>NC_050447.1:17753689-18087683 GCF_903995425.1 Onychomys torridus
TGGACAGAGCAGTGGCCTCTTTTTGTCCTGATTGCTAGTTACGTGAAATAACACATGACTCAACTTTCAAAATGATTGTCTGTATTTTCTGTTACCCACAACTGCAGGCAATGAATCCCACTTAAACTCGCTCCTTAGTCAGCCAGAGAAGCTATAGAACAATACCGCAATCTGAGTGGCTTTTATGCAACCAAAATGTTAGATATGAGTTAGATCATTGAATTTACTCTGATAAAAAAAGATAAAAAACAGGATAAATTGGTAGATCATTGAATCTACTCTAAAAAGAAAAAGGGGAAGATATAAAAAACGACAAAAGGTAGATTATTGTATCTATTTTGAAAAGAAAAGAGAGAGAATATGGATATAATAAGATAAAAAAGTGAGATTATTGAATCTACTTTTAAAAATGAACTACTTGTTTTAAATAGGATAAGTAATGAAATTTCTTGTCTGAATTTGTCACATGTTAAGGGACTGGACATTGTTATATATTAATGGAGCTTTTCGTCTGAATCTGTCAAATGTTAATGGACTAAACATCATTAATGTAATACTTGACTATATATATTGGATATACTTATTGGATATAGTTTTTCTTGTATTAGTAATAAGCTTTTTTAAATTTTAGACAAAAAGGGGGAAATGTGGTGGTATTGTGTTCCCCAAAATATTGTGCACCCTAATAAACTTATCTGGAGTCAGAGAACAGAACCGCCACTAAATATAGAGGCCAGAAAATAGTGGCACACACGCCTTTAATCCTAGAATTCCAGAGGCAGAGATCTGCCTGGATCTCTGAGTTCAAGGCCACACTGGAAACAGCCAGACATGGTGACTCACATGCCTTTAATCCCAGGGAATGATGGCAGAAAGCAGAAAGATACATAAGGTGTGAAGACCAGAAACTAGAAGCATTTGGCTGGTTAAGCTTTTAGGCTTTGGAGCAGCACAGTTTAGCTGAGATTCATTCTGGATGAGGACTGAGAGGCTTCCAGTCTGAGGAAACAGGATCAGCTAAGGAATTGGCAAGGTGAGGTGTCTGCAGCTTGTTCTGCTTCTCTGATCTTCCAGCAGTCACCCCAATACTTGGCTCTGGATTTGTTTTTATTAATAAGACCTGTTAAGATTCATGCTACATTTGTGGTCTGGTTCTGGAGGCTGAAGTACCAGATGAAGGGGTTGCCAGGGCCCCTGCCTTACTTTTCCTCTTGGCACCTCTGCTCGGCTCGTGGATGGCTGTCCTCTCACTGCTTTCAAACAGCCTTTCCTGTGTACGCACACTCGTTCTCAGTGTCTCTCTGTTCACATGCCCCATTTTAATAGGGTACTGGTCAAATGTTTTACAGCCAGCCCTAAAGGCCTCATTTTAAGGTAAGCACATCTTTAAGGGCTTTGTCTACAGCAGTCACTTTCTAAGGTACAGGAGATGATGACTTCAGCATATGAATTTGGGAGAGACATGTCCAGCTCATAATATTTGTTTATGCCCATCCTTTGGTTAGTTTTGAACTACAGAAAACCCTTATAGAATCAAAGGCTGTTATTCTAGTTTGCCTTCCAGTTACTGTGACGAAACACGAAGCAAAAGTAATTTGGGAAGGAAAAGACTTGTCCGACGTAAAGGTTATAGTCCAGCACTCAGTGAAGCCACAGCAGAAGGAATGGGGAAGAACCCGATGGCAGGAATTGAAGCAGAGGCCACGAAGAGTGAGGCTTACTGCTTTGTTTCCCCCAGCTTGCTCAGCTGCCTTTCTTACACGGCCCAGGACTACCTGTCCAGGAATGGTACTGCCCATAGTGTGCAGGCCCTCCCCCATTGAATAACAATAAAGAAAATGCCCTATAGACATGTCCACAGGTCAGTCTGATTGAGGCAATACCTCAGTTGAGAGTTTCTTTTCCGAGGTGTCTAGGTTTGTGTAAAGTTGACCAAAAAACTTGCTATGACAGTCACAAAATCCGACATCCTAGGACCACTCTCGTCCCCATTATCTTCTCCCATTTTGGTCTCGATTCACAGTCAATGACTGTTCATTCACCAAGAAGATTTGAATGGCAATAAGGTTCTTAGGCAATTCCAGTGGTATGTACATACATTTATGTTGTAGTTAAGGGTACTTAAAGCAAATTAAACAATGCCATACAAAGTTGTCAGATTAGTATTGATAAGATGGAAGTCTTTAGTGAAGCTGCACTTTATTTTGCCCTTAGTTCTGAATTTTTTTATCATTTAAAATTGTAATATTTTGCCAGGCGGCAGTGGCACATGCCTTTAATCCCAGCACTCAGGAGGCAGAGCCAAGCGGATCTCTGTGAGTTCAAGGCCAGCCTGGTCTACAGAGTGAGATCCAGGACAGGAACCAAAACTACACAGAGAAACCCTGTCTTGAAAGACAAAAAAAAAATGTAATATTTTAATAAGTAGATGGAGGCATGAGTTAATGTGGTTAGAAACAAAATTCAAAATCATCTTAAAGGTCTAGAAATCTAGGTAGAATCAAAATTAATGAAAATTGACTGAAATTAATATTAACTTCCAAATTTGGAAGTGTTGGCAGTATTGGATGGCAGAATAATGCTGTGGAGATTAAATTAAGCCTTTCTGTAAATTACAGAGCTCCATGGAGATATGTCTTTCTTTCTGAGACAGAAGCCCTTTTTAATTTGTTGTGTGTTAGTGTAAATTTGGCTCAATAAATGTCTTAGAATAAAATATTTCTGTAATTATGATTTCCCTTTTATTTAACACCAGGCATATAATGAGAAAATAATTTGTGTACGTTTGGGTAATCCAACAACCTGGAAAATCCCTGAGGAAAGAGACCCCTTTCTACTATAGCTTCGTGTGGTCCAACTACTATAGGACATGGCATGTGAGGCACCCTATCTTGTCCTGTACAGGTGAATATCCTTGAGCACATTTCCCCTCAAAGTTAAAGTAAACAAACAAACAACAAACAAACAAACAAATAAATAAATAAATGTTGTAGCCATTTGGGGCCATTTTGTTATGCTATTTTTATGTCTTTGCTTCTTCAAAATAAACATATTACATTCTTTTTACCTGAATAGATAAGAAATAGATCCTTATTCAGAACTGAAGCCCAAATATTGTAAGAGAGAGAGAGAGACAGAATAAAACATGTACAGAAAATGAAACACTATATAATAAGTAATCAACATCAGTAGCTAGATGAGTCTTCTTTGGAGTTCCAATCCAGGGCATAGTCAGCAGAAGACCATGCACATGGTTTTATCACTTGCTTTTCCAATGTAACAGTATTCCCTTCTGTATGTAATGGTAGAACCATTTGTTTGTTATAGACAAACCTGTCAGCTATGAATAACTAGAAAAGCAGGATGACATATTTGATTAATTTTGTTTGAAGACAACGTAGAGCCCCCAAAGGCTGCAAGGAGGTGAGGGCTAAGATCTCTAAGAAGCTCAAGTACAGAGTGGAGAGTTCAACTCTCAAAGTGCTTCTTCCCTTAGGTCCTTGATTAGATTCATAACTGGTGTTCAAAAGATTAGAAACTATGTAGCAATACCAAGGAGAAAATGGCAATTCAGAACCTGCTGTGGTTTGTATATGTGGTGGGAACTGATCCTCCAGGGCACAGTGTTGGGAGGTGTGGCCTAATGAGAGGTGATTGGGTATAAGGGCTAACACCTTGTGAATGAATCAATCTCTTCATTACTGGAACAGATTAGATATCAAAAGAAGGAAATGTTTTAAGGCAGAGGTCAGCCTTCTTCTTACTGTTTCTTGCCCTTGTCTTCCACCAGGGGAGACCATAGCACAGAAGCCCTCACAAGATGCCAGCATCCTTGTATTGGGTTTCCCAGCTTCTAGAATGCTAACAACACATCTCATTCTTTATGAGTTCTCTAGCCTGCAGCTCTCTGTTGTAGCTGCACAAGATGGACTACAGTCAAGCCCACCAAGGCCAAGCATCCTAGGTTTTCAGTTGCCATCCACAAAGGGCTATGCCCCAGAAGGAGGAGTAAACTAGGAATAGAGCAGTTCCAAGAAAACCAGATCTGAGCAACCTCTATCCCCAATTAGTGATCCAACTCTCATGGCTTACTGGGTAGGGTCGAGGGGTGGGGACGTAGGAAGGGGAGAGAAAAATCTTTATAAAAATACTCAGACTCTCAAATTATCTGGATTTTGTTTGGTTTGGGTTTCCTTGTTGTTTTATTTCTCGATATAGGGTTTCTCTGTGTAGCCCTTGGCTGTGCTGGAACTTACTCATCTATAGACTAGGCTGGCCTCAAACTCACAGAGGTCTGCCTGCATCTGCCTCCCGATTGCTGAGATCAAAGGCATGCACCACCATTGCCCAGCTTGATTTTGTTTTTATTTACACCTGAAATCCACTCCTGCACTGCCAGTCATACCTGGAGACAGGATCATGTGATTGGAAATAGAGATGTTTTGGACATACCTAAAGTGTGTCCAAAGGTTGAAGTTATTACACATGAACTTTTAAAAAGCTATGGTGTTACCAGAATTCAACAGCCCAACCATTACTCCGGAAACACAGATGCTCCTCAGCTACAATGAGGTTATGACCTGATAAATCCATTGTAAGTAAAAGACACTGCGATTTAAACCTCAGTACACTTAGTCTTACCAAGCATCTGAGCTTAGCCTACCTGTCTGGAACAAGCTCAAAACACAGAGATTAGCCCACATCCAGGCAAAATCATCTAATCCAACACCTGTTTCATAATAAAGTGCTCGCTATCTTATGTATTTTATTAAATGTCCATGTTCTCCAAATGTTGGCAGTATAGTACCTTGAAGGGCACCTTCTTATTTACCCTGGTGATTCCACAGCTAGATGGGATATGTGGCTTGCTGTTGTCCAGCATCATAAGGAATGTCATGGTACATGTGGCTAGCCTGGGAGAGGATTCAACTTCAAAAGTCCACATACAGTTTCTACTACATGCATGTTGCTTTTGTAGCACGAACAATAAAAAAAAATGATCCCCAACTGGCATAAGTTGTGGGCTCTCTGCATTTAGTACATAGCCCAAATTTGCTCAGTATTTCACCAGGAAATATTTAGTGATGTGTACTAGTAAATTAATCCAAAAGAATGGCACTGGTATATTGACAATTTAACCCTAATACTTTAAAGTGTAGTTTAAGTGAGATTTCTAGAGATCCTACCATAAACCAAAATGATTTAATGTGGTCCACAGGCACTAAATTACATGGAGAAAGTCATTCACTCTTCTGAGAACATTTAGTGCTAAGGATTATGTCATGGAGAAAGTTTCAGCTTAATGCCAACTATCTCCCATACTACCCTAATATGAGTAGAATTTCTTTTTTAAGAAGGAAACCAGGGGCCTCCAGCTTGGCCCATTGGATAGAGAAATGTAATGGTTTCTCTATTCTGAGGTTGTTTAGGAAGATGCCATGGGCTTCTTGGGCATCTAGTATAACCAGAATCTTTTATCGAAAAATGAATGCCTAAGACAAAAAAGGAAAAATATAATTAACTAGAATTCTACCCACTATTCCCTTTGTCCTGAGCTCTATGACCATTATTAGGCTTCTTCTTGTGACTACTTTTTAATCTATGGGGAATGCTTTTGATTTCTGTTATGATCAGAACCTACAATTATAATTTACACATTTAGCTGAAGTAAATAGAAGTGAACTAAAGAAAGAGTAAGAGATGTGAAAAAGACTGTATGAGGGTACATCGTGATGGAGGACAGCATGCTGACTTAAGCCGGAGATGTGGAGTTAGCTATGAAACAGCAGGCTAGGGGCTATGTGCTAGGCTTGGAGAAAGCCTCACGTGTCCATCAGTCAGCATAAATTGTTGAACAGTGACACCAGACACAGACACTTTCCCAGTTGTGGAGATAGGGCACCAAACTGTAAACAAACATATACAATGTGGCCGAAAAACACCGACAGCATGTAGGCCAAACCTCCTCAATAATAAGCTGGTATTTCTCCAGGAAGGTGATTGAAGGACCAATGTTTTGAGCAAAGAATAGAAGAGCAAGGCCAGGCATATTGCTTGAGGCTAGGTCAGGAAGAGACCAGCGTCCCACAAAGAGACCAGCGTCCCACTCTAAGGGTGCCTGGAAAAATGCAGAGTAACAGCTGGGCTCTCTGCACCATCACTGGGAGCATGGGAGGAAGTGTGAGTCTCCTCAGTGGCTCCTCTTGACACCTGGCTGAATGGCTATTTACACAGGCGGATCACCCAGCCGCTCCCCGAAAAGCAAACAGCTGTTTCCTGCCTTCTCAGCTGGCACAGATTGGGGCCCTAACACTGTGTGCCCACAAGAAAGAGGAGGTGTCCTCCTCTTGATTTCATTCATTGGTTCAAGCAAGACATCTTGGGTGCTTCCCAAGGACAGGATGGAGGGGGGTATTGGAAATAATGTAAGGAAAAGAAAGTGGCTAGCCCTTACCTGGTCTCTCCACTCCACTTAGAATCCAGGGCTGTCCAAGTTACAAGCACCTGAGTCCTCAGACTGCCCAACAGCATGTGGGAATGACAAAATAAGTTGAAGAGGCAAAGAAACTTTCCCAAGGTCCAGATCAAGGTGTTTGTAGATTCAAGCAAGCAATATTCAATGTCCCCCCACCCCCGCCTCTCAGTTGTCAATCTGGGAAGCATTTGGATTGATTCTTCTTAATCTTCCTTTACCAGACTTTCATGGTTGAGCAAAGACCATGAGTTCACTCGGGTAAGTACACCAAAATTTAATACAATATAAGTCCCTAAGTTACCATGAGGACCCTTTGGATTGCTGACTGAGTCTTAAGTCTGTCTGCCTTCCTTTCCAGGAGACACCTGCTAATATTATTTCCCATGCTGAAATTATTACCTCCTATAGTTAAGGCAAATGCACATTCCATTTGGCCACATATCTGTTTGCATAACATGTTGTATTTTCCAAGGCTCCTTTTCTCTGTTAAATCTGAAAGTGCTCATGAGCACCTAATGGGACTTAATGGCAGTCAAAGTCAAAAACACCCCCAGATATGATCTCTGCCCTCATAGTCTAGTCTAAGAGTGTGTCAAATGATTGAACATACAAATTCCTCAGCATATTAGATATTCCTGTTAGTTTTGGTCCTCCAAGAGCCATGCGGAAATGGGAATAAACATGAACGAAGTTTAGTGGAGAGATCCAAGTGGGTGTAAATGGGTCTGGAGAAACCTGACAAAGCCATCAGAAAGGAGAGAGGATGGGGGTATTTGTCTTGTTCCATTTTATGTGGCTATACAAAGTATCTGACGCTGGGTAACTTAAAAAGAAAAAAAAGGTTCGGCTAATGACTCTAGTGTCTAGAGTATACAAAGAGTTGTAGGTTGTATCACAGAAGAGAGCAGAAAGGAAAATGGCCACAGAGAAGGAAGCAAGAGACCACAGAGGTGGCAGTCTGCTCTTTGTAGGGCAATTTTTTCTTGGGAACTTACCTACTCCTAATTAGATCTGAATCACCCACCCACCCAAAACAGCATTAATTCACTCCTAAGGGTAGAAACCCTTTGTGCAGATTGCTTTCTGTGGACCCTACCTGTTAATGATTCTGGCTTGAGGACCAAGCCTCCAGTATATGAGCCTCTAGTGGACCAGCCACATCTAGACCTTTGTTTGTGGTGTCAGGCTACAGGGTAGCTCTGAGGAAATTCTAGAAAGGCCACATTTGAAGAGCTGGTTTTCCTTCTGTGCTCTGTGAAGGGCTGTCAGCAAGACTGGACCTTAAAATGTGGTGTAAAGAAGAAAGTGGCTGATTGTGAATGAAGGATCGGGAGTTAGAGGCCAGTAGAGTCTGGCCAGTAGACAAGGACTGATCTGAATGAACCTGGAGGAAGAGTGACATAAAATCAAGTCCAGAGTGTGCTAGTGAGTGTTCAACAACCAACTCCTCAGAGAAAAAGTCTATATTTGTAGGGCTGCTGATTTCACGAAACTAAAAGACTCCTACCCTGGTAGGGGTCAGATTCCAGCATGCTGTGCCTAAGCATGGAGCTGGGAGAGCCATCTTGTGAGATGGCAAAGCCGGCACCAGCTCACCACTGCTGTGTGTGAGGCTGGAATTACTAAATTAGTGGAACTGGGACCTTCTGGACCAGTGCCTGGAGCAGAGCAGGTGCTCTGCTAATGGCTGTTTACCCAGGAACTGTGTGGACTGAAGGCCACAGATGGGAAATCAGTGAGCAGTCGGGGAGAGCTGGGAGGAAGACATGAAACTGAGGGTGTTGACTCTGGGACCACAAGTCAGAGGGAAGTTGTGATTCTTTTGAGCAATTACCTTTTAGACTTCTAGATCCCACATGGGACAGATGGAGAGGAGGGATTTCTGTGGTCTCTGTAACTCCTTTTACAACCCTGGGCTGAAAACAACAGTTTTTAACCACTGTTTTAAAAATGCAATGATCCTTACAAACAAAATACTACAAATAAAACTGATGAAGGAGAATGCCCTTCTGTTGGGGACCATGTTCTGACTTCCTTGAAAGCCCTCCTAGCAGAACAGTGACTCTGTGACTCCCAGCAAACTGTACTTTCCTGTGACCATGTCCTGTTATGGGTCTACTCTCCTAGCTTTTGGTCCAGCCCAAGGCCTGATGCATCAGAGATGGAGAGGCCATACAGGGAGACCACAAAGAAATACAAAGATGCTGAGACCACATGGAGCCCGAGAGAGGGTCAGAGTCCCAGGTACCCAGTGTCCCAGATGGACCCAGGCCTAAATCACACACAAAGATTTAAAAATCATGACTAAATAAGACAGTTGTTGTTTTAGGGCTCAAGGTTATGTTACTTGGGATTTAGATTATGGCAAAGAAGTAAAATTATCTGAAAAGGGTATTGGAAAGATGACTTAGTAGTTAACAGATCTGGCTGCTCTTCCAGAGAATCCGGATTTGGTTCTCAGCACCCATATGGTGGCTGACAACCATCTGTAACTCCAGTTCCAAGGTATACAATGCCCTCTTCTGACCTCCTCGGTCACCAGAGACACATGTTGTAACAGGCACAGATTCAAACAGAATATCTCTACACATTAATAATAATAATAATTAGTAAATAAATAAACAAGGCAGGCTGAGTATGGGGACACATAGTGTAATCCTAGCAGGGAGGAGAATGAAGTAGGAGGATTCCACAAGTGGAGGAGGGGAAAAGAGGAGGAAAGAAAGCTGATGAAGAGTAAGTCCTAGCACTGGGTCCCAGACCCACCAGGGACCTCTGCAGAATAGTGGAGAACGTTCTTTGGAGTCTTCCCATCTAAAGACAGAAAAATCTGAGATATTTGTCTTCTGCCTCTGGACATGACAGTTCTGTTGGATTTCTAGTGAGCCTCACTTAAAGACTGCAACACAGAGAAAGTGGAGCAGAAGAAGCTTGAGTTCTGAGAGCTACAGGCAAGGAGCTAGTGCTTGCTCATCTATAAAGCAAAGCCTCTGGCCAAAGCTCATATGCTAATGGGGTGAGGAAAAAGACAGAGCCAGAGAGGACCCCCATACCACACTGGCTGGGATGACTGCTTACTCTTAGTAGATGTCTTCTTGGAGAACGTGGGAAGTTACCTGATCATCCCACCATGCCTGTGAGAGGAGGAAGAAGAATTTCCCAGCCCTTAGTTACACTGATAACAGATAAGTCCTGGACTGGTTAGTGAGTGAGAGGCCGGTGATACAGGACTAAAGAGAGGAGATACCTCGTAAACCTAGGAATCTGAGAGCTGCTACCTCAGCAAGTCCTTCCATCTCTCCTACCACCTGCAGAAGCTGAAATCTCCAGGACGCCCAGGAGGAAGATGAATGTTGACATCCAGCACCAGGATGGATCTTGAGGTAGTACACAAATCAAATCTGGTCCAGAAAACAATGAGACTAAGACAAAACCAGGTGGGGCATCCTGATGATTCATGTCATGAAATGTGATGGATCACATCACAGAGCTTCACCAACGAGAAGGTTCATAAAACACTTCCACAGGTTGACTCTCAAGGCTGGAGTCATTATCTCAATATTGCTTCCTCATCATTTTAAAGCTGAGGATATTAAAGGATGTTAATGAACACACAGAAAGGAAAAAGAAGATTGCTAAAGCCTGAGTACAGTTCTCTAGAATATCACGTTGCACCAAATGTTGACTCTTGATAAAAATTATTGCAGTTACAAAGTTTGACCTAAGCCAGGCATCTTTCTGACCACATTGCTGATAATGTTCTTTCAACATTAGACCAAAAACACAGTAGCCCAACAACACAGTTAAAAGTGGGTTTGTGGTTTTTTTTCAACCAACAGTGTGCACATCTCCAGAACTCTTGTTTCTGCTCATGTGTTACCCATTATATTTTCTTTGATCATGTGAAAGAAGAGAGAGAGGCCATGTTCACCAGATTCTCAGATAATGTAAGTAATGTGGACCAGTGGTGTTGCATGGCAGAGTTGGGGCTTAACTTGTATTGACAGGCGTGACATTAGGTAACACCAAGTTGTCATAATATTTAAAAATAATAGAATCTGTATTCAACAATACAAATAAGAGTCAACCATGTCTGTCCAGTGTTGGGGAGCTGGATTGATGGCCAATAAGTCAGAAAACCTGAGGATTTTAATTAACCCAAGACTCAGCAAGATCTACCAGCAGAATACTTATTTTTAAAAGCAATTTTAGGCTTGCAGCAATAGGTCTTATTTTCAGCAGAAAGGCAGTGATGATCTTAATAGATTCTGTGCGGCTACACTACAGCTGGAGCGGTGTATGTTCAGTTCTGGGTGAAAGAGTAAGCAATTAGATGCAGGCAGGATTTCAAATGCATGTCACACAAGGAATGGTTATCAGCGCCGGGATAAATGAGAACAAAATGATAACATTTTATAGGAATAATAGTGGCCTCCATCTATCTGACGTGCACTCAGGTGCAAAAGGGAGTCAACATAGCCTCCTTATTCTGCCTTTTAGTCAGCTATGGCCACATTAATGCTGTGCGGGCCACAGCAGCATCTGTTTATCTTGTGTGCATCTACAGGTGAGCTAATTTCTCTGGCCTAATGGACGGAACTGACCTCAGACTCAGGTAGTAGTTTGGATTTCAGATGTGTTCTGTGTATTTCTTCTCCTTCTTCTTTTTCTTCTTTTCCTTCTTCTTCTTCTTCTTCTTCTTCTTCTTCTTCTTCTTCTTCTTCTTCTTCTTCTTCTTCTTCTTCCTCCTCCTCCTCCTCCTCCTCCTCCTCCTCCTCCTCCTCCTCCCTCCTCCTCCTTCTTCTTCTTCTTTTCTTTTTGGAATCAAAGTACCTCTGGGAATAGTTTTCTCATGGAAATGTAAGAAACACAAGAGATATGCACTTTAAAACCCTCTGCAGGCTTCATATTAACCAAGATTAATCCATCCAAAGTCAAGAGGCAGGGAACTATACAGTGTCCACTCTGAGACCACCAGAAGGAAGTTGCATACATTCCTATCACAATAGACTGGAACCAATGATCTCATTTACCCTGTTGAAATTAATAAGGTAAAACTAGAGTCCATGGTCGGAAGCTATGGAAGGCAGATTTGGGTATAGGGCAGTGAACTACTGAACGGTTGTTAGAAATGCCCAAGGATGGGAATTCATGGCCCAGAAGTGGAATACAATACCTCAGCTCATTCCTAGAAGCAGCAGAGACGCAAACCCACTACCATTTAGGAAGTTAACCCTGCACTGGGCACCTCTAACATACCATGGTCCCACCCCATGACCTTCTCCCCTGGTGATGCCATCCTGATTCTCTCTGGGACATTTCTTGGAGGTCCTAAAAAGATATAGCTATTTGGTATCCCTGACAGTTTCCAAAAGGGTTTCTCTCCTCCTAATGGCCCTAATAGCATAGGTGCTGCAGAACGGGCCATCAGCCTCTCTTGCCTCACACGTGGTGTTAGCTCCGAGGCAGCCACCAAGTCTGTAATACGGCACGAAAGCATCACCAAACATCCATCTAGCTCAAGCCATCGTTCCAGATTCATATCTTACCCTTCCCATTCTGTAGTCCGCTCCAGTGCACAAGCTGCCTTTCACTATCCACATACTCTGCTTTGCAGGACTGTGCTCAGATGTACCATTCCATCCTCACAGACCCAGGCCCCAGTACAAACCAGCCCCAAAAGCTGTTCATGTTTCACCCAGAAAGAAGTCTCCCTTCCTCATATGCATAGTCCTAACAAACCGCATCGTAACTAGTGTGTTCATATCACATAAAGGATGGCCTGGGAACATTTAGCACATACATTCTCCAATCCTATTTCATGGTATTCTCACATTATTGGTCTGATAGAAACTTCAAGCAAAATTACCTTATGCGGTAAAGGCATTTGGTTAACTCACCTAGCAGGGTATATGGAATTGAGTGCTTTGGGGGTTAGCACTGCAGTTTAATGAACTCTGTCACCCTTTCCTGCCCTTCTCCATGAGTTGGCAGTATCTCTCCCAGTGGCTGACAGACAGCTGCAAATGCTCCGAGCATCCCACTCTTACACCAACAAGCAGACAAGCATTCTTCATGATGTCTCTCTCATCAGAATCAGAGAATACAAGTTTCCTGCAGACATTTCCTTGCACCTGACTGGTTAATCCTAGTGTCCATGCCCGCACCCCTGGCCTGTCACTTGCAAAAGGGAATGGATTGCTAAGATTGCGGTAGGTCGAGTGTGAGCCATTGTTGGTGTTAGACTGTGCTAAACATAATCCAGGCTCTAAACCATAAACAAGAAGGGAAAATGTGTCCACATTTCATCCCTGCACAGCTCTGGGATTGGATCTGACTGGGGTACCAAGATAATGAGGAAAAGACAGAAAGACAAAAGGACTCACAGAAAATCTGGAATTAGGTGGAATAGGCTTTCTGGTGGAGATGATACAGCACCTCAGTTCAGCATGTTTGTGATGCACACCTGAGCAATGAGGCAGGATTGGTGGTAGTTGAATCATGGAGGCATATTTAGTTCATCTCTATAGATGCAGCCTCTGTAGGGGAACAGTGCGGGGGAGTGCGGGGGTGGGGGGGGGGGGGAGAAAGATACTGTGGCAGTAGATTTCTGCACACACTATCAGCATCCACACATGGACCAGAGGAAGTTTTACCATCCTCTGAACAGGACCTAGAGAAGGCTTTGCCACGTCCATAGGTCTCGGGCATTGGGGTTCTTGGCATGGCCATTCCCATGTCAACAACACACATTCACTCAGGACTTCACTCCCTCCCTATACATTCATCTTTGTTAACCAGTGACAGTAACAGCCCTTTACCAAGGTGCCTCTATGGGGCAGTAAGCTTGCTGAGGGCAGGCCTATATCCAGACACACAGAGGCGTCACAAGTGTGCAGAGGCTCCACAGCACAAGTGCAGACACTGACCCTCTCCTCAACATTGGCCCACTGCTGTCTTGAAGCTACCATAAAGTGTGCAGGTCCCAGTTCCCCTCATCTTGTTTCTGAAGCTCTTCTTCTCTCCGGGACATTCAGGAGAGTTTGGTCTCCACTGACGCTGAGGATTCAGAGGTGTAGGAATCCTGTCAACACATACTGAGTATTTAGGTTCCCAGGGCAACATGTCTGAGTAAAGGAGCTGTGAGTTAAGCATGGCTAATGTCTAGGCTTTTATTTCCCCTTTTATTACCTGCTGTAAGGTAGGATGAAGTGTGAGCACACTAAATAAATGAGAGGTCACACCCCAATCCCAACACCTAGATCCCGTGTGCTTTGGTTTGCTCACGTGAAAACCTGAGGCTTTCCTGGGGATGCTTGACCAACACTAATAATGACTGTGTGCCAGACCCGATTCTAGATGTCTGAGTTCAAAGACACCTCCAGAGCAGGTCAATTGCTCCATACTTGTCAGTTGCCCTCTCTCCAGTCACCTGATGCTTTCAGAACCCTCTCATTGGTTCCCAAAGGCATTCCTTATCTTGAGCGTGGAGTGTGGCATTCTGTTTCTCACATCCTCATTCCGTCTCCAGGTAAATTTGCAAATCTTTCCTTCAAACATACTGAAAATCCCCATGAATACATAACCATGGAAGCAGAAGAGCAGGAGGAGAAGAACAGAAAAATGATGACCTCAAACGGCCTTTTCAGCCTCTCTGTTTTCACTTCAGAATGCTGTGTCACTGGGGAGTGTCCTTCTTGTCATCTCCCCTTCCGAGGAGGACAACAGTCTCCTTTCACTTCCCTTTTAAAGTGACCATGGACTTTGTGCCCTTACCACTGTGGCTGCCTTGTTTTGGCCTCACCAATGGTGTACTGTCCTTATAACGAGGATTCCAAAATGGCACATGAACTTTGTATCCAGCCAGTCACCACATTTATCATGGATACCACAAAACTCTACAGTACCCTGGTCCCCCTACCTTTCTTCTTTCATGAAGGAACAGTTTCTATTTCTACTTTGCCTCTTAAGAACTAGGATCCTATTTTCCCTGCTCTTGTGGCTGCTATTTTCCAATCTTTGCCAGTTCCCATTTTTGTGGGATGTGAGTTCACCAGGATGCCCTACAAGGACTGGGAAGCCTGTTCTGCATGTATTTCTAAACAACCTCTACACACACACACACACACACACACACACACACACACCCTTCCTGCATCAGGACAGTCCATGGCACATCACAGTCATTTTTCAGGGTCTGCAAGTCTTATCTGCCATCATAAAGTAGCATTCTGACTTCTGGCCTTGTTCTTACTCACATCAAGCATGGTTTGGCTTGAACTTAGAGTGCATATACTCTGGATGTTTAGAAAGAATAGTATCATAAGGATCCTGACATGACTTTTCTTCTGAAATATGAGCATAGCAAAGAAATTTGAGATAAGACTACAGTAAGTTTGTTATTGTTTAACTGTGCATAGGTGCATACATAAATAAGTAGTATAGTTTACTGAATCCATAGAGTGCTGATCAAGCTCCTCAACATGTCCTATATGTAAGCTCATTTGATCTGTTTGACAAGTCTCATAGGAATATATGACCACTTAGATTTTCAGAGAAAGTTAAGATTAAGGAAGGCTAAGTTTTGTATGTACAATCACACCATCAGTATATGTTAGAGGGGACTGAACCCAAGCCTTGGCTGCCTTCCAGCTTCACTCACATCTTGTTCTGCATACTGCTTCTCGATGATGCTTCCGTATTTACCTTCTGGTTAATATTTACTCCCTTCTCCCTAGTACATCATGTCAAGGGTGTGGTGCAAGCCTTTCACTTCCTGAATGTTCGTTACTCAGTTTAAGCCAAGTTCCTAAAGGACATTGCAAGCAGCCACCCAGAGCATATGAAGAACCAAATGCTGACTGCAGAGTGCAATCCAGTAGTAGGCAGCCAGTGGCCTTTCCTTTTCTGTAGTTGGAGGCCTCATGAATGGTAAAATGGTCCAACAACCTTCCAATCTTCAGATGAACCAAGTCAACATGTGGGAAACTGTCAAGTAGACAAGGGAGCTTCATGGGGGATAAATAGATTCAAGAACTCTTCTAGATGGGATTATTGGAACACAGTAGGAGCTTGAGCAGAGGAAAATACAAGATTCCCCCACCCCTTCAGTATGGTGGAGAGAATGTAAGCTTTGAGCCCCGAGCCTGTGGAGTGACCTCATCAGAATTCTGGACATGCTTGGTTAGCACCTCAGCCTCCTCCCTGGTGAAGTGAAGAGAATGATATGCACAGGGAAGTATTTATGGAATTACAATATTTTGTATATAAAATACTCTGTAGAGACTTGGAACATTGTAGGTATTCCCCAAACCAAAACAGCCATTGCACGTGGAGGCAGCTCAGGTCCCAATGGCATATCAGGCATCTGGGCATCATGGTCAGCCTTCTTCTAAGCCACAGGGTGAAACCGGTCTTGTTAGTTCTACTACCCGAGTCCAGGCTCCAAGCCTGGAATGCCTCATTCCATTCTATTGTCTTTTCATGTGTTCAGATGAGAGTCACAGAGAGGCCTGTGGAGCATTTTGAAGATCGAGATCACCATGAGGTCGCTCTTTGTTTACTTAGTAGAAAGGAAGGATAGAGAATGAAGGAAAGGAGAGATAGAGAAGTGAGTCCAAGACAGATGTTCTCAAACTTGCAAAGTAAGATTAGCGTTTGGTGTTCTTTGATGTCTGATCTCTCCCCCTTACAAAAGAGGGATTATGTTCAAATGACCTCGTACTAGACCTGAGAGAGCCAGGTGGAGACAAAGAGAGATCTCTCTCATTTCCACTTAATTAAACCACAGAGAAGACCGCCCACATACATCAATGACCTCACTGCCTCAGCCTTTGCATACATTGGACTGGGTATTTAGCAATAGCTGCCCTGACATCCAGGATGGTAGAGGAGCATAGTGCAGAGGTGGTTGGGAGACATGAGCAGTGTCACCACGAGGTGAAGACACTCCCTAACAGAGAAGGAGCTCCTGGCCAAGAGGATCAAATCTGAACTGGAAGAGACTTCCACTGGTTATCCCTGGAGAGAACCCAGGGAGATGCCTTCGTGAAGACATTTGCAGATTCCATGCATAGAACACATCACTTTTGCCAACTGCCAAGGTCTGATCTTTCATAAACATGCCTGTCTTTCTCATGTGGTAAAATCACAGGCATGTAATTCTTTTAGCCATCTGCACTTTTAGGAGCATGTCTGTGGGGGATTGTCTTGGTTGTTAATTGATATAGCCCATCACAGGTGGCATCATTCCCTGGACAGGGTGGTCCTGGGTTGTTTAAGAAAGCTAGCTAATTATAGGTCTGCAAGTGAGTCAGCAGGCAGCATTCCTCCATGGTTTCTGTTTCAAGTTCCTGTTAGGGTTTCTGAATTCCCTCAATAATGAACTGTGACCTGAAAGTGTAAGTCAAATAAATCTGTTCTTCCATTAAGTTGCTTTTGGTCGGAGTGTTTTTATTACAGCAACAGAAAGAAAGCAGGAGCAAACCTCAAAGCAAGCTGAGTGTAGGACAAACCAAACATTATCAACATTGAGTTGATAATGCAAGCCTGTCCTGGTAGGAGCAGCTGGAACCCAGTGCCAGTAGATAAAGGCCATGAAGTAGAATGGGTTCAGGTGTCCACATCTGATTTTCAAAGATTTCCATTGCTCCCAAGTTCTTCAAATACAAAATCTGCTGTTAAAAAAAGTACATGCTAAGTAATTGCAAACACTATGGAGGACAAATACTTGCATAATCTGGTACAATTGTGTAGCTGAAAGTTTCTCCAATCCTGCCTGTCTCCACAGTCTGGATGGATCTCTCCCACTTGGGTCTGGCAGCTGCACAGTCCCAAGTAAACACACAGAGGCTTATATTACTTACAAGGTGTATGGCCTATGGGTCAGGCTTCTTGTTAACTAGCTCTTATAACTTAACTCAACCCATTTCTATTAATCTACATATTGCCACATGACTGTGGCATTACCAATCTGCTGGCATCTTGTTGCTCCTTGGGTGTCGGGCTGGCATCTCCCCCAACTCCACCTTTCTTTGTCTCTTCTTCAGGTCAAATGTACTGCCTAACCCTGACACAGGCCATTGCAGCTTTATTATCAACCAATCAGAGCAACACATATTCATAGCATATAGAAAGACACCCCACAGCACAGTTGCCCTTTGTTGGGGGCTGAAAACCAGTTAGTAGTGAAGGCTGCTTGGTTGATCCCCAACCTGGGGTGGGGGCCACCTTTGTCAAATGCAGCCTTTGTTCTTCTTTGCTGGCCACAGTCAGGTGTCCATAGTTCCTAGGCAGCATTAATTCTATCACTCTGTGTTTCCTTCCTACAAAGGAAACAGAAGAAGTCATTGGCAAGAGAAAGGGGGAAGGTAGTGGAAGAAAGAGGAGACAGGTTCCTATCTGTGTCAGCTAGTGAGCTCCCAGAGTGCCATTCAGAAGAGCACAGTTGGCCCACTCTTTCCCACCTGGTCTAGCACACCCTTGGATTTGCTATTGCCCTGTATAACCATTGATCTCCGGAATCCAACTTGCAGGACACTGGTACCATCATGCTAGTCTCAGACTCAAAGGGATGTTTTTTAAAAAGACTTGAAGGAATGGCCTGTAAAAGGTCAATGGGGTTGGCTCCATTCCCGTGTCCCTGCTATTGTGCCAGGTGAGGGGGAAGTAGATTGTAAAGTACTTCAGATATTATCAAGATCACACAGCCACCAACCACGCCAGCTGATGATCAGGGGCTGGATGCATGAGTCTTGACATTCCAAATGATCCTCAACTCTTGATTGACCCTTGCTCCACCTTTTTGCTCTGCCGTGAGTTAAGAATACGTTTTCCTCATTTCTTTCATCCCTTGCCTATTCCCTGCTTCAGAGGTCTGGTTAGAAAGGAGAGCATCCTGTATCCAGTCTCAGTCAGTGGTATCAGGAAAGGTCAGGGTTTAGACAGAGCTGCTTATGAGCTGTGTGGTTTATCCTCTCTGATTCTTGCTGCCTTTAGCACCAAAGTAGTAATGATGCAAAACTCTAAGTAACTGAATGTAAACCAAGATGAAACACACGGGGAATGTTTAAGAAAGGGTTGTTCTAACAAGGGAGGACATCTTCAATGCTCCCACAGTCAGATTCTAAACAGAGATCTCTGTGAGACAGTCAGGGCTCTGGTGCCAAGCTGCCTGGGTTAGAAAATCCTTGCTTTTCACTCTAGCAAGTTAAAATGCAGGGTGAGGATTGTGGTGGGGCCTTTCTCATGGGGTGTTGAGCAAGCTGAGCCATAACTCTTACCATGGGCTTAGCCCCACACTTGGGCCATGGAGTTGATCAGGTGGTAATTATGAATGCAGGCTGATATGTTTGCTCAATCCTGTCCTTAGAGACCTCGTAGCATGAGAAAGAAGACTTGATGTCCATGATGTTTTGTACGACAAAGTTGTGTCCACCCATATCATCCCAAGCCTCCTCACCACAACAGCTAACTGGTTGACTCCAGGAGGCTCCTAGCATTGGTGATTGGGTTGACCCTACATCTAACTGCTGGTGTCTCTGCACTTCACTGCTCTGGCAGCTTTAGCCTGCTTCTGTGTTCACCGGAGTGGAATCAGGTGGGTTAATGTTCATGCAGGAGCAACTCTCTACCAACAGCTGGTGGGAGCTGCTCTTGTAAACACCTTGCTGCCCTTCACCCAAGTGAGGGGACTCTGATCTGGGTGTTCTTTACTGCACTTAGTGGTCCCTAGCAGGCTTGAGATTAGATACCCAGGGCTTATTAACGCACCATCCATGGGCCTACTCGCCTTGTCTTAACTTATTCTTCACCTAAGATTTGCTGGGATCATGATTTTCAGTGCATTCAAATCCTTAAGTTCTGCTTGCAGGGAGACATACTGGGATGTCCTCTGAGTTACCTTCCTAGTTGCTGTGAGCAAACACCCAATGAAAGCAACCGAAGACAGGGAGGCTTCCAGTTTAAGGGGATGCAGTGTATAATGGAGACACGGCAGCAGGTGACTCCATGGTGTCTTGAGCAGAGATAGGGCAACTACATGTTACATACATGGCCCATAAAGGGAAGGAGAGAACTTAGCTGAAATCTGGCTGGCTAGAAACCTTCTAGTCCTATTCTCACAGCCAGCTAGGTCCCATGTCCAAAAGATTTCACAACCTCCCAAAACAGCACCACTACGGGGGACCTCATGTTCAAACACATAAACCTGTAGCCGACTGACACACTCTGACGAGCCCAGCTGACCCCCCTCCCCACCAAGTACAATGATGTCTACAAGAGCATGGAATCTTTCGTCAGCACCAGGGGAAGGGACAACAGCCCTGTTTTCCCTGTGTTCCATGAATCTGCATTGAGTCCTTGTTTAGAAGCCAGCTTCCTTGGAGATGCCCCTGGAGGCCAGGAGCCATGGGTGGGCTGATGCAAGAATCTGATGTTGTGTCTCTAGGCTATGACCACATCCCAGCTGTGGGCTTCTTAATTTAAATACAACATCTGTGAGCAAGAGGAAGCATACTCCATTCAGGCCAACTGGGGCTATCTTTCTGTTTCCTTTTTTAACGGGTGGGGGTGTGGGGGTGTCGGGGGGAGTTGTAAAAACATTTAACTCTGGGCCCTTCATCTGTGCTAATAATAATAATTAGAACAGTAGGTCCAACTGAGAGGAGTTCATCTCACAATAATGAGAGAGACGAAAACACTCTCCAGACAAATAAGGAAAACAGTAGGGAAAAAAATCAACCTCAGAAGGGCTGCTTCTGAACTGGGTAATTGGTATGTGAGTCAAGTTCTAGCCTAATATTCTATAAAAAGTAAAAATGGAGGAAGAGAAGAGAGGGGAGACAAGATACTAGCTGTCAGCTATGGCTCTCAAGTACTCACTGGAAAAAATTATTATGCCAAAGACCAACCTGCCTACTTCAACATGTTGACCATCTAGTAAAGAGCATACTTCTTGTGACATCATGCCGACATGATTTGAAAATGCAACGGTAACCACCATGTGTGTGCAGGCCTGGGGAGGGTGAAAGAGGAAAGGATGGGCTTCTCTCCCAGGAAATTGGGCTTCTGCAAAAATTCGGAATCTGGACAGGTCAAGGCACATAAAGAACACCCCAACTCCTTTCTTTCAGCCCCTCCAAAACACACATGGTGGTTTCCAACCACTCACAGATGTTTCTGCTCCCAAAACAAACACAGAAACAAATATTTACAGAGCTCTGAAAAGTCAACAGAAGTCACCTGGGCACAAGGTTTCCTTGCCTGGGCTGGCGATCTCTGGCCTGGGATTATTAAACAGAATGTCACACCTAGTTTCCATTGCAGGCCAGGAAACCCTTGCACCCAAAAGGGATTAGTTCCCAGAGCATGTTCATCAAAAGAAAGACCACATCTTTTCAAGAAAGTGTTTGCAGTCCCAAGGAAGAATGGACTAGAGACAAAGATAATGCTGGTGACATTTCTTCATCTGCCGGACGTGTGCAGAAAGGCCTCAAGAGAGCTTGTGCCCCCACCGCGGATCAACCCCCTGTGGTTACGGACAGCACAGTGGCCGCTGCTGGGGTCCGCATGGCCCACCTTGAATAATCTCTCATTCAATCATTTGCGCGCGGGGTGGGGGTGGGGGGTGTGCGGAGGGGGAAGGCTCTTGCTTGCTTTTTCCGAATGTTCCAGACTGAACGGGTCTCCACATAGGAACAGCGATTGCTGTCAACAGTCTCGATTTCACTGTAGTGCTTTCTCCCACAGGGCTAGAAAACCTGCTGAGAAAAGCCCGTGAGTGGTGTTAAGGAAGGGCAGGGAGGTGGGAGGGAGTAGGAGGAAAAAGGGAAAGGAGAGAGGGAGTGAGAGCAGGGAGGGAGGGAGCCGGTGTAGGAGAGAATGAAGGAGAAAGGAAAGGAAGAGGGAGGAAAGAAGCAGACAGGTAAGAAAGGAAGAAAGAGGGAGCCGGAGACAGCCCTGCTGTTCTCAGCCGCTTGCTGGTGCACACGGAGGGGCCAGAGAGCTTCTCAGTGAAAAGCCGAGATTAAGCCCACAACATAATTTCCATTATGTTAATGTTGCTTTAAAATATATTGCACAGAGTGCTGCAACAATCAAATTATCAATTATAATGTCTACTCAGAGTAGAAAAGTGTTACAAACAGAGGCCTGATTACTGCTTCAGTACATCCAATCTGCATACTCATTGTTCAGTACAGGGAAAACAAATTATCTTGTGTTGGCCCCAGTTCAAATTTAATTAAATGAGTGCAAAGCAATTATAATAAAGTACAATAGTGTAGTAATGAAAGGAAAATAACTCATTAACCTATTAATCTTTATTTATGTTCCTCTCAAATAACTATGTAATTTCTTTATCACCACATCCCATAAGAAAAAGGAGGGTCTCACTGCTCGTGGCCTGCTTTAAAGATTCTGTTTGGTTAAGATTTTTCCTGGCTGCCATTTATATCAACTTTCCTTACCTTCAGGGCTCACCCCTCCCTTCCCTTCCCATCATGCCCCTGTCCACATGTTCAGGTATATTGTCTAGATTTCGGCTCCTCTGTAATGTGCCTCTGACACTTTTCAATTATGCAAGGTATACGTCTCTGGAAGTTGTGATATGGTTAGCACAGCAGATAAGAGAGAGGCACCCTCTACCACCCATTGCATAAGACATAAAAAAGGAAGAGAGGAGGGGTCCTGCTTCCAGGGTAGAGAGGGCCCACACTTCAGGCCTGAAGTACTTACCAGCTGACAGTATGTTTTGCTTCACATCTCACTAAACCACTTTGTGAGGGGGTCTGATTGACAGACAAGAAAACACTGTCTTGGAGTGAAGAAGTGTTTTGCCCAAGCCTCATGTGACAAGTAGTAGCTCCTGGACTTGGTCACATCTATAGTCCCTATCTATGCTCTCATAGACTTCCTTGAGAAGTTCTCTACTCAAAGTGTGATCTGCTGAATGACAAACAGGTCTAGGGTCAACCAAAAGCAGCTCAGAATCTTGCCCCCGTGGTTCCTGTGGAGTCAGAACCTGGGTTCCAGCTCTCCTGGTGACTTCTGAATATGTTAAGGTTTGAGTAGCACTGCTCTGCCTGGTGTCAGCCACACAGTTTCTACTGGAGAATAGTAACTCGGGGAAGTCCTCAATGACATGTTTTTTGGAGCAACATACTGCCTGGCTAAAGATTTTCTGGCAACATGTTTTAACACCTAGAGACAACCCCTGGAAATTAGGTCTGACTCTGGCTTCCCTTGCATATCATATTATACAATCATAAAAACAGAGTATTTTCTCTATCAAGCCTAACACCTGGCTCTAAAACCTTCACCCTTCCTTTCAAGGAGAACTTGGGAAATCACAAAAGAGAGAAGTCACCTTGACAGATTGGCAAGCCAACGCTTGTCAGGTTTTTAAAGATTTCCTTTGTATTATTTAACTGAGTCTTCAAAGCACTCCTTTTTTTAGGCAAGGTTATTACAAGAGCTTTAAGTGTCTGAATGTGCCTATCCAGCTGGTAACAAAAATATGCTTGGTTTCAATGCCAGCACTTTCTCAATGCTGAAAGGAGGAGAGAGGGAAAGGATGGGAGGGGAGAAAGAGAAGAAAAGAGAGGAAAAGGAGGAGGATTAGAAGGAGGAGGTAGGAAAGAGGAAGTGGAGGAGGAGGAGAGACTAAGGTAAAGATTAAAAAGTGCCGTGGAAGTCACTAGGGATGCTCACCAAATACCTGGAGTATTTCATACTCTTTTAGGTACCTTGAGGATTGTACTTCTTCCTCCTTCCCACCATGTGAGATGACATGAATAGTTTCATTTTTAGATCGAGTATTTAATTGCTTGTGGACACTGTACAGGGCTATCTCTCACCTCTCTGCTCCAAAGATCAACAGCACACAGCATGCTGTCTGTGTGATCAGCCTGTGTTTCACAGTGAATGGGTGTCCTGCCCAAGGGTCCCATGTCTGTTCATGACAGGCAAGATGTAAATGAAGAAAAAATAAAATTTGATTTTCCAAGCCACTCAGGTTAAAGGCTGTTTGTCACTGAAGCACAACGGAGCCGATCCTGACTCTACAGACACTACTCTTTTTACTAGAGACAGCATTCCTACAGGAGAAAGATGGAGTGAGTAGCATTTGTTTTGTACTGAATATTTACTATTTATTTTTCAGGTGATTTAATAAAGACATAGAGTAAAGTGCTCTCCCTACTCAAAATCACAAAGCTTCTAAGTGTCAGGACTAGGTTTGGAGCACAAGTCTCCTCAGGACTAACTCTTTCTCAGTACAGAACTCCTTCACCAAGAAAGGTCTGGAGCCTGTTCCCCTCCCTGCAGTCCAAGGACGCCCCAAGTTACTGGATCTAGATTTGTACCTAGGTTTCTTTCCCCTCACCTCACTGAAGGGACACAAGTTATCTAACACACATATGCAGAGATGCAGAGAGAGACAGACAGACAGACAGACAGACAGACAGATGTATATATAGAGACATACACACAGACACACACACAGGGAGAGAAACACACACAAACACACTGAGACAGACAAACACAGATACACAGAAAGAGAGAGACAGACAGATACACACTAACACACACACATTCACACAGAGAGAGAATGGTAATTTGTATACAGGATGCCCTCTATCCAATAATATTCACTTAACCAGTTCAGTAAACTAACCGAGGCTCTCCCTTCTTCCTCTAAAACACACCTCTACTGCACCCCACCCAGGTTGAAAACTCCTGACAAGTGGGTACCTTTGCAGTGCAGCATGCCCTCAGCCAGGCTCTTGAATTCTTCAGTGCTAGTGTTCCTAAGAGTCCGTTAGAATTTATTTCCAATCTGTTTGCTTCAGTTGCATTCATTAGTATAATCACGTACATTAACGTGAATGGGAAAGGAAACTGAGTTGTTTCTGTGAAAGTGAGAGTGCATCGGAAAGAGTCCATAAAGGAAACTCTAAAAACAATGCTGCAAAAATCTGTAAAACGGGCGGGGGGCGGGGGGGGGGGAGATGGTGACGACTTACATGCAAACTGCCCTAGAATAATCCTTCAGTCTCTTAAGGTTGCACATCTTACTTCAAGGAACAGTCTTCTAGGTGGGATGTTGTGATGCTATTTACACAAGAAAGAGAAGTTATAGGTCTCTCCAGCATAATGTAATATTAATTGAAGAAAAGAAAAAGTCAGAAGCCTTCATCAAGTAATGCATACTTGGTAGTAAAATAAAAATGCTAGTCTCTGTGTGTGTGTGTGTGTGTCTGTGTGTGTGTTTCTCTTCCTCCCCCTCTCTCTCCCTGTGTGTGTGTGGGTTCCTCCCCTGTGTTTTTCTCTGTCTCCGTGTCTCTCTCTCTGTATGTGTGTATTTCTCTCTTCCTCCCTCTCTCTCTCACTATGTGTGTTCCTCCCCCTGTGTTTTTCTCTGTCTCTGTGTGTGTGTCTCTGTCTCTGTCTCTGTGTGTGTGTGTGTGTGTGTGTGTGTGTGTGTGTGTGTGTGTGTGTGTAGGCAGATGTATATTTGTGCTGGCCTAGCCATGCATTGTAGAGGCCAGACCTTGGTATCAGGTGTCTCCCTCGCAGATTCTCCATCGTACTTGGTAGGAAGGGCAGGGTTCCCCACTTGCTGCACTATGCACTATTTGGGGATTGTCCTGACACAGATGACAAAGGATTGAAGAAAGGATAGACACACAGACACAGAACAGAAAAGCTGGGATTGGGTGGGCTATGCGTGTTCTGATGGAGATGTGCCAGCAACAATAGTAGCCCAGAAACTCGGAGAGTCTATTTTGTAAGTCTGAATCAAGGAGACATGTTTATTGTCCACAGCTGAACAAGGAGATGGGTTTACAGTGCACAGCTGAACAGGGAGGGAGGTTTAGCTAATCTTGGTAGGATGTCTCTGTAGGGATGGAAGCTCAGGCTGCAGTCATCCCAGAGGAGGATGCTGTGATTGGCATCTTCTGTATAACTGTCAGCATTCTCAGACCAAAACGGCTTTGCAGTCCCTCTGAGCCTCATCCATGCTTTGCCACACCCATGCATCTGAGGCATCCAGGTCCTTGACATGGCTGTGCTCATGTCAACGGCTCACATTCACTCAGGACTTCCTCTGTTTTTTCTTCATTCTGAGCATCTTCTGCCCCTCTGCTGAACCTTGACCTTACTGGTTAGCTAGACCAGAGGCTAGAGTGATGAGCCCCAGGATCCACCTGTTTCTACCTCCCCAGTGGTAGAATCACAGGCATTGATACCATGTCCAGCATTTTGTGTGGGTGCTGGGGATCCAGTGCTCATGTGTGTTCAGCAAGCACATTACCTGTTGAGCCAACTCCCCAACTCCAGTATGTATCATTTCTACTTTCAACCATGCTTGTTTAGTTGCTTTTGATGAGGATTTTTTATGTTAACTACCTTAGTTACCTGCACCCCCTCATCACACAGACACATTGCAGTTTTAGGTCTTTATTCAATTAGTTAGTCCCATAAGCATTTTTGCAGTCACTACCTATGCCAAGTGTCGGGCTGGGTGCTAGAGAGGGTTCAAAAAACTCTAGAGCCTTACAGAACCTTGAGTCGTCACAGAATCCTTAAATGATTAATGTTGTGATGTGTTGTGGAAGGCTAGCACCCACTCTTTCTCTCTGTAGCTCAGATCTTGGATTATTTCCTACTTCTGAACCAGTGAACACTACTCCCCTTCCTTGTATCCAATGTTGCCCCAAGTTTCCGTGGACTGAATGGCCACTCTCATCCTTCATAGCTCCATCCTTGAGTGGCTGGAGCACCACAGAATTTGGAGAGTGTTCTCTCAGTGACTCTCTTCTCTTCATGTCCTCTTTTCTTCTGCTTTGGGGCTGCTTTCCCTCACCTTTCCCCACCCCAGTCTGTCCATGCCATGGACTCCATACACTTCTTCTCCCTGTGACTTAAAGCGGAAGAGGTGAGGGCTCTTTAGGAGGCAAAAGTCTGAGGCTACAGTCTTCATCCCCCATCTCCACATCTGCCGAGTCACAAGTACCGAGCCAGCAGGAATAGAAGCGATACTCATCCTCAGGGATGTGCAGGGCCAGACTGAGAGGCAGTAGTTCTTTAAGTTTTGTACCACAGCACCTTGTTTCCATACCTTTCTCCTGGTCTTGAATTGTACATCTTTTGTAAACACAGTGAGTGTTTAAGCTTCATAAGTCATGTGATCTCTGTTGCTATATTCAACACTGCCTCTGGAATATGCATGATTCTGTTGCAATAAAGCTTTATTTTCATAAACAAGTGGCAGACCTGATCCCATGCATGGCCTGCAGCTTGCCAACCCTCATTCTAAGGGAGACAGTTGCTGATTCTGGGGCACAGTATCATCCCAGTTTCCTGTAACCCTGTACACATCCTCATAAAAAAGTCCCTTTACTAAACTCCCCTCAAATTACCCACATTGAATGTGCCATCTGGTTCTTGCTAGGACTTAATTGATGCACTTGGCTTTGCATTTCTCCAACACAGGCTTTAAATGCAAAGTAACAACAATAACAGAAACAAGGAAAACAGACTGCGACCAATTACTGTGTGAGGGGACACGGTGCTTATCACACAGTTATCTGTTCCCAAATATGATAGGACGTTTCACCAGCCACAACACACTCAGAGAGTGGACCAGAGGTGAGCTAAGCAAACCTCCTTTCTTGGAGCCTGTAGTCTCTGCCATCCTGCTGGCCTGTTTGTTGTCTTCTGAAGGAACAGAAGTCTATTCTAATTAAACAAGAAAACACATCTTTTCACAAGGGGAGACGAAGGGCATTGTACTCTGTGCCTCAAAGAAGGCATGCTTTAATAAGAATTCTTTTGTAATCCCTGCTTTTATTTGTAGCTTCCCCAGGCTTTTGCTGCTAATAAAAGGATTGTAAAGTTGACAAATATAAGCAGGGACAAAGAAGTTTGGGGAGATAATACCTTGGTGAATGGGCAAGGGTTTGAAAGTGTATTGATTCCACAACTCGGAGATGATGATTGTGAGAAGCCAGAGCTGCCATCGGTTAATGTGATATTTCTATTACAAAGTAAAAGTCTCTATAAGAAGGATCACATGTTTCTTATATCACACTGAATTATGCTCTGTGTTGAAGAAAATGGCTCAGGCCAGAGGTATCTGAAGATCTGTTTTCAAATCTGGATTCATAGCCCCTCCCACAACCTAGCATGTTATCATATGTACTTGGCAAATGGAATTCTAGCCAGTGTTGTGCACTCCTCTGTGTCTGTTGGGGGCGGGGTCTGTGGTCTTTCCACACATATGACTAGCCAAAGTAACTGTTCCTCCTTCCAGTGAGAGCTCCCAGTTTTCCCTGGAGGCTCCTCATTCCTACACTCAAAACTTTGACACTTCCTGTGAGGCCCCATTTGTGTACATGAGGCCAAATCCAAGCCAATTCTTGGACTGTGTCCCTTGGCCATAGAGATTGATTTGATCACATAGGCATATGATCTAGTTACAAGCAAAGGGGTTTCTAGGAAAGTGAGCAGATGGACTTTCCTTCCCTACTAATCTTGATTGTGGGGGCTGGAACTATTTTAGCCAATGCAGTAACACAGGAGGCTGAGGCACAAGTCAACACAGAAGGATGATGAAACTGAGCTCCAAATACAGCCTTGACTGAAGCCAGCCTTGAAGACACTGATGGGAAATAGTTAAACAGACAGACACCTTTTCATGCTTTCCAACTATTAACCCTTGGTAATGCATCTTTTCATAATCTTTACCAAGAACACTGAGAGAGGGAAACTGTTCCCTGTCCCTTAAATAGGAACAGAAACTCCTTTTGGTCAATGTAGTGAATTGGTGATATGTATTTTCAGTGTTTCTCAGAATCCTACCACCATACAGAAAAGCCTGGACTAACTTGGGGGAGCACAAGATAGTGTGGAAAAGACCTAAATGAGGCCAGCAAACAGCCAGCAAGCTACCAGAAGTAGGGATGCCCAGCTCACCCATAGCATGCTGCCAGAATTGGACTGCCCAGCTCACCCATGGCTCCTGTTGGGGATGAAAAGGACCCAGCAGAGATTTCCAAGTGAGCCCAGCTGAAATTGCTAATTTATAGACTTTGGGGGGGGGGGAAATGGCCATTTTAAACTATTCCATGATCACTAGTCACTAACTGAAATCTGCCCCAGCCCTGGCTTTTTTATGTCTACAAGCCAATAATGTACCCTTTGTTTTAATAAAAACTGAATTTCTGTCATTTGAATTGAAAAAAAAAAAATGTGCCTTCATTCCCCAACCAGGCAACACTGTCAGGTGTCTTATTTTGTCTGTATCCCAAAATAAATGAAGTATCAATAAATACTAGGCTATTATATAATATTGGTAGAGATATAGGTCACAAGGGATATAATTAATGGAGTCTCTAAAGTTACCTCTTGGAGGACCTGCTTTATACAGGTTTATACATTGACCCACTTTCTGTTACTATAACAAAATACCCATGGAAGGATAACTTACTAAGGAAAAGAAGTGTTTTAGCTCACAGTTCTAGAGGACCAGGACTGTAGCCCCCTAGTCTATTTGACTGTTTGTGATGTCCTTAACCTCCACTGTACTGCAGTGGAGAAGCAGACAGAGGAATTTGCCGCATTTGAAAGGGGCATGAATATAAGAAAGGCATTGGACTTGCTTTTTAGCAACTTGCCATTGTGAGAACTCTTCCATTCCTACTAGAACTAACCTAGTCTCAAGAGAACTGTGCAAGTCTCTGAAGAAAGTCACTAGTCTAGCGTGAGGGTGATGTTCCTGTGAGCGTCCCTCCTCTTCCAGGGCCTACCACCTCTCAGCATCGTGATACTGAGGACTTCATCTCAGCACAAGAATTGGGGTGGGAGAGGACAAGCCGGATTCAAACCATGGCACTCCTAAAGCTGAAACGATGTGGCTCACCTCTCTACAAACACAATAGCTGAAAGCAGGCACCTCTGAGATCCAGATTCAAGGGCGAACACTCAGCCATCTCCCTAAGGGAATCCAGAAAAGTCCAGGCCTCAGCAACAGAAACTTGAAATTAGGAATAGTCCCTTTTTCTTTATGAAAAGAGACAGGCAAGAAGCCTAGATCTATCTGCCCTCTTCTCTCCCAAATACTAGCTACTTACTGCTGTAACATACAGCATTATTCCTATAATTACATTCTTATTTATTTTTAAAAAGGCCTGAAGCCAGGTACCCACAGGGGTCATGCCCCACCTGATATACTTTCTGTATCACAGCAGAAGCCAGAAACCAGTTCTCACCAACTGCTAACAAATTGTGCATTTATGTGTGGGAAGGAAGGAGGGGTCCTTGCTATTATTTTTATTCTTAGAGGGTATCCAAGCTGTCTCTAGTTGTTAGCTTATAATTTAAATTCTCAAATACCCCCTCCTCACCTCTGCAGATAAAGTTCAGAAACTCCTGCTGAAATCTAAAAGGATTAATAAGTATCCTTGCGAGACAGAACACACCCCAGTACTACCCATGCATTTTACAGCTTACCTCCTTGACCTGCATATCCTATGTACACGCATGCTTCTCTGAACAATGCACCTAGCAACCTGTTAGCAACCTAAGACCCACACCTACATAAGGTTACATGTACATCCTCTCTGAACAGTGAGATCCTGATGACAACCATATTTGGCTTCCATTCAAAAGTATTTCCAGTACACTGTGGTACAGGGCAGGAAAGCTGATCCAGCCAAAACTAGTTTGGAATACATGTGGAATAAGACAAAATTTATGTTCCCCAATGAACTTTTAATGAGAAATTCCTATGTAACATGTTATGCTTATGTATAATTAGGTGTTCATATGATTAAAATCAGATTCACTATGGTAAGGGACATGTGCAGTAGGAAAATTGATGACAAAATCTGTCAATCAAAACAGAAACACTCTCATTACAACCCTTAGTAACCAAACTCCTCTTGAACCCCATAAAAGGAGGCCCTAAACCATAATCAGGAGCCTAGAGTAGCTTCACTTGTGTGGACCAGTGCCCTCTTACAGGTGAGAGCTGATCTTTTCTATTGCTATGCTTGAGATGAAGTTTCCTGGCTACTTTTGCTAATCTGAGTGAGCCTTTAATTCTTTATATTAGAAGCTAAGAATCTGGTATGACCCAGGGCCCACCCCAGACCACAAGTAACACTGCCATTGTCTCTCTTCTATACAGTGGGGTACCTGCTACCCCTCCTGACACCTGCTTGGTACATAGTAGAAATCCAGGACTTTCTTAATGGAAATAAATGGATCAAAAAGCATTAAACAGCTGTTAAACTGCTAATTTAATGAAATATTGGCTTATTTTATTAGCTATTAATTTGTTTCTCAAAATAAAATATTAATTATCCTTATAACAATTATGTCCTTAGTTTTATGCTTTGGGATTGCTGAGATAAAGATATACAATAAAAACCCCTGTGATGGTTAGTCTTGATTGTTAATTTGATGGGGATTTAGCATCACCATGGAAACAAATCTCTGGACCTGTCTGTTAGAGATAGCCTAGGTTGGACTGAGGTGAGAAAATGCAGCCTAAGTGTTGATGGTAGTGTTCCATGGTCTGAGGTCCCAGAATGAGTGCAAAGGAGACAGAAGCTGCATAGGCCACTTTTCTGTTGCTGTGATGACTCACCATGGCCAAGACAAGACAACCTAGAGAAGGAAGAAGGGTTTATTTGGGTTTATTGTTCCACGGGGTAGAGTTCACAATGGCAGGGGAGGCATGGCAGCAGGTAGCTGGAGAAGGAAGCTGGGAGCTCACATCTTCAACCACAGACAGGCAAGGAGCGGACTGGAAGTGGGATTAGGATGTGAACTCAAAGCCTGCTAGCACTGAAGTGCTTCCTCCAGCAAGGCTGCACCTCCTACAGGTCCCACGATGTTCTCCCAAATATCACCACTAACTGGGAACCATGTGCTAAGTACCTGGGCCTGCTCAGATCACAACAGGAATTAAACTCCAGACACAATGCAAGCTCCTGCTGACGTGACTTCCCCGCCATGACAGGCGGTATCACCGGGAACTCTAAGCCAAAGTAAGTTGTTTTGTCCCTAGGCGGCTTCCATCAGTTCTTCTGTCACAGTGATGAGACAAGGAGCCAGTGCAAGCACTATGGGTAATTTTTGATTCTCCACAGACTCGATGCCTCTCACTCCTACACACTGGATGGACTGTTCCCTCCTTCCCTTCATGTTCGCAGGGTGCTGGGTTCATCTGTGTTTTGGATGCATTCACTGTGAGAGCAGGTGTTCTGAAGGCATCCAAAGGGCCAGCCCCATGTCAGCCAGCACATCCTCAGACACATGCAGAAGGGGATAACAATGAGAATCCTCACTCTGGCTGCTGGGGATCTGTGTGTCAGGCCACTGAAGCACCTTGGTAGTTTGCCAAATGACTCCAACCTCCTTTGCCCCAGCCAGGTGTCCCTTCTCTTGCCCATAACTCTGAAGGGCAGGCAGCTCTATTAATTTCCAAGAGCCAGGCTAGCCCAGGGTGCAGGGCATCCCACCTTCACAGAGCCCTGTGGGCAAAGATACCGGTGGGGTGAGTCACCAAGAGGACATGAGCTAGACTGTCAGCATTATGAGTCATGAGATAGCAAGGGACTCCAATATTAACAATATTTGCTTCTCATGTCTATTGCAGATCTTTCCACACACGACACAGTGACCATCAGTGCATTAAAGCAAGGAACTGAGGACCTGTCACCTTGTTATGACCTCTGGTCACTCATGTTCCAACCCTGGTAGCATGTCCTAGTCACAGCAAAAATCCATATTGTGTGCTACCAGCAATCCTGGTCCCTTCCTCCATATTCCCACTTCCCTTGACAATAAGCCTTTTAGATGATTTGTAAGGATTCACAGGGACCCTGTGCATAGCTACATGGCATGCTTCCTAGGTCCTGGCACTTAGTTCATGCTGCTTTTCAAAGACTGTGTTGACCATTTTCACCCTTGACCACAATCCTCATTCATTAGGGGCTCTCCAAATGTACTCAATCCATGATGTCTGTGTTCAGTGTGTGAGAAACATAAGACTCTTGGTTTTTTTTGTGCTATGTCACCTTTATTCTTGAGAATATGTGGCTGCCTTCATTTACTATACCACAGCCCACCAAAATGATGTGCCCTCCACTTAAAGGATGAAGTCAACTGAGCATCATTTCAACCTCAGGAAGACTCCTCCATAGACTGGAGAGCTTTATGACCCAACATTGTATTAATGACCTCACTTCAGTGCTTATCAGTAGCACTGCATATAATCCCTTCCCAGAATTACATGCTGGCCAGTTCAGATAAATAACACAGATCTCCACCACTCCTAATCCCAAATGTTAACAATTAATTTCCAAAATCCATCCTGAAGGACCCAGACAGGCCTTGCTTGGTGAATTTCTCACTAGTCAACATTTAAACCTCAAAACTTGATGCTGTTGTCAAGACACCGCTGACTTAGGCAATCAAGAGAACAATATTCAGCAATAACCCGGGTGAGGTAGGGACTAAGTGTGAATTAATAAGTCAGCTGACACCGGGCCCCAGATGTTTCCAACACAGGCAATATGCTCGAAGTGATACTGAGCAGATTTACATACTTAACTAATATGTTTATTTAAAGAAAATTTCCAAATCCCAAATAACATCCAGATTTCTTCTTTGGCGGCAGATCAAAAGACAGCCTATCAATAAAGACAGACTCCAAGATGAACCTTTCAACATCTGCTTCAAGCTACTAAACAACAGATTTGAGAGTTTTGAAAAACTTAATTGCAGACAAATTTCACTGCCTCTTACATAAATATATATGTTCGTGTCCCTGGGGTAGTTCTGACCTCATCCATTTTCATGTTGGCAGTACTAGACATGTTCAGTCACCAGCCCCATCAGCTCCATCTTCACTGAGCATTTGAGAGCCTGGCTCTTCTTCTCTGCCAGAAAACACTAAGCAAAACTCAGGGGGTGGGGAAGCATTTTAGGCATGGAATATTATCAAAAAGAAGGCTCTACCCTCCACCTGCACATGCTTTGTTTGCTTCTGATTGCAGGTGAGGAAGGTTTGCTTGGTCTGGATGTCCTGTATTTGGGGGGAGGGGCTAGAAACAGTAGTAAGTTTGATTATCAGGATGTGTCTTATTGTTGTCAACAACTCCTCATAAGAAAGCTCAATAACCGAATAAAAATCTGAACAGATCTGTGTGTTTGTGAAGGGGACATGGACAAGAGAATGGTTTCATAATAGCTCCTTTCCCTTTAGTATGAATTCATTCATGTCCCATAGGAGGTAACTACCTGAAATTGGACTGTGATTGTTGAGCAGAAAAGTATTCTTCCTATGCAATAGCCATGGGTGTAATTGAAATGAGGACTTGGTTTAGAAACTCCCTTTGACTGGGTATCTATTTAGTGCAGAGACCAATATTCGGAAGTTGACATGGGGTCAGGTGATTTAGAGAGAGAGTAGTAATCTCATCCTGTTTGCTTCTGTTTCATCCTTTGAACTTGGTTGTGCTGAACTTCTGGGGCCAATCCTAACCCAGTCATGATAGGAGCAAAATGTGAAGTCATCGCTGACATGTTATAGTTAGCCCTGCGTAGCTGCCATGGCAGTATGGGTACTGAGCATGCTCAAACATTTTCTTGTCATTATAAACAACCTTTGACAGAACTCTCAGATTGTATCAGGTGTGACAAGTACTTTAGACACAATGTAAAGTCTCCAGAAGTGCATGCCTAGGTGATAGGTAAGTGTTATGACATTTTAAATGAGGAATTTGTGAATTCTAGGATGTGGTATCCTCATGGGGTCTAAGAACCAATGCTTCATGGATACAGAGGGGACTCTATCTGGGGTCTCTGAAGCCATGCTTCTTTGCCACATAAGAACAGGGAATTTCTATTAAAAAATCTACTTTGGAGGTACATGTTGAAGAATGAGCCTTCTGGGTTGTGGGTGTAGGCTTCTTTTCCTCTGTAATAAGCTGTTTTTCTGGTGTACCCCAAAGCTGATCTCACACTCTTAGGTCCACTGTGCCTTTGCATGCTGAGGGTCAATTTTCATGTATGGACTTCTTACACGGACACAGCTAATGTCCTTCATGGCAGGGCCATGTTTTGTATACCTTTGTGTAAATAGCATTGTGTTAGTCAGGGTTCTCTGGAGAAACAGAATTGATAGAAGGAATACATATATATGGGATTTATTAGAGGGGCTTATAGTGTTGGTAGTCCACCAATGGCTGTCTCATAACACCCTGACTGAGAATCTAGTAGCCATTCAGTCTACATACTAATCTGGCATTGGAGTCATAAGGATTCCTAGAGAGCTGCTCTTTTTTAGATTATGTGGGAATCCCAAAGATGTTGGATTGAATACTGATAACAGCACAAAAGTCGACAGATTTGCCAGCAAGAATGAGGGCAAACAGGAAAAACCATGTTCCTTTTTGTGTGGACATCCACAGGTGGGGTCTAGATTTAGGGTGGTTTCTCCTTCTTCAAATAGTCTGACCAAGAAAATCCTTCACAAGAGTGCTCAGCAGCTTTAGTTAATTACAAATGTAGTCAAACTGATGGCCAAGATTAGCCATCAGAGGTACCTAGTGGAGAACAAGCCCAGAGTAGAAGAGGAGCCCAATGGATGCCTTCTGGGTGGTGTCATCAATGGACAAATGGATTTTTCTGGCTCTAAAGGGGAATGATAACAGCCACCTCACTGGTTCTTGTGGGTTAAATGAGCCGACACATGAGGTCCAGTCACGTCTAGATCATAGGAAGCACTCTGCATACAGATCTCTGATTGTTTCTATGCTGTGTTTGGTATGGCTCGTTACTTGTAGGGCAACTTGTAATGTTGAAATGGGTAGAAGATGATGGCAATAGTGATCATGATGATACCATGATAATATTGATTTATTATTAATATCCTGTTTTATTTATTTATCATTTGAATCTATGTGCATATGAGTACTTGCATATGGATAGATGTCTTTGGAATCCAGAAGCGGGTGTTGGATTCCCTTGATCTGGAGTTACAGTGGTTGTAAACCAACCTCATATGAGTGCTAGGAACTGAATTCGGGTCCTCTAGAAGAACACCAAGTACTCTTAGCTTCTGAGCCACCTTTCAGCTCCTACTACCTCCTTTTTTTCTGGTTATAATTGAAATAACACACATGAAGTCATGAAGTTAGCAGATGATGAAGCTGGGATTCAGACTTGAGCTTACTAGAATCGAAGTGTTGTAAGCCTGGTAATTCTGCCCCTTCCCACACTCCGTGATTTCCATTGGAAAGTCTCTGACTTAGAGGAGAGGATTCAGGAAGCCAAGGAGGGTGTACATGTCAGATGCATAGCAGGAAGTAGGCTGCTCAGCTGTAGACAGGGACCAAACAGCTCTGGAGACTACAGGTAATACTATCCTCCTTTGTTCCCACCTTCCCTTCCTTCTTTCCTTCCTTTCTCCTTCCCCACATCCTTCCTTCCCACTTCCTTCCAATCTCAGCTAGTACTAGCTTCAGTCAAATAGGTCAGAAAATACAAATATCATTGACTGGAACAAGATAGAATTTTTTCTCTGAGACAAGAACTACAATGACATTTTTTCTCAGAGATGGTACAATGTGGGTTCTAGTTCATGAGAGCAGATTTTTGTGGTCTTCAGCTGCCAAAAATAATTGCCAGAGCCCTTCCGACAATGTCAAGATGTGGAATCCAATTGAAGTGTTCACTGACAGATGAATTTGTAGAGAAAATGTGGTGCATATACACAATGGAATATTACTCAGACATAAAAGACTGAATTGTCATTCATGCCAACATAGATAGGAATAGAGGTGGGCAATGGTGGCGCACGCCTTTAATGCCAACACTTGAGAGGAAGAGGCAGCCAGATCTCTGAGTTCAAGGTCAGCCTGGTCTATGAACTAGTTCCACGACAGCCATGGAAGGAAGGAAGAGAGGAAGGAAGAGAAGGAGGGAGGGAGGGAGGAAGGGAGGGGAAGAGAGGGGGAGGAAGGGTAGGAAGGGAAAAGACAAATTATAGAGAGTTTATTGTGGCAAATTAAGTAAGTTAGAGGGAGTAAGACAAAGACAACCTGTCCTCACTGAAATGAAACATAAAATGTAACAGATTTCACAGAGGTCGGGATTTGAACAGCGCTCACCAGAGCCTGGGAAGGGAGAAAGGGATAGAAAGAGGTGGTTAATGGGAACAGGAGTGCAGCTGGATAAAAGGAATGACGCTTTACGTTCTATTTTTAAAGGACTTGCTTTGGTCAGTAATGGGCATCAGTCTCACAGCCCTGCACATTAGGCCGATGTTCTACCACTGAGCTATATCCTTAGTCCACTTCAGTTTTTAAAATCTCAAAATAAGGCTGAGTGTGTGTGTGTGTGTGTGTGTGTGTGTGTGTGTGTGTGTGTCTGTCTGTCTGTCTGTCTGTCTGTCTGTATGTATGTATGTATGTATGTGTGTGTGTCTTCTTTTCACTTACTATGCTAGAACTTGTTCAGGATCTTTCATTCTGATGATTAATGTCCTGCAGTTCTTGGAAATTTTCATGCACGTTTTCTTAAATAATTACCTCCAGTCCATTTCTATTTCTTTCTTTCTGGACTCCCTCTCCTCCCCCACTTCTAATGTTCTACAGCACAGTAGAGTAATGATGGTTGACAACAATTAATTGTATACTACAAAAGAGCTAGTCGGGAGGATTTTAAATGTTTCCATACAGAGATGACAGATGTTTAAGTGGCAGATATACTAATTACTTTGAACTGATCACTGCATTTTGTGTCCTTATACTGAAATATCAGACTGCATGCTTTCTACATATGCACAATTATGTGAATTAATTTTTTAAAAATATTTAAAAAAAATAAGCAGCCAGGAAACATGCTTCCCTTCTTCATGGACTTGGGAACTGTCTCCCCCCACTACATGTTTCCTCCCTACAGGCTGGGGAAGCCCTTACTCCTCTCTTTCAGCTCCCTAGCATTTAGTAGAAGCCCAGTAACACCAGAAGCACAGTAGACCAAACATACTGTACTCACTCTGAAAATTGACTCGTCACTGGAACCATAGAGCACAACAGTAAGCAGGACCTCTGAGCTGAACCTAAACAGAGTGGCTGACTGGAAAAATAAAAGATTAAAGTGGGACCAAGAGTCTCCTAACATAATAACCAAGACATCCAGGACACAATCAAAACTAATTATATCGAAAACCAGGAAAATCACAACTTGAATGAGCAAAGATAATCACCAGACCTAAGGCTGAACCAGATGTTGGAATTGTCTGAGAAGGATTTTAAAGCAATCATCATAAAAATACTTCAACAATCACTTACAAATTCTCTTGAAACAAATAAAGAGGAACAGAAACTCTCAGCAAGGAATTAGAAGGTTTTTTTTGGTTTTTTTTGTTTTGTTTTGTTTTTTTTTTTTTTTTTTTTTTTACATAATAGAAATAGACAGGACATGTCCTCAGGCAGGGTCAGCCTCTTCAAAGAACCATAGAAGGACAATTCAATGGTTTCCATTTAACCACATTGCCATTTCCTAGCTGCAAGGGAGGCTGGGACACAAAGTCTCAAACTTGGAATACCAGTGGCAGATTGGGGTTTTCTTTCTTGAGGAAAGAATGGGTTATTAATGTCCTAGTCTGACATTGGAACAAAGGTATGGTGAGAGTGAGAATGAGGCTCTAGGAATGTAAACTGGAATATGGACTTACTTGCTACTTGCCAGAGAAACCAAGTGCCCACTAATGAGACTGATGTCACTTTTGGTTCAGGCAGGCATGATCCACAGTTACCATGGTTTCTCCATCTTTTGTAGAAGCAAGTTGATGTGACCTGATGTCACAGACACCTTGGCAGGCTCACCTTCTGGGAGAAGGCCACTTAATTACCTGATTAATTTGCTCATCTTAATTAACTTGTCCCTATTGTTGATAACCTTATATTGATTGCTCTGCTGTTAGTAATTAGAAAACTAGTGAAGAAATAAATAGAGAGGTCATGGAAAGGGTGGGGCACACAGACTCCTGTTCTTCCTGGAGTCTGCCACCTAGCCTTTGAGTTGAATACTTTAGTGTCTCCTGTTTGGTGAATATATTAGAGACACTGCTAATCATTTCTCTCTACTCCTCATCCACTCTTGTGAAATGTTCCCTTTTTATTTTCCCAGAGATTCTCTCCAGTCTCAAACTCCAACATGGCCTAGTCATTCAATCACAGCTGTTCAGACAGTGGATGAGCACTTGAGGTGGGTCAACCATATTCTGTTTTGTTTTGTTTTCTAGACTTACCAGTAGGAGTATGAAGATACAGAATCAGGCCATATTGCGTGTTAAAACTATTGGATAATGTGGATGCAGAGAGTACATTTTACAGAGCTACAAGAAACCCATTGTCTTGTCAGCAATCAAAGGACTAGCCACTTAAGTTCATGAGACTCATAACTTTCCTGTCCCTAGTCTTCCAATCCATGTTTCTTACTGCAGGGTTTACAGGTCATCTCTGGTTCTTTTTAAAGGTTTCCCTTATAAAATAGTTCACTCAAGTTAGCAGCTACTTCTTGTGACCTAAAAGTCCCTAATATAATAAATCACTCCTGTGATTAACTTCTGTTTTAGCTTTAAACACGTCTAGTGGAAATAAAAATCTAAGGGTTCTATTTTAAAACCAGCAAAAAGAGAGTTGCCTTTTAAATACATACACTGACCAACCACTCTGGTCACCCCCAGGAAATTCTTTGTCAACCTCTCTCCCATCTATTGAGTTGGGACTCTGCTGCCTGACACTATTTCCCCTACCAACTTCAGTCCTGTGGGATCCTCTGATGCTCATACTCCACCAGTTTCCCAGAACTCCTTCCTGAAGTAATCACAGCCAACTCTTACTGCTCATCACTTTGGCTTGGGGCCATGGCTTTGTGAAGCTGGGACTAAAGTGAAGTTCACCTACCTAATGTTACTGAATTGAGAATTCCTGTAAGACTGGTGATGTGTTCTTGCTTCGGGGTCCATAGTAATGAGCAAAGGCTCCCTCACTTTCTCAGGGAGCTGTAAATAAGGGCTTGTAAAGAAAAATTTTATAAACACTTCTGGGATCATACAGCATGGTTACACATGGGGATATCCTGGGAGATTCTAAAATAAACCTGATTCATCCTCTTCATTAAGTTTCTTGTTTACCAACTGTGGTATTGTGCATGTGCATGTGTGCATGTGCATGCGAGTGGGCATGTGTATGTGTATGGGTGTTTCTAGAATGGAATTGAAATCACCAACTAAAAGCCATGGCCCTCTAGAGTGCCATACTCATGCCTTGTCTGGAGTTCTCAACTCACTGCCTGAGATTTCATATTACCACCCTAACTATAAAAACTCTGAACTTGGTGGAGACCCAGGGAACTTTCCAAAGCAGGAACAAGGAATTGTAGCATCTCATGCGCTCAGCTCTTTATGGCTCCCCTGTGCCAAGGATTCTGCACTTCTCACAGAAAAGGAATCTGGAAAGTCCATTCTAGAAGGATGAATCTGATGATAGGTCAGATTCACAGACAAGAGATGCTAGTTTCATCCATCTTGTGCCACTATGACAAAATGCCACAGGACAGATCATTTACAATCAACAGAAGTCTGTTCCAGACAACCTGGAGGCTGGCAAGTCCAGGGTCAGAGTTTTAAGTCCAGCCTCTGATAAGGGTCTTATTTCTGAGTCAGCCATGGCAGAAGCCAGAAGGGCAAGAGAAGGTAAATGTGAAAGACAAAGGGGCCAACCTCACTCTTTTGTAAGGAACCCATTCTTGTGAAAATGACATTGACCTCACTGTGGAGCCCTGAGAGAGGCAATTTTCATAGCTCAGTAACCTCCAAAGACCATGTCACCCCATGGAAGGTTGTCTTCCTGAATGTAGTTCTTCAGATCAATGCAGTATTCTAGATTGAGCACACACACACACACACACACACACACACACACACACACACACACACACACAGCATATGACAGTTTTCTTTTCTGTTACATGTAGCCTAGCCTACTTCTACTAAATGCACAAATGTCAGTGTTAACAAATATGTATCTATAGTGACATTTCAATGGCTGCATGGTATTCCAGGGTACAAAAGGACTACAATTTACTTTGCTAGCCAATATTGTGGGGTGTGGAAGCTATTTTCAAACATGTCTGTGTATTAATGCATTAGTGCCCATCCCAGCTCTTCCCTTAGAATAAAATGCTGAAGAAAATGTTGATGTCCTACTTTAGCTGGATCTTGCTAATGAATGCACTTATTTAAATCTTTTGATGCTTATGATCAATAGGCATCTTCTGACAGGTAGTATAAAATTAAGCTTTTCAGACCTTTCAGGGCATTGCCTCTTCATTGATATTCTCAAACACAGGTAAACTTTGTTTTGTGTCATTGGCAATTCGATTCATGCTGGGGTTTTGCAACCAGGTCTAGACTCATGAATCAAATAACTCCCTTCTGCCCATTACCATTCTGAGCACTACCCTTTCCTCTGCCATAGGGATAGCAATGCCAACATTCACTTCATTTGGGCAGAGGAAACTGCAACCTTTGTCCTTGTATTCATTGCATAAATGAGCACCTACTTTTATTGAGCACACACTTTGATGTAAGTGATATACTGATGTGTGGGACTGACAAGATGCTTATCTCTAGGGAGCAGAAAGTCCCTGACACCATCCATACTACAACCTGCCTTGGGCTCACAGTCCTCTCCCATCTCAGCATATAGAAGCAGCTTCCATTCCAGGACCTACCTACTTTTTCCCCCAGGTGCTTACCACCTGGACAGAACTTCCCAGACATTAGTTTCATTTTCCTTCTTGGCCTTGACAAGAAGCTATCGATATGACCCACTGACTACCATAATGCACTTCTAGTGAATAATTTGATAATGAACCATATCAGAGTGGTCCTCACATCCCAAAGAGGAGGCTTAGCCAACCATCCCATAGAAGATTGTTCCAGAGTGCAGTTCCTCATATTCTGGAATGTTCCATGAATTGTGCAATCTTTAAGGTAGATGAAATTTTAGAAGAAGTGGAGTGTAGTTCTCTTCTTTCTCTAGTTCACTTTTCACATGTCCTGACTCTGAGTAGTCATTCTCCATTGTTGAGGTACTCCAAGGAAGGTACATAGGGGACAGGACCAGAAGCTACAACTCTTTCCCAGATGCAGAAAGAGTCAACAACAACCAAATGCTCAAATGCCTTTCTTTGTGGTACAAAAACCTGATAGGCACCCTGTACAAACTGGAGTGTCTCCGGATCTTTTACAAGACCAGTGGGCTGGTTAGCTTTCATCAACTTGACACAAAGTCACCTGAGAAAAGAAATTTCCTCCATTACATTGAACTGTGGGCATTCTGTGGGTCATTTTTTTCTTGATTGGTGATTTATGTGCCCACCGAGGCAGGTAGTCCTGGGAGGTATAAAAACAATAGCTAAGCAAGCCACAGGAAGCAAGCAAATAAATACCATTCCTTCATGGTCTTTACTTCAGTTCCTGCCTCCAGGTTCCTGCTTGTGTTCCTGTTCTGACTTTCCTCAGTGATGGACTGTGACATAGAAATATAAGCTGAATAAACCCTTTTCTCCCCAAGGTGATTTTGGTCAGTATTTTACCACAGCAGCAGAAAAGCAAAACATGAGATCACCATGTTTATGATCACCATGTTTATGATCACCATGTTTATGATCACCATGTTTATGATCACCATGTTTATCATTAGAGGCTGCTGGTCTATTTCTTGCAGGTTTTGCAAGAAAATGAATGTATAGTTTAAGGGCATCCCATGTGCAAGAGGATGGCATAAGTACATGTTAGTGTGGTGTGTGGTGTGTGTGTGTGTGTGTGTTAGAGGGCTGTTTAAAAATCACCCAGCAAATCCAGATGAAAGTCTCATCTAATACATATTTGCAAGTTTCCTGTACTTTGTTATTTTCTACAGGATCGAGAGAAGGTAGAAAAGGTTGATCTCTGTAGGTCTCACCACATACCCATTTGGGTTTTTCCCTCTGGTCCCTAATAGAAGAAAATTCTATGGGGGTAGAGAGCCTGCCCATCTTCCTTGGCACTACCTCTCAATAGCTTAGAATGATGCCTGGCACATATATGCTACCAAAAAGAGATTGTAAATAAACACATCATATTTCCTTCAAAGAACTGTTCTATAAGGGAATTGCTATCTTTTATCTGAGCACTGCTCCACACTCTACCATGTACCTGGCTCCATACCACTCCAAAACGCCAGAGCATCTTCAGCCTTTGCTCAGTCCAGCATCTTTGGGGGCCTGAAATATCACAAGAGATGAGAATGTGCCCTTGATAGAAAGTTGCAATTACATGTGGAATTCCAGAGCTCCTGCAAATCCTGCATGGAACCCAAGAGAGCTGTTACCATAGGACCTGACAGCAACATTTCGAGGAGGAAAGATTTTTCTTGGTGCTTGGTTTCAGAGGGACTCAGCCTAACGTGGGGGGGGGGGCATTGAAGCAGCTTAAATTATGGCACCAGGAGTGTGTGGCAAGGCTGTTCCATCAGGACAACTAAGAAGCAGAGTGAGACCTGCCCCTAGTGACCTACATAGGACGTCTAAACTTAACCTCCTAAAGATTCCATAGCCTCCCAAAAAGGTGTCCCCACCTGGAGATCAAATGATCAGGCCAGAACCTGTGTCGACCTCTCAGATTTAAAAAGCAAAGGGAAATAAAAACATTTAATTATCATCAATGCTGCAGGTGACTCTGGTTGTCTCCTTTCCCTACCCCACTACACTGTTACAGTTGTGAGGGGGATATGGCACCAATGACCCTATACATATCCCCTCTACCCCTGTGCAGTCAGGCAGGATCACACCCAATTCAAGTGTAGACATCAATTTTACCATCTGTCCCTTTCCCCAAATATTGAGTCTCAGCTCTGATTGGACTTCAAGGATAAGCCTTTCTCATCCCACACTGGGGATCCTCTAAGGGACAGAAAAGTGGAAGTGTTAGTGGCCTCAGCCTACTCAAAGAGAGGTGGAGAGAAGGGTCTCTAGAAGGTGCAGTTTGCTGATGCAGCTTGTTAGTGATTGGCAGCTAGGTTTAATGGACTGGGCATGGTGCCATACTGACAGATGGACACCCGAGTAGATAGCCAACAGATAACGTATGAGCAACAAATGTGTTTGTTGAGGACAGCTTTCCCAGGTAAGAGCATCAAGGTGGCCTCTCCTGGAGTCTCCACACCTGTGTTTCTCTCTGTGCTTGACACCCTGTGGGACTGTGGTCCCCAGTACAGAGACCACAGGGGATACTTACCTCTTGTGGGACAGAAGGAGTGAGCTTGGGATGCACAGGAGACATCTGAGGAGCAACAGGAGCTGCCACTGCCTGTTCCCAGCAAAGGTAGCAGGAAGGAAGTGGCTTGACATGAAGCAGAATTCCCCATGAATCTGTCAATATGTCCCTTCTCTCACAGATGAAAAGTTGTGAAAACCTATTTTGTGACAATCATATAGCCATGATGAGCTTTGAGGGAATAAATGAAATATTTGAAGAATTGACCACTGGCCTGAGGTTATTTCCCTGAAAATAGGCAGCTCCATTTTCATGAGATATAAATTAGGGATGTCAGGACAAGTGTCCTGAAGTAACTAACGTCAGCCTAAGGTTACCTTCTCTTATGCCCATGGCAGTCACTGTTCACTGAATGCCACACATTTAGTATTTCCATATAAACCCAAGGCCAGGTTTCTTAACTTTTCAGTAGGTGGTGTATTTATAGGGAATCAAATGGATAAAATATGAAAACATATATCTGGGACATCTCCTCATGCTCCAACCCCATCCACATAATTGCTCTCCCACACTGAGACAGCAATACCCTGTCTCAGAATTTGGGGGAGAATCCAATAGCTTTGAGAGGATGTGGTTCGGGAGTTCAACTGATCAATTTCAGAATCTACATTTTGAATATCAGAAAAGTGACTGGCTCATTGGTTCTTTTAAATGTATTTTATTTACATATTCATTGAGAGTTTATACATGCATATAATGTATTTTGGTCATATCTGTCCCCCATTTTCCTCCTCAGACTTCTCTCTCTGACAGCTCCCTGTTCCCTACCAGCCCTTAGTATTTTTCCATCCACTGGGCCAGAGCAGACTAGCTCAGCAGCACTGACCTCAGTCCATGAAAACAATTTTGCAAGTGTAGATGCTGCTGTGTTTGACCATGATGAATCAACTTGGATGGTCTAGGATTCCCAGAGGCCAGCATTCACTAAGCAGTGTCAGAATACCTAACCTTTACCAACAAGTCCTTGGATTCTTAGAGCTGGGGTTGGAGTTCAAGGTTGGCTGCCATGCTGAGAAACTTCAAAGGGCTGTGAATGTTGAGAAACCCGTGAGTAAGCAAGGGAGTCCCTTTCTTCATTCTAGAGTCTCCTAGTTGATGTCTCTAGAACTCTGTTTTCTCTTTCTGAAATAAAACTCCCTGTTGATGTGAGCTGACTCATCTTAGAACTGGGTCTACTGGACTGGAATCTTGTCTTCATCAACCACCAGCTTTGTGACCCAGACACTAGACAAGAAACCTCTCCTAACCTTGGTTTTCCCATAAAATAAATGGAGGATAATAAACAGTAAATGGAGTTACTGGGAGAGCTGAATGGACTCAGAATAAATTTAAGCTATGTCATATAATACCTAGTGCATGGTAAGCACTGTTTGATGATTGCTTTCAAGCAGGGTAGTAGAGAGCAAAGGGAGCACCCAAAGGACAGAATCCTATTTTAATATCAGTAGAATTATTTCCCTTGGTGCTGTGGCCAAATACCTAGAAAAAATGAAACTAGGGAGAAGGGCTTGCTTTGACTTACAGTCTGAGAAGGAACATAGTTCCAGCATGGTGGATGATGTGCACCAGCAGGAATATGAGGCAGTTGGTCACACAGCATCCATATGAGTGGAATGGGGTGCTCAGTCCATTTCTCCCATTTTACTAAACTGGGCTTCCAGCCCCTAGAATGTTGGTGCACACATCCAAGATGGGCTTGAAACATCTCAGATCCCCTCACAGATACTCCCCAAGATGTGTTTTCTAGGTGATTCTAAATCCAGACAAGGTGGTAATCCAGATAAACCATACCCAAATCTGGAGAGATGGCTCAGTGCCTAAGAAGACTTCTGGCTCTGTCAGAGGACCAGAGTGATTTAACCATCTGTAATTCTAGCTCCAGGGGATCTGATGCCCTCTGTGGGTGTGTATGCACTTACTTGTGAGCATGCACTTGTACACACACAATACACACACACACACACACACACACACACACACACACAAAGTGAATATTAAAATAAAAATATCAACCATCACAACTATCAATGACTCTGGTTGCTAAGCTACTGGAAACTCTTTGGTTGGCTGCCATTCACATGCTTCAAAGGCAGGGTTACTGGCTGTCACAATGACTGATTTAATATAAATGTGTTGATAATGTTACATGCTTTTATCAAGATCAAGCTTCCACTTTAACATCAAAACATCACTGTAGTCAACAAAGACACAAGAAAATGAGCCATTTAGCATGAGTTCTTGGCTTTTGTCCTCAGTAGACAAAGTGTCCAAGCTATGTTTGAGATGCTCTAAAATTCTTGCCCTGGTGAGATGTTAATATCTCTAGTAAGGAATGTGTTGTTCTGGGCCCCACCCAGAAGACTGCACCATTTATAATAGGCACATAATTCTGTATGTCATGAACTCTGTGATGACCTCATTTGTAGGATACACCATGACTGTGTGTGACATTAAGACAGATTCTGCTAATTAGTTCTGACTAACAATGGTAGAAAGCCACTACCTAGCTTCAGAGATGTTAGACTTTAAAAAAAAAAAAAAGTGCCTTATAGATGGTGGGAAATGTCAAATATTTGAATAATAATGACCTTATGTATAATTCTGATCTATAAAAAGATTTCCCAACCCTTGTGAAGACCAACACAGAAATTACAGCACTGACCTCAGACTAGTTCCTAGGACTGTTAGATCCTTGTGCATACAGAGTAGAAGGAGGGGTGAGGGATAGGTCAGGCCAACATGTCTGTATCAGAGAAACTTGTGACCATTTTCAAGGCTCAAGTACCAACCCATGAACTTCAGAACCTCAGCAGAAGCCAGTCCACTCAATGGTCATGAGGTCTACTGAGTTTCCCAGCTTTTGTTTGGATGCATTTTCAAGGGAGATCCTTGCCTTACTCTCCTCTTTTGGGGTGCTTTAATGTAGGCAGTGATGGACCAGGAGTTCAGTGAAGTTAACTTCATTGACCAAGGTAATTAGTATCATAGCCAGGATCTAAACAAGTTCTCCAATTGACACCAAGGCTAAACCCAGACTAATTAAAGTGCTTGCATTTAAATAATTGTTAAATAGAATTGAACTGCAGTGACATTCTGTGATGAATACTCCTGAATATTCCAGAATCTCCAGACCCTCTACACCGAGATATCCCCATTCTGAGTCCAGGGGCTGTTTTATGTGAACAAGCTACTGAGTCAGTGTGGCAGGGGAGGTGTCTAGGCTCCTTTGGGGGTGCATTCTGAAGCAATTTGTTGTTTTCTTAAAACCTGGGGAAGAGTAAGCAGTGATCAATAGTGAAATCTGATGAATCTCTGAGGCTCGATGAAGGTAGCTTTTGAAGCTCTTCACAGTGCTTGATTTCCTGTTATTTAGTGCCCAAAGTTATTACTTCAGCAGCAGCCCAATGTCTAATTTATATCAAATTGTTAGCTGAAATCCATTAAAGTTTATTAGCACTGTCTCAGAATACAGTAACGTCTTACAGGTTCTCCTTCTGTTGAAATTGACCAGCTGATTTAACTCTATTAGCTTGGCGACAGAGACAAACTAGAGTTTGTGGGAGCCATCCACCGCACTGAGGGAAAAGCAGCACAGATGAGGTCTGGGTATTGGGGATGTCCACTGCTATAGGATTGCTGCTGTCTCTCTGGGTGCAGGCTTGACCCTGTTAGTTCCCACCTAATGAGATGAGACACTGTCCCCAGACTGCAGAAAGCAGCTGTTGACTTGGTGGGGCTCTGCAGGGGAAGGCTCTCCCAGAACCAGGACAATATCAGTCCACAAGGGGGACATAGAGCAACTTGATTGTCTGAAAGGTGGAATTGATTTTTCAAGATCCTTTCCCCAGATTGCCAATGGATCTGCGGCTACTCAGGGTCACCTCCAACTGGAGTGAGAAAGAAAAATAGATCTAATGTTTCAAAGAGTGAGGTTCTGACCTGAGTACATCCCACCTGTCCCTGGGGCCAGGACTTCCCCCAAATAAACCCACAAACACATGGAAATATTTATGTTAGGGCTGAATGAATCACTGCAATGGAGCACAATGCTTGGTTGTTTGAGAGACCCTGGAGCGGTAAAAACATTGCCTTTAAAAGTCACCCAGATCTGGTCTGGAAATGACCCCCAGTAGCTGCCGTTTGTGAAAAAACTGTCAGTTTCCTGGGTCCTCTGGAAACTGTGGGGCTTGGGGTGTGAGTTTAGAAGTTAAACATTCTACATCCAGCCAAGCCAAGGTACACCGTCTCTACTCAACACTAGTTCCCAAATTTTTACCCCATATGGCCTTCTGCGGCCATAACTGTGGCTTTGTTTTGGCCTCTAGTTCCTCTAAGCTCCCTTTTTCATGTCTGATAGGAACTCAGAGAGCAAGGTGTTGGTGGTGCTACATGTTAGAAAGCCACTCAGAGGCAAAGAAACCCCTGTGATGTCACACCACTGAGATAGGACATAGTACAACAGCAAGAACCCCAAGCTCTGCTCTGGGTTTCTCCATGCCCTAGTCATTTTAATAAAAGCAACCAGCATACCAAGGCTGGGGGCCAAGCTTCCCTGAACAAAATCCCCAACAACTTAAAAGTGCTTGGATTCACGCTTGGTTCACTGTAGGTGTTTATCCGAGCTGGTTGTCTCCATCAGGACTCCAGAGGGAAGACTTGTGAAATGGAAACATAAGAGACAAGTGGGCAAGTGACAGAAAGCAGCGGACTCACTCAGCTGCCTGTGATCACTCAACAAGCACATGGAACGTACACTCCATTCCAGACCAAAGGCAGGCTGACTCCAGGAGCAAGGTGCAGGAGCTGTGGAGCACTGAGTTGGTAGTGCCTAGGGAGGGTGAGCTCTCCAGGCAGCCAGGCATCACTTCCCACACCTTCTGCCTGGGAGATAATAGCCGACTGACTCCCAGCACCCCAGGTTCTTCAAGACCTCTGAACTTATCTGAACACATGTTGCCTCCTTGTCTCTGGCACCATCCCTGACTGCAAACCCCACTACCATTCAGTGGGAAATGATGAGGTCAAGTATGGCAGGTTTTATTTCCTCTGCTTTATGGCTAAGGAAAGGACAGCAAGAAAATGTGACCAATGGGAGGTCTTCACTCTTTTACAAATTTAGTTAAATAATTAATCATCTATTCCACAGCAGAGCTGTCCCAGAGTCAGGGACACCATGGTGAAGGCAACAGGCAGTGCCCTGCCCTCTGGGAGACAGCATTCTAGATTTGGGAACAGAAGGGAAAGCATGTCTGCATCACGCTCCCAAGTTGGAAGTTCAACAGAAAGTGGAGGTGGAGAATAGTGTGTCCAGGGAAACCTGATTGAGACAAGACATCAGAAAGCTAATATGACATACTAGATGGGAATGACTATAAGAAAACAAAGACACAGAAGAAAGTGGAAGAGGAGGAAGAAGAAGAGGAAGAGGGTGGACAGCAGAAGCCTCCAGAAGAAAAGCTAACTTGTAAAAATGGCAAAATGTGCCGAGTAGAACCTCACTGGGAAAGAGCTGGGACAGTTGGAAGAAACAAAATGAAAGATGGGGGCTTCTCTTGGGGAACAGGAGAAAGCAAAGTCAGGGTAGAGCAGGGGTGGAGAGGCTAGGAGAGTTGCCAGTACTCAGTCAACCTGGCCTACATAGCAAGTTCAAGGCCAGATTAGCTAGATAATGAGAGCTTTATTTAAAAAAAAAAAATAGCAAGGACTGTGGATGTAATTCAGGGGAATGTAACTGTGGATGTAACTCAGCCTGGTGTGTTTGAAGCCTGGGTTCTATCCTTGGCCCTGGAGGAGAAAGGCCTGTGACCAGCACTAAGGCCTGAATCTTCCTGGCTGTCTTTCAAATGAACCACACTCTGATGATGCCCAGGATGAAGTGAGAAAACTTGAGGGGGATGGGAAAGTTCTTAGAAAAATACACTTAGGGCATTATATTTAAGCTCTTGAGAGAACGGTTTTCTCCAGAAAGGACTGAAAACCCCATTGTATAGAAAACCTAGGAAGCAGTGTTTGCTGCCTGCAGGATAGGGATAGAAAGCACAGAGGCCGTTCTGAGTTGGTGTGGCTGAACTCATTAGAAGGTACTCATCCAAATGATTCCATGTATGTCTACTGGTTGCAGTTCATTTGTTGTTGAAATTTGTAGTGACTGTAAGATTTTCTTTCAGAGAGTACATGTGTGTAGACCCTCCTAAGAGGATAGCTCTTGGGAGTTGGATCTCTCCTACTATGTGGGTCCTGAGGATTGGACTCAGGCCAGGCTGAGTCATCTCAGAATTCCCTTAAGTCATATTTTTGAGCTTCAGAGTCCAAGATTAGGCAACCCTACTGATTTGGCTTTGGGGAGAATGGCAGATGGCGGAACACCATGGTAGAAACACAAGTCAAAGCCAGTGGTCACATCTCAAACAGAAAAGAAAGAGAGAGCTTCAGATCCCACAATCCTGACAGAGAATAGTGCCTTCAGTGGCCTAAGAAACTTCCACTGGGCTCTAGTTCTTAAAAGCTGCAAAATCAGCCGGCCGGGGGGGGGGGGCACACTCCTTTAATCCCAGCACTCATAAGGCAGAGCCAGCCAGATCTCTGTGAGTTCGAGGCCAGCCTGGTCTACAGAGTGAGTTCCAGAGCAGACACCAAACTATACAGAGAAACCCTGTCTGGAAAAACCAAAAAAAAAAAAAAAAAAAAAAAAAGTCCCCAAACCATCACTGTTTCCACCACGGTAACAAACACAAGTGTGTTTATGTAATTGTACTCCTGTCCATTTTCTTGAATTGGCAGCGATGTTTATATTTAACTTTTTCCTCGTCTTCATTTCATCAGCACAGTTACTTTTTAATTTCTCTCATGTTTATGTTTATCACCATCTTAATAAAAATCTTTCAGAACCTCATTAGGTTCTGATGATTGTCTTCCCCTCTCAAGAGTCTATACGTTACTCCAGTTTGGGAACTCCTGCTAGCAATCACGTGATCCACGCCATGGCGTACAGGCGGGGCTACTCTAGACTGATGACTCAGGGATTGGGTGGAGGAGGTGGGAAGACAGAGCACCATGGGAAGGCATCATTTTCCTTCCCAGTACAACTCTTGGAAAACGTAGAATCTGCCAAAAGCTAAGATGTAAAGAATGGCCTTCCAGAATGTCGATGTGATACTGAGCTCTCCTTACAGCTGGGACTGGCTCCTAGCTCTTCAGCTGAGAAGGCAGGTCATTGTTCTCCAAATCCCAGCACCAGAATCTCTTTTGGCTCTACCCAGCAAATTCGTTCTCCTACACTAGAACAAATGTAGATCCTAAAGTCTCACTCCTGAGGAAGAAGTTGCTGTGGAGCCCAGGACCATGCTCCAAGGAAATGTTATGTCTTTAATCCTGAAACCTTGCATTCAGCAGCAGAGAATGATATCAAGCTCTGTGGCCTTCCAGCATCTCAGATCCTGACATAAACTAATTCCTAGGTGACTAGGCAAATAGCAACTATAACACCTGAAAATAATGGAACCCAGTCAGCAGAGGACCAGGGCAGGAAAGTGGGCTTAGGATGCAAAAGCAGATGAGGGCTGTTGTCTTTATGATGCTCCAGGGTAGAATAGTCTATCCAATTTTCAAGAGAGGATAAAAGCCTGGTGTGTTGCCCCTTGAGGGGTGTGGCAATAAAATACTTCTCCCTTGCTTTGCTCTAAGAATCATCACTGCCCTCTGCCACTCATTCATCCCAAGACATTCAGAGCACCTACTTTCCCCATTGCTGTTTAGTAAACATTAAATACCACTGCACACAGAGAGCAGCCAACACATTTGATAATTCATCAGCAGGAGCAAAGTCGACCATCTCCATGCAATGCAAATTGCTTTGGCTTCCACATAGCTCCTGTTGCTTCAAGTGCTGAGGTAAATCGCCTTTCTTGGGATTGTTATCAAGTATTCATCCTAACAACATTAATTTACAATGTGTTTCCCCACTTTACATTGTGCTACATGACTTAATCACAGCGCTGGCCCTTTAGTGACACACAGATTCATTCTATCATTGTGCTCACCTAATATCTTTAGGTTAATGGAAACTAGACCAGAAAAGGATTGTGGCTGGGTTGTTTCCATGGGAATCACTGATGTCAATGAAAGGCATCTCCCAGAGAGACTTGTCTTTCTGGCTGGGTTTGGAGGAAGAGGCCACAGGAGGGACCTGTGTTGTGTAATATCATTTTAAGCAAGTATATTATTTTATACTGCAGAATATTACTTTAACTATGTGAAGGTGTGTTATATTTGTTTCTGCTGCCTTTGTTAGTGATGTAAATTTATGTTACATTTGTTTGTGCTGCATTTGTTAATTATGTAAAGATGTGTTGCATTTGTAGCACCTTGCCTACCTAAAGCATCTGATTGGTCTAATGAAAAGCTGAATGGCCAATAGCTAGGCAGGAGAGGGATAGGCAGGCTGGCAGACAGAGAGAATAAGTGGGGAGATGACTCTAGACTCAGGAGGAGAGTGAGAGAGAAGAGAAACGAGAGAGAAAGAGAAGGACATGCCAAGGGGCAGAAACCAGACAGCTGCCAGACAGACAGACACAAGAAGCAGTGAAAGTAAGATATACAGAAAAAAAGAAAGGTAAAAAGCCCTGAGGCAAAATGGAGATGAAGAGAAACAGGTTAAGTTATAAGAACTAGTAAGAAACGAGCCTAAGCAAAGAACAAGCATTCATAACTAATAATAAGTTTCCATGTCATGATTTGGGAGCCAGTTGGTGACCTCAAAGAAAAACTTTAGTCAAACTAGTTCACTCACCTGACGACTCCCTGACACCAGCACATAGGGCAGTCAAGTGTAGTAGCACCTGCAAAGCTCAGGCATACTTGGCGGTGCACACTTTACACTCTCCTCCAACCTGCCTTCCCGTGATGACCATGTAAGGTACACAGAGGGCTGACTGGAGTGTGAGACTGATTTCTTGGGTTGCAACTTGGATCTAGCACTCTCTGGCCAGGTGATCTGGGGCTGATGACTCCACTTTTTTGAGCCCTAATTTCACCATCCTTATTACTTCCTGGTGTTTGTTGACCAGGAGATGAGATACAGCAGTTCCTAAATGACTCTGACCACAGGGCTGTAAGCATGTGACTTGCCGCAGCCAATGAGAGTAGCAGACTACATGCCAGTGTTGCATTTTCTCTCTGCTGCAGGACTGTGGAAGTGAAGTGCGGGCTGTGCTGAACTTTCCACAGCTGAGGTCCTTGACAAAGGAGATAGGAAGCCAACTTCCAGCCATCTGCAATGTGGCAGGAATGAACAGTAAATAATACTTTGTTCTTATATGCTTTTAAAAAAAAAAACCACTTATAACTCAGTAGAAAGCAGTCTCTCGGTGTCAGGTGTCATTCTCTTTCTATTCCAAAAGAATTGGAAACTTGGAATAAAATGCCAATGGCATAGCAGTGGTGTGCTAGAAGCATACTGAATGCCTAGATTTAGAGTGATCCAAAGAGAAGCAGGGAAGAAAGATAACTTGCTAATAATTAGGAATACTTACTGTACAAGTTCAAAAATACCCTCCCCATCTAGTATCAAGAAATGTGCACGAATTAAATGAAATAATACATATAAATTCTACTCATAAGACTATCTGGATTCTAGACTATCCTAAATATTTGACTATGCTAGTTTTTACCTCCATTATTAATATTATTATCAATTATTATTATACTCTTAATACCATCTGACCTATGCACTCAGTGGATCTATGCAACTATGTTTGTGATATGTAAACAATAAATGCAAATCAGGGGCTCCCAAGTGTCATCATGCTTGTTTTAGCCCCTATTCTGCCTCTCCCTGGGTAATTTCTCTGACTGCTAAGCATCTTTGTTGCCAGGCAGCCTCTCCTGCTGGCCTGACCTCAAATTGTTAAGCACCCCACAGAAGCTATCGAGCTCCTTTTTGCTGGTGTTCCTAACTATGGACGAAATGCACTGAACTGTGGGTATTATTATTCCCACTGCAAGTATAGATGGAGAGCACTCGTGATAGACATTGGTGATATTTGAGTGTGAGGGCAGCAAAGAGAGGAAGAATTGTGCCCATGTTTTGAGAGAGAATTTAGAAATATCTATTCAGATGCTAAACATGATCTGACCGGCATTCTCTAGCATTCTGCAGAGAAATAAGAGCACTAGAAGGTAACGATACATATTCAAGATATTCAGTACAGCATTTTCTTTTTGTCACGACATACGAAATTGAAGCAACCCATAATGCCATTCCATGGGGTATTAGTTAAATAAGATTTGTACTTCTATTTGATGGAATGGTGCATTACAAAGATAAAGCTTTATTACTAGACCCATTTCTCCTTTTGCTCATTTTATTCCATATGGGCTTGACCCCATTGGATGCTGCTGTTCAAACCACCTCTCAGTTAGTCATCTCTGGAAATTACCTCACAAACATACCCACAGGTGTGCCTCACTGGTCTCCTAGATAATTCTAAATCCAGAAAGTACTTTATTTTGTTCCTTATTGTGTGTTCACAAACCCTACAATAGCATCTGGTACAAAGCTGGTGATTGCTGAGTACTTGTTGAAAAAAATAATTAATATATGCCAAACAAAATATTTTCATGATAGAAGACAATGTTTTTGTCATTTTGAATGGCATTCAATTTTTGCTTTAGTATGTGTGTATGTGAACAAATAGATGAAAGCTATATATCTGAATAGACAAATGAATAGATGGATCCATCAGTGATATGTTGATTAGATGGCTGGATGACTGATAGATAGATAGATAGATAGATAGATAGATAGATAGGCAAAGTAATGCCTTTGCCCTTAATTGGGAAGTATGTATGACTAATGGATTTTTCTCAATCTTACTTTATACAATCATTTAACTATTGATATCATAGGTGAATTCTTTCTTTGTTATTATTTTTATTGAATGTGTCAAAATAAAATAATATAATAAATAATAATTATTTGACTCAATAATCCCAAGAATGCAAATATGTTGAGTAAATAAAATACCATCAAAGTCTTATCTATTAACTTCCATTGCCCTCAGAAAAAGATTTTCCTTCTTCACCCCATCCCAAACCAGCCAAATGTACCAACAGATGTTAATGGGTTGAAACAAGAAGGCTACCTACAATAGTGCTTTCTGGGCTCAGCATAGCAGCTAAATGTGACCTTTGTTGTTTTAAATGCCTATTAAGCTCTGGACAAAATAGTTTAAAGGGGGAAGAAAACATGAAGAAACAATCCTCTAAAACAATTGCCATTTTTGTGCGACTCTAAATGTATCATGAAAATTGCAACTTCCTAGGAATTATAGCAAGTTAGCTAGAGCATAGTCCAAAGCCTAGCCCCAACATAATCTGAATCCATGAAGCAGTTATCTCATCCTTAAACTTCATTCCCTCATCAACAGAAGAAAAGTACTGTCCAGTAGGGTGCTGAATATTAGCTACTATACCCCTTGGGTTTCAATAGCTTAGTATAATCAAAACTGATTTCTTACTCACACAAAATTCAGCATTGATGTTCGCAGTTGGACATCTGTACCAGTCAGCTCTGTATCCAGCAATATGTCTTAACCTGAGGTCCTCACTTTGGTGAACCTAAGTCCCAGGCTCAGGTGAATGGCTTTGTTTGTGGGTATGATATTGAGCAATGCCTGAGAACAGTTTCCTATCACTCTGACAGATGCTTGACTTAGCTGAAGGGAGGAATATTTGTTTCAGCTCCTGGTTTCATAGGACTTTCTCTGTAGCTACTAGGCCCTGTGCATAATAGCATAGCATCATGGTGGTGGGAAAGGACCTTCTTCATGATGGACCAGAAGTAGAAAAAAACAATGCTGATACTCACCCAACTTTTTCTTTTTCTCCACTATTTTCCCCATATGGGACTTGACCCTATAGGGTGGTACTACCAACATCTCCCCTTCAGTTAATGATCTCTGTAGTTATCCTCACAGACACACCCAGAGCCTGTGCCTCATCAGTCTCCTAAGTGATTCAAAATCCAGTTAAGATGACAGTGAAGATTAGCCATGGCAGAAAGTGAAGCTGAAATAAGGAAGAGTTAATAGAAGGATGCTTTGAAGTTTTCTGCCACTGCCTATGTACATGTGTGGTCTGAAAGACTGAGAAAACTCGCAACTAAATGTCTTATAGCATCAAGGCAAGAATTTACCCACTGCCTAGCATCCTTGAGAATCCAAAGTCTGTTCCCATGAGACTTTCACACCACACCACATCAGAGTTATCTACCTGTGTACATGAGAGTTGCTTGGTTGAACTTGTGGAAAGCTGGTAACCACTGGAATCCTGTACAAATGAGACCTTAAGAGTCTAAAGGATACATTTAAGATACTTCATCCATAAATGAGCTTCAACATCTTCATGCATGGTCACCATACCATAGGAGGGAAAGAGAAAAGGAAGCTGCCAGGCCTGGAAGCAGTATATGTCACTCCCACCCACATTCCAGTGACTATATTTGGACATATACACTATCACTCTCCCATTAAAGATGATATAAAAATTAAATATAATATTCTCATAAACCCGGGGGACAAAAGGAATGGCTGGGTATACACAAAATTTTGTTTCTTCCAATAGAAACACTGGTTATTCTGGCATGAATTTAGATTGAGATCAAGAATGTTCAGGGACCAAGCGTTCTAGATATGTTGTTGGAACAGATGCTCTAGCATCTGCAACATGAAGCTTAAAGGCTATCCTCTATGAGGAAGCAGTTACTTTGATAGGATCTAGAAAAGGTCTGACAGGAAAGTTGAAGGGTTGGTGTGGAATATGTTAGGACCATAAACTTATGGTTGCAGTTTCTCTTGGATGAGGTGCCTCAAATGGACAAAACTTTGTACACAGAAAATCAGTACTCTTCCTGTTGAATAAGTCACCATTGGTGACCCATGTATATATCACATTCATACTGATTGAGACTGACGTCCAAGGATCAATTCCTAATCATGCAAAATGGCTTCTTCCAGGGGTTCAGGAAAAAGGGGCACATCTTTTTTTATTCTCTGGCTGGTAAATTTTTTTATCTTGCAGCTCAACCAAGACGAGGTAATCTTTATGTCTTGGTGGGGAAAACAAGCTAAGTGTTTAACATCTAGCATTTACATTGTGACAGGCAGTGTCATGGATTAGTTTCTCCAAACTGATGGAGCTTTGCCTCTGGACTGTCTATAAGGGTATTTATAAAAGAAACAAACCTTTGAATTAGTTGGTGGAGTGACAATCTGACCACATTGAATGTAGATGAAAAGAACTCACTGAAGAACTAGATAAAATGAGTCTCTCATTCTCTCTATCTACCTATCTCTCTCTTTCTCCCTCTCTCCCTCCTTCCTTCCCTCTCTGCCTTCCTCCCTCATTCTTTTTTCTACATACCAACTTCTGGAAACCCATGGATAATATAAAACTCAAAAGATAATATAATTCAAAAATAAACTGATAAGCTGTCATGTGCCTAGCTCTTAGCTTAGTGCTGAATTAGGTCAGACATCTTAGTTTGAGTCCACTGATAAAGATATTGAACAGACATATAAATACAAGCATATATGATCTAATAATAAAGTACATGAAACAGGGAAAGTATAAGGTTCTAAGGTAGCTGCCTTCCAACATATTCTCCCTCTTCTCACTCATCCTCAGAATTCTACACTTTTTAGCTGAGACCAAAATGTTTACTAACAAGCCTATCTTTTCAAGACTCCCTTGCAGCTAGGTGTGGTCATCTGATTAAATCCTATTCCATAGCCTTTGAGGAAAAAGAGAAGGTTGTTTATCTTTTCTTCCTATTTCTGTTTGTTTGGAAGTCAAATGTGATGGCAATGTTTTTTACCCCAAGACAAAAGCTAAGTTTAAGAAGACAAGTAGTTCATGATATGAAGCTGCATATGAATCTTTAACTATCCATTCTTTCAATGACAGACTAAGAACCATTGCTGTTTGGGCATCTGTGAGGAAGCAGAGCCTTTCCTCCCTAAGACTATCTCACCTTTGAAAGGAAATAAGAGAATATGAAGACAAAGGAAAGTGTCTCAGGCATAGAGAACTTTATGTTCAAGAACTTGAAAGGTCAGATGACTTAACTACAAAGAGCAAGAAGGCAGCATGGTTCAGTGAAGCAGATAGGGGTGGTCAGGCATGAGCAGCTTCTGTCTTAAACAAAACTTCAATAACCATCAGTCTATTACTTATTATTCTCCAGCACCTAAAGACATGCCTCCTCTTGAAACAGTCTCATTAAAACTAACTTTTCAAGCAGGAAATTCAACAAAATGCTTGAAACACAGTAATGTCTCTGCACCCCCACTTCCTCTTCACCTGCAACAATGTGGGTACCATAACCCCTGCCCTGCAAAGCTGCTTCCCAAGGAAGACATACATCTGAAAAAATGTTGTCAAACTTTTCCTGGAAAGGGTTAGACAGTAAAGATTTTAAGTTTTATGGGTCGGGTGATTTCTCATGCATTTACTTAAGTATATTGTAATAGCCCATAAATGTATATGGACAGAACTTCACCAAAGCTGAATGAATGAATGAATGAATGAATGAATGAATGAATGAAGATGGAGCCATAACAATAGAACCTTACTCATGGACATGGTTACTTGATTTTTATATAACCTCATGAATTATGACATGTTTCCTTTCCTTCTCCCATTTTTAAACAGAAAAGTAAATTTTAAATGTGAAAATCACTCCAAGCTTATAGGCTATATGGAAAGAGATAATGCAATGGACTGGGTCTAGGGGCCATAGTTGACCAACTCCTAACCATTAATATTCAATACATGCCTATCATATAGTAAGGGCTCTGCAGTTGTTCTTGGCTGATTTGCTAATAACATTAGCTAGAGTGCATCAGGCAGAGACTTTTCCATCCTGCAGTGTAGCATAGTAAAGGCACATAAAGCCTACCCAGTGTGAAACTTCCCTTTTTCCTCCTGTCTTCCAAACAGCTGGTCTTGACCTAAGTTGAGGCCAAGAACTGGGATGAGGGTAGGGGAGCAGGGTTGAGTAAAGTCAATGCCTTGGATCAATGGCTTCCTAAACACTAGTGGCTGGGACCCAAAACTGCCAGCCTGGGAAGGACTTAACAAACTGAGAGCATTTAAGGCAGTTCAGAATCTGATTTTGCTATAAGAGCATGATTTTAACAGCTCTGTGGCTGTTCCCAACCTTTTAACACTGTCTACTGTGAGTCAAGAGATTCTGATCTTATAACTAAATTGACTCCACCAAAGGTTTGACATTTTCCTGGGTAATGTCTATGATATGACTGGCTTCAGGCCCAGCCCCCTCCTCTCTCTCTCATATATATATTACATATATATGTGTGTGTAAATTAGATAGATATAAAGATAGATTACATATATATATGTGTGTGTGTGTGTGTGTGTGTGTGTGTGTAGATATAGATATAGATATATGTAGATACAGATAAAGATACATTACATACATGTATTCTTTCATTTTCTCCATATTGAAATATATGTATGTTTCATTATCCTAATGAATGTCACAATCTGGTCCCTTTGGTCTTACACATAGCAAGAGACATCCTCTGATTAATCCTAATGCTAATATTTGAAGAAGTGATGACAGTTCTCAGTCATTTGCATCATGCCTGAGTTCCATTATGCTCTCAGCACAGCCAATTATGACACGGTGATGAGGCCATTTCTTTTTATTTTCTTCTGGTTGTGGTTTTCTATCTTTCTTCCTGGAGACAGACTGTGATAGAATCCAGTCATGATTTCAGAACAAAGGGCTCCATGAGTCTCTTGGCTGGGCCCCCAAGTACTGGGTCTGCAATGCAAGCTTCTCTGGATGGCACAACACTATCCAAATTCCACAGTGCGAAGGAAGAGGTGCTGTGTTCAGAAGCCAGAATCCCCTCTGGGCATGTGCTTGCCCACACAGCAGTGATCATGCAGTGATCAGGCTGGGATGATAAAATTGGAGTGTATCTGTCACCTGGAGCTGAGCACAGAATCTGACTGAGAGGAGCACCCTCTTCCAATGGGAACAAACTGTGGGGGTTGGGGAAATAGAGAAGCAAAAGAATAGAAGGAACAGTGGACAAAGGTACTGAGGAGCAGGAGAGAAGTTGCCCTATGGGAGGCTCTAGGCTTTGGTCCTTTAGGGGATGGGTGAGCTTGGAAAACAACCCCTGATAAGATCTGGAGTGCTGTCACAGCAGACTTGGCAAAATAAGCCAATCTTCTTACTAATCTAAAAGTCCAGCAGTTCACCGGGAGGAGGAGAGAAGGAAGGGGGAAAGATGGAGGAGGAGAAAGAAAAGGAGCATGTATACTTGTCGGGGGGAAGGGGGGAGGGTTCTTTCATAAACTCCATTCTTTCAGACTGGAGATTATTCTGAAGCTCTGCCTGAGAGTGTTGATGTCCTAGAACTCCATGAAACATCTTATGGATACGAAACTGAGATGAACAATCTCCAGGGTGAGTGGACAGCAAGCCTGAGCAGCAAGCAGGGCGAAGCATGCTACACACTGGCAGGACATTCCTTCCGAACAGTTTCATGGCTGTCCAAGGGAATTCCTGGGTGTGAAGTCAAGACTCATCTTCTTGAGGTATTCTCATCTTCACTGAGGAAGAAAACCTAATAAAATCTTCAAAAAAAAAAAAAAACCCTGAAATTTATTCATTAACCACAATCTTCCTTCCCACCAACACTTTGGTTCATAAAGACCCCACAAAGAGGGGTGTGAGAGGTTTTTGGTTACTGGAATAGCATGGTCTTACAAATTATCAGAAGGTTTCAATAACAGTAAGGAACAATATTTATTAAGACTTAATTACATTACACATGTAACCTTGTAAAGCCAATGCGCTCCAACTCTAGGTGGTCATGATCATTTGATAGGTATGAACATTGAGACTTAGAGAGGAGCAGATGGCTTGCTCAGACTCAGAGTGGAGAATGGAAAGGACTGGTATTTGAATCCTGGGCCGTCTATGCAACTGCAGAGTTCTTGTGCTTAATGTCCAAGCTATGCCATTTTTTTTTTAATGCAATGATATGTGCTTTAGAGGGATAAAACACGTAAAATAGTAATCATCTTAAGAGAACTTTTTCTTGTCTAGTAATGAGGATAATTTATAAATGAATAAAAACAAACAACTAATCCTATTCATATGGCATCAAGCCTCAGCTTGTGTGTGTTGAGTTAGGTCACTTCTTTGAACCGTTCTAGAAGGGTGTGAATGTGTACACATGTGGGTGCATGTAAGGACATGTTGTCCTCAAGGAATGCTTCCTGGATAGGGCTGTACATGAACCAGGCTTTCACAGGTAAGCAGACCGCAGTGTGGACTGGACATCAGAAGGATTTTCTCTGGAAGAAGAGAACAGGGTGTTCAGCCACAAACACCAGACACATTTTCAGGGACTAGAAGTAGTTCTAAATGCCCGTGGTATAAAGTACCAGTTAAGGAATGAGGATGGTTGAGAATACAGATTCTCAGTGGGTAGTAGCCAGAAGTCGGGGATTGCCAGACCCACGTTTAATGTCAGACTTTAGATTATCAGGTAGAGAGCCCCTGAGAACATCCATGTATCCAATCTATGTCTCTAAGGCAGAATAATAAGCCTGGTGGAAAAGTGAATTCATGGAAATCAAACAAAACAGACTTGTATGCACAGTGGAACATATAGAAACCTTGGTGTGGCCACAGCTGGAGCCATAGAGGTTCAAGCAGCTGTCTTGATTGGTTAGTCTGTCATCCATAGACCAGTAATGCTTTGCTTATGTCTATTTGTTTCTATAGCTTAGCCTTTCCCAAATTAGTCATTTAGAATTCACCTGTAGATGCTTAACAAGGGAAACAGCATCTGCTCTTGAGAGGTGGAATGAGTGTATGCATGTAAGATCTGCCCTGTCTCCTGCTTCAAGAGGACCTTGTTGGCAGGCATGTTATTTACTCTTTGTGTATCACAGACAAACCTGACAAAAACAAAGAAGACATATGACCTAAGCTAAAGAGATTCTCCTTGCCAGACATGTGAAATCTGCAGATAAACATAGCTTTCATCCCTCATCAAAAGAGGCTTCTTTGTGCAGCAGGTAGAGACCATTACAGAGACCCACAATTGGTCAAAATACTGATCATTTAGTGCCCAGCCTCAACTGATACATCTACAGTACAACCCCCATACCTAAGGTGTAGGGAACATTGAAGAAGAGCATGAAGGAAGAACATTGAAGAAGAACCAGGAGGCCAGGATATGCTGTGATATAGTGGCTTCTGTTTATGACTTGGAATCTATGCCCATGAAATCTCAATAATATGGTGGCATTAAAAAACACCCACACAATGACAGTACCAGTTGACACGCCAGCATGAATGAAGAAACCTCATCAGGCCCCATCCCATATGATTCCTCTCTTGGTTTGTTTTTGTTGTTGTTGTTGTTTTGTTGTTGTTGTTGGTTTTTCTTTTTTTTATTTTTGATTTTTTTGAGACAAGGTTTCTCTGTGTAGCTTTGCACCTTTCCTGGATCTCACTCTGTAGACCAGGCTAGCCTCGAACTCACAAAGATCTGCCTGGCTCTGCCTCCTGAGTGCTGGGATTGATTCCTCTCTTGGGTTCTATGAGATATTTGCATCTTTTTGTAAGCCCCCTGCTTTTTTTTTTCTTGATTCTCTTGAGTTTCAACCTCTTGAAATTCATACTTTTTAAAACAATATCAGAACCTACCCCCAAGCCAGTGACTGCTAAGAGAAAGAACACCAAGAAGATAAGATATGGGGGGGGGGGGAGATCAGGTGCTAGTACAGCCAAATCACATCCTTATACTTGAAGAGTCTGAAGACATCCATTTTCAGGGAATTCTCTCTGATAAGGGGTGTCCAATACCTAACCAAGGCTTCTTGGGTCAAACCGGTGCTGAAGTCACTACTAAAGATTTGGTTTAACCACAATGGAGAGCCCTCATTAGATTGTTTTGTCCTTCAAGAAGCTTTATTAATCCCTCATCCCACACAGACCCCTTCTTTCTTGGTCTGTAATGAACTGCTTTTACATGTATGTGACAGTATAGCCATCAGTCCATGTGGTGATATTTTATTTGTGTTCAAACAAATAAAGCTTATCTGGGAATCAGAGAACAGAACAGCCAGTAGATTAGACACAAAGGCCAGACAATGGTGGCACACATGCCTTTAATCCTATCACTCAGGAGGCAGAGATCCATCTGAATCTCTGTGAATTCACAGCCACACTGGGAACAGAGCCAGGCATGATGGCATACACCTTTAATCCCAGCATTTGAGATCTCATGTCTTTTCTTGGGAAAAACACATGCCTTTAATCCCAGGGAGTCACATGGCAGGACACAGAAAGGTATATAAGGCTTTATATATTGAGGCTAAGGACCAGGAACTAGAGGCTTTTTAGCAACAGCTCAGCTGAGATGCATTCATGAGGACCCAGAGGCTTCCAGTCTGAGGAAACAAGATCATCTGAGGAGTTGGAGAGGTAAGGTTGGCTATGGCTTGTTCTATTCCTCTGATATCTCAATTTTTACCCCAATATCTGGCTCCATATTTTTTTATAAGAAAGACCATTTAACAATTCATCTTGCAAATCCACAGCGGCCATTAGATTTGTGCCGCCATCTTTCCTCGCAAGCAGTATTACCTGAGAAAGGAACGTCATCCTTTTTCTGTTTCTTCTTCACAGACTTGTAAAGCCTTTGTCAAGGGCATCGCTTTTTCAATTGATTTATTTTTATTGTTTAGTTAGTTAGTTCTGGCCCACAGCTGCATGTTTCCTACCTGGTAGATTTTGGTTGGCTATTCCTTCAGCCCTCCTTGCCCTCACCTCCCAGCACCAGCCCTGCCAAACACTTCAACCCCCAATATCCCCCTTTTAATTTCATATCATGTGACTATCTTTCAAAGCCTTTTGAGATGCATCTGACTAATGAATGAGATCCATGTTACCCCCTTCTTCCACATGCACTTTAAGGGAGTGAGATAAAACTCATGTGTGGTCCTCACTATTAAGACTGAAGCTTCTGCCAAAACAGTGTAGGATTTAGATCAGTGCCATTTCATTAGAACAAGGAGAAAGAGACAGAATCACTTCAGCCATGGTCCAGAACCCACAATGTCTTCAGGACTGTCAGTTTTGATGCTATTTTTCATTCCAGATTGGTCCATACTGTATTTCAATGAATTCAATGAGATGGAGATTTCCAAGCCCCCAGGAAAGATGAAGAAAAAAATCCACACATGCTGTTTGCTTCTCACTCATTTTTTTTATTTAAGATGGGACCTTTACTACACAACCCAGGCTACCCACAAACTCAGGATCTTCCTGGCTCAGTCTCCCAAGTGCTGGCATTGCAGAAATGTAGCATTGTGCCCAACTGCCTCTTGGCCTCAATAGTCAGCCCTATCCAGACATAGCATGGAGTTTAGCCTCTGCCTAAAGATGAATTTTCAAGCATCAGAGTGGCCCTGAGCCTCGAGGCCAGAATAAAGACCTTTAACCAGATTCTCTCTCTCCACCAGCAAAACAAAGGAAAGAGGGAACATCTGTCCCTAGGAATCATGGTCTTCTTCAGAATACACGTGAAATGTTTTTGATGGAGAAATGCAAAAACCTGGGAGGCCAGCCGATTAATTTCCTAACTAAATGGGCTCCCACTGAGGTCCTGGAAGTTCCTCACTTTCTCCTCCGCACTGACAGGGAACTTTTACAGAAAGAAACTCCATGACCTCTGGCTTATCAAATAGTGCTTCTAGTTAATAAGCATTCTCTATTCCCGAAAGAAGGAAGTATAGCGTGGTGGTGGGGTCACCTCATGATTTTTACTAAAACACTCAATCCAGAATATTCCCAGAGAATCCTCCATAACAAATCCTTCAGATAAAGCTTTTAGAAAATCGTAATGAAAAGCAAACTCAGCTCCTGAGTGCTCAGGGAAAGACTAGGCAGGGCTGGATCTTCATCATAAAGGGGGCTTGCTCTGTGCTTGCATAGTAGTCCTTCTGAAAGCTGAGACCAGAGAGGGATACTCCCAGGCAAGAAGAATGATAGACTCCATATTCAATAACCACACTTCTTGGTTGCCTGCTATATGCTCAGCTCCTTCGTAGCCACCATGGGAACATAGAGTAAACATAAAGCAAGAAAAACAATGTTTTAAAATACTCTAGATATGCCAGAATTTTCAGTTTATAAGATCGTTTCATTTAATGCCAACAAGAACTGCCTTAGGAGACAAGCAATGTGAGTAACAGGTCCATTTGTCAAGTAGGGAAATAGATGCTCATAATGACACTTGCCATCATCACAGTAAATGATGGAGGAAGGGGACTAGAATCCTAGTGTGATTATGCTCAGCATTCTGGTCTTCCTATCCCTTGTACCTCCACTTAGTAATATACAGTGGTGGGAAGAAACAAGTCAAGGTCATATCTCCATGAGTATTGAATCCCACAGTCCAATAAATTACATGAGAGCCTCAAGAAGAAAACAGCAGTACAAGGCAGAGGTTCAGAGTGGGCTTTCCGGAGGGCAAGTGTCTGGACCAAGAAGAGTGAAGGCGGCAGTGTAGAGAAAGGAATGGAAGCAAGGTAAGCCGCTTCCTGAAGGAGGGTGGAAGCTACCCAGAGAGCGAGACAAAGACAAGAAAGAGAAAACGCTAAAGTCCAGTCAAAAGCAACCCTCAGAAGGGCACACAACTTCCAGTACTGAGCCACTGACACAGGCCAGGGGAGCACCTGCCATCCCTGGGGAGGTTCCACAGCAACTTTGATGATCGGTGCTCCAGAATGGTAAGTAGAGGCTAAGAAACAAGCTGATCTTTAGTGCCGAGAAGAGAATTTGAAGGTGGGTCTTTTCTACTTTTTTGTTTGTTTGTTTTGGTTTTTTTGTTGTTTGTTTTGTTTTGTTTTGTTTTGAGACAGGGTTTCTCTGTATAGCTGTGCGCCTTTCCTGGAACTCACTCTGTAGTCCAGGCTGGCCTCGAACTCATAGAAATCCAACTGCCTCTGCCTCCCAGTGCTAGGATTAAAGGCATGCACCACCACCACCCGGCCTGAAGGTGAGTCACCCCTCTTTGTGGAACTCCATACTGGCTTCTATCATGTTCTTGGCTCTCCCAGAAACTAACATCATTGGACCAAAGTAAAATGTGAGTGGAGTCTGGACCTTCTGGTCACTCCTCAGGGCCTCTTACTCTTCCAGAACATGTCATCCATTGAACCAATGAATCTGTTCCTGAGGTAGCCGGGTGTGACCACCTGTTCTGAGCTGTCCAGCTGCTAGGACCCATCACTAGCCTGAGAATAGTGAAGGAAAGCCCAGGTCAGAGAAGGCATGTTTTCCTGCCTCCCCCACCTAACCCACTTCTCCACGATCCACCTGCTTCAGCCACCTCAGGCCCAGACCCAGCTGCCAGCTTCCCACCAAGGCACTCCCTTCAATTGCTAGGAGATGGCTATCCAAACTGTCATCCCATGATCAGAAGAGGAGTCATGTAACTGACAGCACCTGAGAGAGCTCTCATTTGGATTAAATCAAAGTCTTTAAATATTTATAAAGTTCTGGTATCTAAAATAGTGAGTCGCTGCCCTGTGTGTAAGCTGTTGAAATAGAGGCCTAGTGAATTGTAAATGGAGCACACATCCAAAGATTCATATATTTTGTTTGTTAGAGTGTGCCATAACATGAGAGAGAGAGAGAGAGAGAGAGAGAGAGAGAGAGAGAGAGAGAGAGAGAGAGTTGAAAAACCCACTGCATTATGTTAAATATCCCAAGGGCTCAGTACAGAACATGACTAGAATAGATACAGACCATGAGGGAACTTTTTTCTATCTCATTAGATGGTCTGAGTTTTGAAATCTGTTCTGAGTGTGGTAAAGTGTGCAGAGTTGTAGATTAACACACTGAATACATTCTGCAGTTCTTGATGTGTTTCATAAAAGGTCCATTTCAAAAGTGTGCTGTATTATAGGTGAACACTCTCAGTAAATAATCTTGTTACAGAAACCTAAGCAATTTTTACAAGGCGTATTTCTGGCTGACTGAACAATTTATTCGCCAGATGTCACATTGTATTTTTCCAATATAAAATGAAACAGCTTTTTTTTTTTTTTCTTTTAAGGCCGACTGTGTTGCTTTGTCTGAGTCTAGAACAAAGGAGCTCTCCTTAAGGAGGCTGATGCCATGTTAAAGCCCATCACTTTTGAATGAACACCACACCTGGGAGGGGCCGGCAGCACCGTTGCTGACTTCCCCAATCTGGGACAATACTTGATAATCAAGTAGGATGATGACCCCTTGGGTCACATGGTCTAAGAAAACAGACTGGTTTCTTTTTTAATAAAATAAAATAAAATAAAAAACAAAGAAAGCAATAGAAGGAGCCTAGAGCTTGAGTAGGGGGCTGGGGGAAAGAAGGGAGAGATGGCAAGGGGAGCCGGAAGAGAAAGGAAGGGGAGAGGGGGAAAGGCAGGTAGAGCTGGGAGGGAGGGAGTGAAAGGCAGAGCCAAAGGGCAGGAAGAACAGAGAAGAGAAAGGCAGACATACGCTGGGAAGGTAGATGGCTGGAAGAGACAGGAGCATAGGAGATACAGGCAGAATAATGCTGACCTAGAGGTAACTTCTGCTGTCTCCCCAAAACACTGAGCCCACAAAATGTTCTGAAAGTCTGCTTGGCTTTGGGCGGGGCCCAAGGTGTTGCTCCATGGTGGAACACTTGCCTGGCATGTTGGAGACTCTAGGTACAATGCCTAGCTCCACAGGAGAGAACGGGGGTTCTCAGGAAAATGGACACACTCTGCTGTAGTTAAGGCACCTAGGTGTGTTAAAGGCCCTTGGAGCCTTCCTGGTAAGAAACCTGCCCAGCTGCACCTAACCAACTGTTCTTAGGCTTATTTGAACTCTAAGCCTCTCCAGTTTTTGTTTTTGTCTTCATAAAGCATCTATGGTTTGGGCACATTCTCCTGAAGGTCATGTTATTTCTAGAAGACAGGCTCTATCACATCAATTATTTTAACCAAAACCTCCTCTGTGAAGTGCTAGCATTAAGTAATGCTCACCCAGGAAAGTATCTGAGAAAGTTACTTTCCAACCCAGTATCTAATGTGGACAAGATACAGCAGCCAGCTTTAGCTAGATGAAGCTACAGTAACAAACAGTCTCAACACTTGGATTTCTGAAACTACTTCTCACCTATTTTGTATCTCTCAACAGCAAAGCTGAGGCTCTGTACTTCTCCTCCTCAGGACTCCTCAATTTCAGGTCTAGGTCTCACAGGGAACACAGCCCTATGAATGAGCAGTATAACAAGTATACAACATATTTTGATGATACGCACCCTGCTTTCCCATTCCAAGCTCCTTCAGACCCCACCAATATATCCCTTTTTCAAGTCCATTTCATGTTTTTCTTTAATAACCCACGGAGTACAATTACTGATGCCCATGCACGTATGTGGGGCCATTCACTAGAGCATGGGCAGCCTACCGATGGCTTCGCCCCACTCATAGAAATGTTACTCTCCTTTCCTTGGCAGCCACCACCTGCCAATAGTTCTCAGCTAGAGGTGGGGCCTCATGAGCCCCTCCCCCACCCGTGGTGGAATTCTGAGTGGACCCATCTAGCACAGGAAACCACAGCACTGTTTATCCATGAGTGTAGTGGACATGTCATATACAAAACATGGTGTTTCTCAGCATTCCTCTCCATCTTCCAGCTCTTATGCTCTTTCTGACCCATTTTTCATGTTGCTCTCTGAGCCCTGGAGAGGGGAGGAGCTTGATGCAGATGCCCCATTTAGAAATGAGCCCTCATGACCACTTATTTTCATCATCCCATTGCATAAAGCAGCTTCTCTGACTAATATTGGGAACAACACAAATCTATGGGTATAAACATCAATATTTAGAGGGGAGGAGTTTGACAACGTGACCATTTAGCAAAATAAGAGTGGTAGGCCCCCCCCCTTAGTCCTATGATCTCCCAGTTAGAGGCTTTTTATCAAGTTTTCAGCACCAGACATGAAATCTCTCCTGTGGAACAGGCCTTATATCCAATTAGAAAGCAGCTGGAGGTTACCCCGTACTCATTTATGCCACTATTGCATCACTGAGTACACCTTGCCCAGTAGGTTCATACTATAGTAGGCAGGCTCTAGTGCTAAGTAACATGATTGGTGTCTTTTCTTCCTAGCAGCCTTCATAACCCACTCTGATCCTGTGAAAGCCTGACAGCCAGGAGCAAGTTTCCTGGTTAGTTGAAGACTTACTTCCTCTATATCCTATGACCTAAATACATGGTATCTTAAGCAATTACTTGCCAGGTATCCTCATTTCCCCACCTCCCTCTCCCCATAGTGTACTCCTCTTCCTTTTATTACTTTTTCTAATGCTCTACCATTCCCTCCCCTTAAACATCCTCCACCAGTGGTTCTTTTCTAAATTCCTGGCTTCAACAGGCACTCCAAGTTAGACACACAGAATTAAAGATTCAAGGTTAGGATCCGCAGATGAGAGAGAAGACTGGGGACTTTTCAAGCATCTGCCATGGGTTTCAAAGATGACATTGTACTAGGTTAAGCACATCACATGACCAAGCCTGATATCAGGGCTTGGGGGTATGTGCATCACCCTTACGAAGGCACTGTGAGTCCAAAACAGCTTGGGGAAGGGTAAGCCTTCTGGGGAGGACAAGGAGCAGTGAGTACAGCGGCTACTATGCAGAGAAGAGGGGATGCTGTGCCTCCCTGGCATGTCTAGTGGCACCCCCTGCTTACATTCAGCTGCCTCATGGTCCCTGCAGCTGAAAATACATTAGACAAGGGCTGGAGAGTGCCACAATACACGCTTCAGCCTACTGATGGAGGCAAGTAGGTTTCACTTTAAGAGATCTAATACACAAAAAGTTGAGGGTATGCTAGGGTTTATATGTTCATAGACAACCCAAAAAAATATTGCCAAAGCAAAAGACTTCCCAGTGGAAGCGCACTGCACTGTTTTATTTAATTCAAAGTACTGTTCTGCGCTATGTCAAACCGCCATATTTTAGGTTAAAAGCTTACCTATAGTAGTTATATACAGCCTCAAGTAGTTCAACCTAATATTATATATGCACACACACATATATTATGTAATATCAACTTATATGCACATTATCAGGAATCATCACCAAGGACTATCAAAAGGTCTGATGTGGGTGCCACTGTAACTTAACTGTTGGTGAACACAGAGGACACTGGGATCCTGTCTAGGTTGCTCAGGACCCTGATGAGAGAGCACTGAATGCCATAGAACTGGATTCCATGCTTTGTCTTTGCCATGGCTGGTTTCCTGAAGCCAGCTACAGTGAGACAGCTAAATCATACCACCAGCACACTGCAGTATCTCCAAACCACACCAAGGGCCTCCACATGCCCAAACTCAAAGAATTTCTGTTACAGTGCCTATTGTGAATCATCCAAAGTTCCCCTCCCAAGAAATCATGGACTTTCTAGGAATTAGATCAAATTCTAACAAAATCAGGTCCTGAGGATAAGACATATTCCCAGATGATAGCCATCTCCGTAGGGTTCCACACTTAAGCTTTCCTCCACATTGACAGATTTACTACTGAAAATTGAGTGAGCAGGGCCTTTGCACTGGCTGTTTTCTGTTTTCTGCTGAGAAGATGTGCCAGCCTAACTCCCTCCAACTCCCCTGCCCCATCTCCCACCCCTGACTTTCTTCAGGCACCTGCTCAAACATTGCCTTGGCACAGAGGTCAGTGTGATCCGATCACTTGGTGAAGCTCCTGTGATGGCTTTCACTTAGCTATATTTCCCTTTAGGTCACTCATGGCCATCTGCAACCATCAATGATAGTAACAGACAGTAAATGAAGAATAACAAGTGAGCAAATGAGTGAGTGAGTGGATGCAGATCAGTGACCCCGCCATCCAAAAGACAGGGAAACAATGGAAACTGAGCCTTCTTGTGCTAAAACTGAAGAGTTGGAAAAATTTCCATGTGGTGATTTTAAAAACAACACAGCATTGGATCTCCGAAATCAGGCTAGTCATAAAGAAATAAACTAAAATTAGGTGTCATTTCAAGGGAGTGAGAGATAGAATGCACAATGAAGGAAAATACCAAGAAAGTGAAGAAGATAAAGGACAAAGTCAAGCTCATCTCAAAGGAGGATGCAGAGTTGGGAAATGGGAAGAGGAGAGAGAAATGACCACAGGGGTAGCCAAGAGATCAGCTGACATGTCCAAAGAAGTCATAGAAGGGGAACTAGAAGGAGCAGAAGCAGAAAGTCAAAGGACAGCCATCTGAGCTAACCCAGCCTTGTGTGCCAACCGGAGGCTTTTCTGAATACCAGGCAAAGAACACTAGTGTTTTGAAAAATTAGCTCGGGCTAGGGTGCAGATCAGTGGTGGTACTCTTAGGTCACGTGTTAGGTCCTGGATCCCATGCCCAGCATTGAGGGGGGAGGGAGGGGAAGAACAAACCACATCTTTGGGGGTTTTTGTCTTGTTTGTGTTTGTGTTTGGTTTTTCCAGACAGGGTTTCTCTGTATAGCCATGGCAGTCCTGGAACTCGCTCTGTAGACCAGGCTAGCCTACAACTTGGGGATCCCCCTGCCTCTGTCTCCCAAGTGCTGTAATTAAAGGCATGTGCCACCATGCCTGACAAACCGAACCAATCTTAATTTGAGGACTCAGTGTGTGCTCTGTCCTGTTTAGTGGTGACTTTGTACTCAATATCCCCAGCCTCAGGCAAGGGGGTTCTGGTGGTATACCCTTTCATGGGTAAGGAAATAGGGGTCTAGAGAGGTTAAGTGAGCAGCCCAGGGTCACACCAAAAACCCTGAGCCTCAAGTCAGAACTTCGCAGCACCCAGGCCTGACTGCCAGCAGGCTTCCCGCTCTGCCTCCCAGTACACGTGAAGGGCTAACACCCACTGCCAAGTTTGTGCCTCTCCTGACAGAGAGCTCAGAGAGCTTCCCATTGTTTCTCACTACTCCATGCCTCTCCTACCCCCAGCACTGCCAGCACTCACTGATGCCTTGATGGGCAAGGTTAGGAGGTCAGGACTTGTTCACAGAGCAAACACAGACCAGTGGTGTCCTAGCTAGAGTTACTAATGTTGTAATGAAGCACCATGACCAAAACAAGTTGGGGAGGAAAGGGTTTATTTGGCTTACACTTCCACATCGTAGTCCATTACTGAATGGAGTCAGGACAGACATTCAATCAGGACTGGAACCTGGTGTCAGGAGCCGATGCAGACTGTGGAGGGTGTTGCTTACTGGATCTCATCATGGCTTGCTCAGCCTGCTCTCTTGTAGAACCCAGGACCACCAGGTGATGGGCTGCCCTTGTCCATCAATCACTAATTAAGAATATGCTCCATAGTCAGATCTTATGGAAGCATTTCCTTAATTGAGGTTCCCTCCTTTCATATGACTCTAGCTTGGGTCAAATTGACTTGAAACTAGCCAGCATAAGTAGATAAATGCAGTTTCTGGAACCAGACAGCCTGGTTCTAAATGCTGCTCCCATTGCCCCACTAGCTGTGGGATATTCTGCAGATTAATTAACTTCTCTGTTCCCTTATCAGAAGAATACTAATAGCCAACTCTGCCTAAGTGTTAAATGAAGCGAGGCACATAAAATCCTTAGATCAGTGTCTATGCTTAGAAAGAACCCAACAAAGGTGAGCTTTCGCTGGGCGTGGCCCCAGACAAGCTCCGGCCTAGGGATCTTACACCCTAAACCACCTCAAGGAGCTGAAGGCCTTGCTGCCAGCATGCAGATGCAGCTGCATAAAAGAGAGTCTAGCTGGCTCTAACTGGTTTCTCACCAACTACATTCGACACCCTCCATCTCGGGCCACAGAGACCCCTGGGCAGCCGGCTCTCTCTCCTCCAGCCTTCTGCTCTCCACTCCCCTTCACACCTTCTCCCCAGTCAATGCCATTAATCAAAATCCTATAGCAGAAAACGCATGCATAAGTCCGACACATTTATTGCTATGGCAACAATTCAGGCACTTGTCCCTGTGTCAAGCTATATCAGTGGAGATAAATTCTATTGTTTTCACACTGGCAGTTTTCTCTGTGTTGGACTTAATCCATGGAAAAATATAGCCTTTCTCTTTATTTAAGAGAGTGAGAGAGCGCTCCAAAGAAAGAAAAAGTGACCTCTGGGTTTCTTACCCAGCACATTCAGGACTGAAACCAAATTTTCTCCTTTCTTTTAAAAATGAAGAGAGTGATCAACCTCACCACAGCGACATGTCAACCAGCAGCAGCCCCACAACCAACCTCCCCCCGGAACCTGGGGTCCAGGGAGGGGTCTAATGCCTTGAGAGACCTGCAAGAGCCCTGCAGGGCTGTGGAGCCATGTGGTCTGCATCAGGACCCAGCCCTTGCGACACCCTGAGGGAATTCAGACTGTGGCCTCAGCAAACAGTGCAGACAAACAGAACGGGCCTGCTCATAATGAACCATCCTGATGAATAACATCGCTCACCCAGAGAAACCAAGGAGGGAAGATCCTCTTCCCATCCTCCTCAAGTACACATGATGATGACCCACATCCCCACACCCACACTTCCAGAGAAGCTGATCTGCCTTTTCTAAGCCCCTCCTATACTGAGTTCCTTTCACATTCTTCCCCGGGGAACCAAAACCCAAATGTAAGGTTCCTGCCAAGTCTAAAGCCTTAGGAGCATTGGCATGTGCTCAGCACCCTACAAGGATATGCTGCAACACCATACTGGGGAAAGCCTGAAGACTTGTAGGAAAACACAAATATCCCCTCCTTCAGTCTTTGCTATCAAGTTAATTGAGGTTCCCTCTTCCAAAATGAATCTTGCCTGGTGTCAAGTTGATGTGAAACTAGCGAGCACACTCGTTACCCTCCCTCTTCTGCTTCCTTCCCCTCCCCCAAACAGTCCTCCTTAGTGAGGAACAGGCATTATTGAGCCCTGACAATGTGCGTTTTGGAGGCAATGCTGACAGAAAAAAAACAACAAACAAACAATATCCTGCCAGGAAGAGGCAGGTGATGCACGTGGAGGTCAGATGTTGAGCTCTTCCTGAGAAGAGGAAACAGTGTGAACTGAATATCTCAATATGGCTTCCAGGAAATGGAAAGGCTGAGGCCGCACCAAAAGGATGGAAATGTGGTTCCATTCTTTCCAGCCTCTTGGGTATGTGAACGTGGGCAAGGATGGACCTCACTCACTGCCAGGGCAAGAAGCTGAGCCTTCAATCCTGGAGGTCAAAGTTGTTGTCCCAACTTCCACAGAGGCCTCGGCAAGGCCTCATGCAACCAAGGTTATTTTGTCTCCAGTGTCGTAGAGAGGACTTTGGCGTGGCCTCTGCTCCTTGGAGGTTTAGAAGCAATGGAAAGGATTCTGTAAGGTCATGGGTGGGGCTAGATTCACCCCTCAGGAACGACCGAAGCCATTCTCTGAGTTTTCTGCTCTCCTTCCTGTCTCCAGCCTCCTCACCCCTCTCTCTCCTTTCCTGCACTCCTTTGCTTCTGCTCCATTTCTTTTTTAAAGAAGGAGTCAGGGACTGTGCACTGGGTATTCTGTATCCCAATATTCTCCCAGTGAATGAGTCTGGCTGGGGTGGGAGGGTCATCTCAGCTACAGATCCAGGGATTCTTTCTGTGCTAGACCTCTGGGCCTGGAATCTGGTGAGGCCCAGCCAATGGTCCTGAGACTGCCTGGGCCTCCCTCAGCGAACAGTCCTGGGACTGGTGCACGGTAGTGCCCTTGAAGGATGGGAGGGCAAAAGTCCTTTATTCCTAGGCTCTTTGTCCCATAAGGAAACCCAAAATCACAAAGAGGAATTCTGCCTATGGTTGAAGTGCCAGGAAAATGGGTTTTAGGAGGAGCCCTCTGTGATTGTATTTTCTAGGCCTGGAGAAACCTCTCTCCATGAATTACAGAAGATGACTTTTAAACACTGAGATTTACGTAACCTGAAAAATTCCCAGTGAATATGAGAGATGGAAATACAAGTCTAGAATGAAGGAAGGATAGAGGACAAAGATAATGGGGAAATAGTGGGCTGCCAGGGAAGACTAGAGCCACAAAGGAAGGAGGGAAGGATCTTGTGGAAATGACAGAAATGTATGGATAGGATGAGTCTAGAGAAAGCAAGCTGCCAAGAAGGAGAGCCTGAAGACGCTCTTCTAGATTACAAGCAAGCCTAAGGGCATCAGTCACCATCTCAAACCGCTGTGGAAGCACTGGAGCTTACGGAGACCTAAATGGCATCCCTTGGGGGTGAACCCTGGAGATGTGGAGCTGGAACAGAGGCTCAGGATGGGCTGTGGAAGGCCTTGGAGTTGGACTGAGAGGAGACAAGATTGAGGCCACAACAGCAACCATACCAGAGGAACTTCCAAGGGGACTGGGAGTTGACAGGCTCATTTGTTCTTAGGCGCTCATAGTATTTTTTTTTTTTTTTTTTTTTTTTGCAGGACCCACAGTTTTGAGCAGCAGCAAATGGGAATCTCCTTCTGTACTATGTAAAATTCTGCAAAATTCTGCTAGAAGACTAAGCCCTGAGGAGGAAAGAGGCCATGTGGGGAAGTCAGGCACAGGCTGGCAAAGAGCAAAGAGGATTTGCAAACTGAGCTGAGGGCTCTTTGTTTAAGGCAGCCAGACTATAGTCTGCCTTTCAGGGGCAGGCCAGATCCCTACAATCATGGACAACATGCACATTTCTGCAGTGTCCTGATCACATCCCAGTGTTACTTGCTTACTATTATTGTTATTATTTAATTTCTGAAACAGGATCTCAGTATGTAGCCCAGGCTGGCCTCAGGCTCACAATTTTGCCTCAGAGTGCTAGGATTGCAGGTACATGCCACCATGCCTGGCTCTTTATTCATTAAATTTTAACTTTCAGAAAAATAATAGGTCCAATTTGATTCATTATGATTTTGCTGAATTTATTTGGTGTGCGCAAACCATGGCACACACCCATGGAGACATAAGAGAGTAACTTGAGGAAGTCAGTTCTCTTCTACTATGTGGGATCTGTGGACTAAACTCAGGCGGTCAGGCTTTTCAGCTGGTGCCTTTACCTGCTGAGTGATCTCACCAACCGAGTTACTATGTGTCCATTGTGTTTGTTTGTTTCTTTATGTGTTGTTGTTGCATGGCTGTTGAGACAAGGTCTCACCAAGTACCTCTGCCTGGCCTAGAACTCACTATATAGATCAGGCTGGCTTTGCCTCCACCTCCCAAGTGCTGGGAATAAAGGCATGTACCACCCAGGCATTGTGTTTTTAAAAATGTTTTATCTGAGACACTCTTAAACTTTCAGAAGAGTTTCGAAGATAGTACAGAGAATTTCCACACATCCTTTCTCTACCCTGTGTTAGAACCTCACATGAATCCACTCTAAGCTTCCGTTAACAGTATCTCACCAAGGTTAATTAAGTGTTCTGTGGTTATGTAAGGTCCTTATTAAATTTTAATTGACTTATTTTTATAGTTAAATTTATTTAAAGGGTAGATGTATATTACTCTTGCTACTGGGAAATGAGTGTCACCGCAGAGAGGCCAAACACAAAACAAACACTCTGGAAATGAAACAGTGATTGCCCAACGCTCATGAATTCTAACACTGGCTTTGCTGGAGAGCTGGCGTACATTTGATGAGGGAACTTCATTAAAAACAGTGGGAATGTAGTTAAGACGGAGATTCTTCAAACAGGAACTTTCTACATGAGCAACCAAAGAGCTGGAGAACCAGTTGATATGGAAGCAGCTGCCTCAAGTTGCAATGGTTCAATGGTTTACAGTGGGTGTGGAATTTCCCAACTAGGTGTGGTGCCGCAAAGTCATAATTCCAGCACTGGAGGGACTAATACAGGAGGATTGTGAGTTCTAGACCAGGGTGAGCTACATACTGCCTCAAAAAGCTACACTCACTAAAGGCCATGGACAGTGTCTAGTATTAGAAGAACCACATTGAATACTGTTGGCATAGTGCTATCTCACAGGAAATCACACAACTCATGGGTCAGGGCTTGCCTAGGGTATGCAATGCTGGGTTTCAGGAGAGAGGACAAAATGAGGAAAAGGAGGTGGGAGGAGGGAAAATGGGAACACAAGGGGAGGAGCCCTCCACTGAGCTGGCCATGGCCTCCTAAGAAACCTGGCCATTTCCTTGGCCATGTGGACTAACTCTGGGGGAGCAGGGGATTGTCTGTGTGAAGAAGGAAAGATAGGACACTGACAATGTTTCCCTGTCTCTTCTCAACCAATGGAGTTTGGATTTATTTCTCCACCATTCTGGCTTGTGCTGTCCACAGATACAGTTTGGATAGGGGTGGGATCTATCAAGGCGAGTACCATGAAGGTCATGCTGAAATGAAAGTTTCTGGCCAAGAAAGCTAAATGGTGTTCTAGTTAGAAGATATGGTTGTGGTGGTGGTGGTGGTGGTGGTGGTGGTGTATGGTGGTGTGGTGGTGATGGTGGTGGTGGTGGTGGTGGTGGTGGTGGTGGTGTGGTATGTTGGTGTGGTGGTGGTGGTGGTGGAGGTAGTGGCAGGACCAAAGTAAACCCAACAGGATGAATGAGTCTGTGTCTGTGGTGGTATCAATGAAGGTCTACAAAGCCGGGTGGCGGTGGCACACGTCTTTAATCCCAGCGCTGGGGAGGCAGAGCCAGGTGGATCTCTGTGAGTTCAAGGCCAGCTTGATCTACAGAGCAAGATCCAGGACAGACACCAAAACAACACACAGAAACCCTGTCTCGAAAAACAAAAACAAAACAAAAATGGTCCACAACCTGGTGAATTGAAGTAGTGATCAGGAGCAACAGGAAATGAAGGGACAGAGAATAGGTTTATGTGGCAGATTCAAACTCAAATCAGGAGAGGGGAAATGCACTTACTTTTCCAGTTTACTGTAGAATCAGAATCAAAGAGCAATTTCAAAGCGGGAAGGAGCCGTCAACATTATCTCCTCTAACCTCTTCACTTTCAAAGTAGGGGAAATTGGGTCCCAGAAAAGCAAACACCTGTACCTTCAGCACAGGCAAAGCTAAGACTAGAACCCAGCTCCATCCAAAGTCAGGTGTAGCGGCTATACCCACTCCCGGCAGCCCCAGGTTCAGGGGCCTTCTCCACCCCTCCCTGAAATGATGAGGCAGCCATCAGAATTATAGCTCAAGCTTATTAGTCTGCTTTAATGTGCGTAATGTGGATGTAATGCTAAAGATCCACAGCACTGAAGCGAGGAATTGAAGCAATAAACTTGTTTTGCTCTGCGGCTGGCATCCCATCTTGACCAAAAGATCCTCTAACAATCAATATGCATTGGTCCAAAGCATACATTTTGAATATTATATATGCTCTAATATGCTTTAAGTAGTATATATTTTCTATGTATCCCTGTGTAAAGAACACACACACACACACACACACACACACACACACACACACACCCCACCCAGCTTTTAAAATGTCAGAATGTTCTTGGTCAGAGGCCATTCTATTTCACTTACCTTGATGGCATTGGAAAAAATCACTCTTTAGGCAACTTGGCATTATCCTGGCAGGTTCACGTTGCTTTTATTGTTTTGTTTTGTTTCCCATTTCTTAAATGACATTTTGAAATATGCATTTGTGTTTCTTTTTGTGAAATGCTCTTTTGTGAAAATGAAACTATGTTTGCATAACAACTAAGATCTTTGCTTTGAAATGCTTGGGGGTGTTGTTGAGAACTTTCATCTTGGGGGGAATGAACTTGTGAGCCAAGTCTGAGAGCTGAATTGGGGAACTGAATCCAAAGCGGGGCTGGCTGCATAGAGAGGGGGTGAGAAAGAGTGTGAGGTATTTCAAATACAAGCAGGCTCAGCAACAGAATGGAGAACTGCCTGGGCACCACTGTTGCCGTGGAACTTCTTGTTTTGTTGTGGCATATAAAGTACATTTTCTTAGACACTGGAAGAGCTAAATACCATCCCCTGTCCTCTTAATCTACAAATTTTCTAGGGGCAAATTTGGGCCAGTCATGTCTTTCCAATCTTGCCAGTAACTTTAGGTCAGAAATGAATTTGTTGAGCAGTCATATATTTGGAAATGGTTCTGCTGGAAACATCTGTGCTCAATAGAACGATACATCACCTTACAACTCCACAGCAGAGCTTTACGGGTTGGAATAGTCAATCTCCAGCTCTCTCTTCTGTTGTGGTGAAGGCTAGTCTGACTTCCAAAGGTTCACATCTCCTTCCATGGCTTCTAGTGTTAGTGAGAAACTGTCTGAGGTTCTAGTTCCCAATCTCCTTGGCAACTCACTGGATCCATATGACTGAGTTCTATCCAATGGAATGAGAGCAGAAAAAAAAAAAAAAACCCATCTAAAAAGGCCAGGGGAAACGTTCCACACCTCCTAGGGATATGAGACCCACAGAATGGGTTTGGGGAGTTCTGTGTTAACACATAGAGCTATAATGGAAAGAACTTGAATTCCAGAGTCCTTAAAATGAGCCTCTTAATGAGAATCAACCAAAGTGGACTATTATGTAAGTGAGAAATAAATGTTCCCCATGTTAAGCCAATGAGGAGAGCTGGGTATATTATCTGTTACAGCAGCTGACAGTCCCTTAATTAAGATCACTTTTGAACAGCTCAGTGACTTCCTTTTGGGAAATTATCTCTCCCATTATGTGTCATCTATATTAGATAGCAAATCACACGCCCTTTTCCCAACATGAGAAACACAGACCCTGTTTTGTCTCCCCCTTCCCCTCCTCCCACCATGTAGGCAGAGAGTAAGCACATGACTTGGGCTGAAGCAGCAGGCTGTGTGTCCTGGGGAGGAAAACAGGAGAAAAGGTATCAGGATCAGAGAAAGGCAGCAGCATCCCTCTGTCTACTGCCCTGCTTCAGGACACTCGCTAAATTCCTATTTTCTCGCTCCCCACAGCCATCCTGCTTCCTGCCTGTTTCTGGCCAAATTCAAAGCACTCCTCAGTTCTGTGAACTTCTAAGACCCTTCTGGTAAATTTCTCCTTCTTAAGCTGGTAGAGTTAGGTTTACTTGACTGTGACCAAAAAAATCCTAGTACTAGCCGAACTTGAAGGAACAAACAGAAAATAAAATTTGAAAGAGTCCATGTTCCAATAGATACTTTGAAGACTGCGTTTGGTAAATAACACTGAAAACAAATATGCATCTCTTAAAATATAGATTCACTGTACCTAGATGTCTCCTTGAACTCTGCAGGGATGTGGGGGTGGGAGTAGGAAAGGATTAGCCGTGGTTTTCTATAAGCTGCAATAAATATGAAGACAGTGAAGTCAAGGCAGGGGAGTATGATTGATTTATTACATTATAGTTCATTAAAAGTGTTCCATTGCCTTTTTAAAAACCATCCAGTCATTAAAAAATCTTTGCGGACACAGTTTCCAACATCGTTATAAGGGATTCTTGACAGCTCCTCATTTTTAATGGCACTGTTATAAACAGGCTCCATAATGGTCCTGCCTAGTAGGAGGCTGGTTTAGAGGCCAAGACTGAAGCAGCCGGGGCTGCTGCCGAGGTCCTGTGCAGAGATGGTGTCTGAAGTTAATTTGTGTGGAATAATTGAAAAACCTGGATTTTGTAGTATAATGTTAAAGGTACTTTCTAGAAGGGCCTCAAATTCCAACACAGGGCTCTCAGATGTGTTTTTTCTTGTAAATCCAAAAGATAAGAACTAACTGAAGAGTCACTGTCCTCAAACATCTAACGGGAGGAAATGATGCTGATGTGCAATTCAAATTGGTAAGACTGTGCCTCGGGCCAACTGAAGGGAAATGCCAGCTTTCTCATTTGTAGCAAATGGATGTGAGCTCTTAGCTAGTTTGGCTAGCGTCCCCAAGAGATCAGGCAGCAGGGGAAAAGATATGGGAGTGTGGGTGGACTGTGTCTGGAGCAGAGCTCCTGCTACCAGTCTCCTCTGCCCACCACAGAGAAAGCAAAGAAATACAGTGGCAGTCTCAATCATAGAAAATGCCAGTTATGCCCTTGAAATAAATGTCTAGTGTGACTGTTCACATCTAATTCCACTCCACAAACATCTCCCTGGTGCTTATTAGGTTGACAGCAAAAAGCTGGACTTTGCTGGATGTAGGGATGAATAAGACAATACGTGGAGCCCTGGTGTCAGTGTGGCTGGTCATGAATACAGGCAGATGGGCACAAGGGTTGGAATAGAAGGTCCAGGGGAATAGAAAACACACCTAGTATTTCACCTGCCTAGCACCTCCTCTTTTGAGAAAAGAACTTTATTTGTCGCTAGACAAACTGCCTTTCCACTCAGATTAGACTCACTGTTCTGGCCCACTTTGTGACCGGACTCCACCAAAGCACATGTGCTCCCAGCTCTGAGCAATTAGAGCATTCCACTTGACACCCCTGGTCCTTAGCAATAGGTACTTCAGCCAAGACAGGATGATGAGACTCAGCTTTGAGCTTCACTCGGAACTCCTAAGAAAATGATACTGGGGCTGCTCAGCCAATAAATGCAAACCTGGAGCCACCAGCAGCTCAATGCCTTTCCCTGAAAAGCATCTCCTAGAGACTAGTGACAGGTGCAGGAGAGCAGAGGTGAGAACTGCCTGATGCCACAGTCAGCTACCTCCATCCTTCTCTGCCTGAAGCCTTCATCCTGGATGTTTCAGAAAAGCAAGTCACTTGCCTCTGGAACAAGTCTTGCTACCAGTAGGATAGCTTTATGTGGAACTAAGGAAGACATCCCAGAAACCATGGATGTCAGGTACCTTTGAGGAATTCCACATCTTTCCTGTGCGCTATTCTGAACCAAGACATCAGAGTGGTTCTGTGGCCATCCTTTGCTTTCCTTGTGCCACCTAACTATATATACTGGCCACTTAACCCACTTGCTGTTACATTCAACATCTTCCCTTGCCCTGATATCTGTATCTTGAAGTACTGACCTCTCTGCAAAAGATGGTGCCCAGGCGCCATAGCAGCAGACTCTGGAAGAGAGAGTCTTGGGATGCCCAGCTCTGACTCAGACAGCCACCACTGAGCAGAAGTACAGGCACAGGAGGGAAAAGGGGTGGAGTCTTGGGCAGAGTTTTGAGTGGCCTGAGAGCCACAGTAAATCAGGAAACCATGCTGTGGATATCGCTCTGTGTAAATAAAGTTCTGATTGGCCAGTAGCCAGGCAGAAAGTATAGGCGGGACAAGAGAGAAGAGAATTCTGGGAAGTAGAAGGTTGGAGAGAGACACTCCCAGCCGCCGCCATGAGAAGCAACGTGTAAAGACACTGGTAAGCCACAAGCCACGTGACAAAGTATAGATTAATAAAAACGGGCTAAATATAAGAGTAAAAGCTAGATAATGGTAGGCCTGAGCTAATGGCCAAGCAGTTTAAATAATATAAATGTCTGTATGATTATTTCATACGTGGGTTGTGGGACTGCTGGGGCTTGGTGGAACCTGGAGAGAAGCTCTCCAACTACAAAACCAGCTCTGTCCTGGCTTTGAAACCACTAGCAAGATCAAGAGTGCTCAAGTGCCCAAGCAGTTGAGTGAGTTTCTGCATCAGCTTTGCTGAAGCTGCAGGTCTCTTGGGATAGCCTGACCTATCTTCAGCTGTGGATGGAGTCAAGTTTTCAGGAAGGGTTGCCCATTTCTCCATAAGCATCCTGCCAGGGATGCTGGCGCTCTCACCTGCAACTATGCTGCGCTGAGTCCTAATCAGGTGTGTGAGGTGTTTGGTTTCTTGCTTCATAGTCATTCTTCCCTGGATACCAGGTTGCTGATAAATTCTCGATGACCTAAATCCCACGGAGTAAAACGTAGCAAAGACTGATGTCCTCTGTGTCCCCGCATCGGCTGCTCAGGCTCCTCTCTGTTTTAGCCTCACAGTCTGAGATGCTTGGGGAGAATTAATCAGTGATCTTCTCTAACCCTGTCTCTGCTTTTAATGGCAACAAAGACAGTAACAGCCCAGTGCAATGCCTTCTCCTGAGTCATAAGTTCTTGTTTTGTCACACTATTTGTCCCTCCCATAGCAACATGCCATTACATCATTATCCTTCTCCTTGATTACTTAGGACTTTGATCCCCATCCTGTGACCCAAACACAGTCCATTCAGGAACCATGATCAGCGGCTGACAGCAGGTCTCAGCTTACCTGACAATGCTGGTCTAAGCTACATGAAGCTTGTGTTAAATAAAATTCTAAGGTTGAGCCAGGAAGATGTCATCCAGACTAAGGCAAGAAGGATGTTCCAAAGAGGTGGCAGCATGTGCCACACCCTCGCTTCCAGTGGAAGAACCATCTGTGATTTGAATATTGAAATTTAAACATGGTGAGGGTGGAGCTGACTCAAGGGGTATCCCTATCTGTGGTGTGTAGCCAGCACTCTCCTGTGGCCTCTTTGCTGAGATGTCTAGCTCACTTCTGCTTTTGTCTGGATGGTAGCCCAAGTCTCTCCTGCTGGAGAGGGGGGTTATGGCACATGGAGGGGACATGGCTGAACCTTCAAACCATCACCAGAGAGGGATGTGAGTAGGAGTACTACTGTCTTCCTTTCGGGTAGAACTGGAAAGTTTCCAGGAGAGGAATCTCCTTGGCCCAGCTTGGGTTTGGTGCCCATCACTTACCCATTGTGAGCACCATGGTAATGAATGGTGCACACCTCCAAACAGCCCCTCTTTGCTGGTTTCTGTCATCACAAAGGACAGTGACTGTTATTTATTTACTGATTTACCAGGTGTGAGAAAACATGAGGTACAAAAGAACCCACTATAAGAGATAAGAGTTTTTATTAGGGAAGGGAAAGAAATGGATGTGAGTAGGCCTACCAGAGAGGAACAGGCAGAGGTGGGCAGGGAGTGGGTGGAGTCTGCCTTTATAGGTCATCCATGCATGCACATATGGGCTTAAGTAGCTATGCCACGCACGCCCATATATTATGTGACCACACTGAGCAAGGATTACTAGAATGGAAGGCCTTGGAATGACTAAGCATTTTGCTTGACAGGTGACAGTGCGTGAATGGTCTTGTAACTCCAGAAGTGGCTAGGAATAATAAGTGACCACCATAGAAATTGTTATAAATCAGGTTCCCGTCTTCCAAGTGTTCCTGACAAACAGATCTCCTCCAAAAAGGAAAGAAAATCTCATCCACAGATACATGCAGTTCTTCACGTGGAATCTTAGGGAATTGTTAGATCTCCAGTCCTTTCCTGGCCCTAGTACTAACTACCTGTGTACACAAAGGATGCTTTAAGTTATTTATTTCTAATTTCAAAAATGTCTGTGCATGACCTAAGTGCCTTGTGCCCAAGGGGGCCAGAAGAGGGAAATGGGAAACGCTGAAACTGGAGTTTTAGAGGTTTGTGAGCTGCCATGTGGGTGCTCTTAACCATTGAGCCATCTCTCCAGCCTCCTACACATTAGTGGGATAATTCTTGGTAGCTGATCATTTGCAGAGGCAAGCACCTTCTTGTAGCAACTCAAATCATATCCAGCTCCATTCTACTAGTGTGGCCACTTTAAGCCTGTCTCAAATGTCCATGCCATATCCTCTCTTCTCTGTTCATCACACTCTGCTGCAATCACTGCTAGGAAAATAGGAGAGCATTTATATTCAGACAGAGCTGGGAACTGGTTGATACATGATCTCAACCAACTTTGAGAAGAGAAAGGTAAAAACAATGGCGTTGAATTGCAGATTGTCAAGCTGCAGAGACATAGTTCTGTTCTAAAAAGGGGAGGGCATCTTTTCTTCAAAACTGGGTAGAGAAATATTTCAAATGGAATAAACAGCTATTTGAAAGCTGCCCTAGAGCGAACTGGAAGTCAGCACAATGCCCAGGCATTCACTTGTTTAAGCCTGGGGGAATGCACACCATACATGCTCACTCGTTCTCTCTCTCTCTCTCTCTCTCTCTCTCTTTCTCTCTCTCTCTCTCTCTCTCCATTCTTTATGCATACATATTTACACACAATATACATAAAGAATGACCTTCTCCCACTCCACTACTCTGCTGCCTGCAACGGTAACATTTACTGGAGATTTTATTACAAAAGCCACAAAATGAAATTCTAATCAATAATAGTTTCCAGGATGGTGAGGGGGAAAAAAAGGGAATTGAATACATTCATAGGTAAAAGATGCTATTATCTCAGTTCAGTAACTATGAAAGAGAAATAGATGAAAAAATCTGGGTTTTATATTAAAACCCAGCACAGCTGTAGAGTTACATAATAAAGCATTGCCTGTATCCATGGAAATGAGAGTAATTGATGCACCACAAGTTATTTTTATAAACCCAAACAAAAAAATTCAATCAGAAATGTCTCTCCCCATTTTGGGAGCATTGTATATTTTGTATCTGTACATAATGCTCACATTTAGAGTCTGAATGCACTCTCTATTGATCAGCCTTGCTGAATAGGACGTGCTGCCTCCCCTGAATATTCAGGATTAGAATCCTGCGGCCTAGTTCCCACTTCTTCTCACTCGCCAGACTTCCTTTGAATACATTACACAGAGCTTTAAAAACAGGCAGTGCTGACTTGGGGTGGGGGGGGGGAGTAAAGGAGCCGGGTTCCTGGTTTTGGAGGTGTCAGAAGGGCTAAATTTGAAGATGACAGCTCTTTGGAATAACATGCCTTGAACTCCACCACCACTCCCAATGCTATCAATCCTCATCCCCTCAGCCCACGCATGCATTTACTTAGTGCCTAGCACAGAGCTGAGCACACAGCAGGCCTTTCCAAAACAACCATGGCACATTAATCACCCCAGTTTGCTTGGCAAAGGACAGTTGAAGACACCCGTTACAATCACACTCTAGGGTCACACTCCAACCCTGTATTGGCTCTGCAGAGAAGACACATAAGAATCTGTAGAATGAATTCATTTCTCCAAGAGAGTTCTTTTCAGTAAGAGCTGGAGCAAAGGTAGATGGTCTGGGTAGGGGAACAGGGTCCTGAACTCATGTTCCTTTTTCTTTGTGTGATTTCAGCACTCTGTTCTTTGAATTCTTAACACTTTTTAACAAAGGGCCTCTTGTTTTCATTTTGCACTGAGTACAAACTGAGTGTTGATAGATGATCCTGCAAAGCTGTGACAGTTAAGAGCCTGCATTTAGCAAGTAGACAGGTAAAAATCCACCTTCATCATTTAACTGGTTAAAAGATTGTAGCAAGTTAAACCCCTGAGCCTCTGTGTACTCATCTATGAAAGGAAGATAATAGCAATATTGACATGGTGGGTTGCTATGAAAATTACACAGCAGAATATTTGTAATGTGCTCATGGTTTAAAGAAAAGCAAAGCCTTGCTCAGTGAATACCATTAACGTTCAAGTTGAACTGAGTAAAAGAAAGACCTGAAGGATAGAGGGGGTCACAACTGAAGGCTGGAGACTGTTAACTAGACTCTAGCCGTATGAACACTGAGTGACCATGGAAATTGCTTTAAACAGAACAACCATATTAAAGATAGGTCTTAAAACCCTCCAACACACTCTTACCTCCAACATCATGTCAGCTTCATTCTAGAATCTCCTCCGTGAAAGGTTGTGCTGGGGGATAGAGAAGCTGCCAGCATGAAGTCCCCTCCACTGTTACTTCCAGATGCTCTGCCACAGTAGGGAGTTGAGCTATGTTGGGGCAGGTGACATGACAGAGATTGGAAAGTCCCATGAGCAGCTTTCTGTCTCATCCATACAGACACATACTTACAGACATTCATCTCTCTTGATAAGTTACTTACAAAGAGCCTCACCAAATCATACGGTAATTCTGCTACCAACGATTCAAATAACTGCTAAGCTATTTGTTTGCTGTAGTTGTACCATTTTACAAACCCACCTCCAGAAATCTGCTTTCTCTACATCCCTACTAATAGTCTTTATATTTGAACTTCTAGATTTTGGCCATTGTAATAGACATAAAATGACACCTCATTTGGTTGCTGATTTCTGGGTTGTTTTTGTTTGTTTGTTTGTTTGTTTGTTTTTTTAAGTGACTAATGATCATTTTTCCCAGCACTTATTGGTCATTTTTTATCTTCTGGAGGAAAATATTTATTCATCTCTATCACACATTTTTAAAATTTTGATATAATTTGTGGAAAAAATATTCCTTAACTATTGCATGACCCTGTCACCCTCATCAAAGCTTACTTGTCATAATGCATGAGAGTGGCTTAACTCCTCATTCCATCTCACATCTCCATGTTTGTCCTTGTATTTCTACCACAATGTCTTTTATCACTTTGTAGTAAGTTTTGAAATGCGGAAACATGAATCTACAAACTTCTCTTTTCTCTGAATTATTTTTACTATTCTAGGTTCCTTGGGTTTCCAAATAAATTTCAGAATCATCTTGTCTATTTTCATGAAAGGTAACCTGAATATTGGTAAGATTTCACTGAGTCTCTAAACTGTTTTGGACAATATTGTCTGGTAACAGTAAATCTTCTAATCCATGAACATGGTATGTCTTTCTGTTGGTTCAGATGTTAATTTCTTTCAATAATGTTTGCAGTTCCTTAGTACAATGATTGTGGTTTTTATTCTTTAGTAGTTCATTATTTTGAGTTGTATTAACTTGAATTGTTTTTGTATTTCCATTTTCGGATTGTTCATTTGTTTTTATTATTATTCGTGTGTGTGTGTGTGTGTGTGTGTGTGTGTGTGTGTGTGTGTGTGTGTGTGTAGGTACGTGCATGTGAGTGCAGTTGTCCTCAGAGGCCAGAGGAGTTGGATCCTTTTGGGGTAGAAGTTAAAGGCCATTGCCAGCAGCCTGATGTGGTTGCTGGGGATGGAACTCAGGTCTTCTGGAGTACATGCTCTTAAGTGCTGAGCCATCACTCCAGTCCCTTTTTTAAATTTTTAAAGTAAAAAAAGGGGGGATGTATGTGAGTGTATGTGTGCATGTACGCATGGTGTGTGTTGGGAGTGGTGCCCATGCCCTAGAAGTCATGTAGAGATTGGAAGACAACTTTATGGGGAAGTTCTCTCCCTTCCAGTGGTAAGACTCAGATCCCCAGGTCTGTATGGCAAGCTGCTTTGCTCTTGGAACCATTCATTGGCCCTGGTTTTTCAATCTTCTCACTACAGCTTGCAAATTTTGTGAGCACAGTTATTTCTTCTAATATCTTTTTTTTTTTTTTTTTGTGGCTCTTCAGGAATTCTATGTTTAAGACAAACTTCATCTGCTATCAGATAGCTTTTCTCAGTACAGATGCCTTTTTTTGTCTACTTGTCCTGACTAGAACTAATACAATGTGTAATAAAAGTGAAAAAGCATCTTTATCTTGTAGGAACAAGATTTTGGTAAAAAAAAATAAATAAATAAACAACATAATTTTACATCAAGTATTGTGTTAAATCTTTAGTAGATGTCTCTTTTTATTTTAACTAAGTAAATTCCTATTTATTTCTGAATCCACCCAGCCAGATAACTACATTCCAGAGCTTGTTTCCCTCCTTGGTGGTTTGTTACTGCAGATGTGTGTGATTATTTGACCCACATCTGCTACCCACTGAACATATACTCCATGAGTACCAAGGAGCTGTTTGTAACCACTTTACCCCAACTCCTGGCACAGGGTACAGGAATTTGAATGAACGAACAAACGAATGAACGAATGAATGAAGCCACCATACATGGAATTAGAAGGCTGCGAGGACACTCAGTACTCCATTCCTCTTGATTTTAAACCACAGTTTTAAAAAAATCTTTGCTATGCTCTGGAAGGAAAAATCCACTTTTGCTCTTGAAGTAACAGGAAAGCTCCCGTTTTGGAGATGACTCTTAAGCAGTGAGGACATTATAAATTTCCCCATTTCCCACTAAATCTACCTTATTCCTGCTATCATGCCTGTGGCTCTCTGTCCACATCCATCCTAAGAGCATGTACAATTTCCACTGGGCTCATGTCACACATATTAGTTTTCTCTCCCCCTTTCTCTGTGAAGGGAACAGCCAGGCATGGTCTGTCTTGGTCTTCAGAAATTTGTCAAATGGAGAAAAGAGAGATGGCCACCATTGAGTAAGTAATTTAAAGACCTAATAAAAAAATAAAGTTTTGTTTAATGCATATTCATTCTGAAATGTCCGGGGCTCTTTTGTTCTTTCAACACAAGAAACATTATTGCATTTTAATTCTTAGTGAACAAATCAATGTTTTAATGACACTGTAACCAAAATTCCTATCTAAGTAGGGCCATAGGAGATCTTGTGGTCTGGTCAATGGGGACCACATATCCTTTTCAGCTAAAATCATAGTAAGCGTTTTCTTCATCCATGTTTATCCAAGCCATTTCACCTGCCCAGAGTGACTGTGTCTTTCTCCTGTATTTTTAAGTAGCAGCTTAAAATCTTACCTGGTTCCTGAAAAACTTCTGTCACTACCCTTCCAGCCAGAGCCATGCAAACCTTCCATATCTGCCTGACACAGCACAGACCTCCTGCAGGCCTGAGGGCTGCTCAGCTAACTTCCAGCTCCTTGAAGACTTCATCCTCACCAAACTGTGTTAGTTACTGCTCTCGTTGCTATAACACAATCCCAGACACAGAGAAAGTCTAAGATAATTTTTTTTTTTTTGAGACAGGGTTTCTCCGTGTATCCCTTGCTGCTGGAACTCGACCTGTAGACCAGGCAGGCCTCAAACTCAGAAATCTGCCTGCCTCTGCTTCCTGCATGCTGGGGTTAAAGGCCTGTGCCACCACCACCCAGGTTGAGGAAGTATTCTGGATTTTAACAATTTCTAGCCATACATCCTTTTCTATCTCACGTGTACCGTTTGTAGATACAAGCTTATATGCATTGATTAATATCAGTTACAAGTGTATCTTATCTTTTTACAGACTAGAGTATGTTTCCTGATACCATGGAACTTGCCATATTCACCTCTATTCCTTCATATTAATTTTCTCTTGTGTATAATATATTCTTATGCTTATTTCAGCTTAAGACAAAGCTAACTCACAGTTTCTGGTGCTCACAAGCCAGATCTTCTCACAAACTCGGGATCTTCTTCTAGGATGGCTGGCCATTGGCTGGATTTGTTTCCTTGCATTTGAAGGCCTGAGGTCACATTAGCCTAATTATTGGCCAGGCACTGCAGGTGTTAGGGACTGTCTATGGTCGCTGCTATGTGGCTCCCAGGGCAGTTCAATTGATCCCAGATGGATCTGGGGTCATCGTTTTAGAGGTGTCAGTCTCTAGTCACTAGCTGCATTGATTCTGGGCCACCATGAAGCAGATGGTCATGGTGGTGCCCCAGAATCAATGATGAGCAGTGATGTAAAGAATGAAGCAGGAATCAGGGAGCAGATACCGCCTTTAAAGTCAGGCATCCATGTACCTAGTCCTCCCAGGAAGGCTGCACCCACCTCCAACAGTTTCAAAAGCCTTTCAGAATAATGTCATCAACTTGGGACATGAGCCTTTCAGAGACGTCTCATACTGAAACCTTAACGGTTCCTTTCAACAACCTCAGTACATTCATGCTCACAGTCGCCAAAACTGGGGAAATTATCTTGGTATACACATACTTCATTACAAAACCGTCACTGCCCACTCTGCATTGCCACAATTACCCAGTCCCAACTCCCTACCACACACATATACCTAGGCCTGTACCTTACTTGACCTTACCTTACCCCACCCTTTCATTCTGTTGCTACTAAATAAGTGTGCTGATTAGATTTGTGTCACCTCGACACAAGCTACAGTCACCTGGAAAGAGAGGTCCTCACTTAAGAAGATGCATCCATTACATTGGCCTGTAGGCAAATCTGTGGGGCATCTTTTTGATTAATGATTGCTGTAGGAAGGCCCAGAACACTGGGGTTGGTGGTGCCCCTGGGCAGGTGGTCCTGCGTCGTATAGAAAGCAAGGTGACAGAGCCATGAGAGCAAGCCAGTAAGTAACATTACCTCATAGCCTCTGCTTAGGTTCTTGTCTCCAGGTCCCTGCCTTGAGGTCCCGCCCTGTCTTCCCTTCATGATGGACTGTAAGATGAAATAAACCATTTCCTCCTCCTTTGGGTCATGGCGTTTATCACAGCAAGAGAAAGGCAGACTAATACAATGAGTAATCTTGCCTCTAACCTATTTCTTTCTATAGACACTGACTCCACATATAACAAGAAAGTATAGCCACGCCCAGACCCGCTGTGCTAGCCCTCCATCCTCTTCCCGTAAGAGGACTGTTAGATCACACGAGCTAGCTCATAGTCACAGTGAGTATACTTAGGTCCTTGGAAAAGTACATTGGACATCAAAGAATTGATTCTAATGCAGAAATATCAGGGGATTGACACTAAAGAGGGAAGGCTGGAGGAAAAGGGTTTAAGACACAATGAAGTTAAAAATATTTTCTTAAGATGGACATGACCTACAATATAAACTTGTTTTGGACTTGGGAAATTGGAATAATTTCTACCTTAGTTTCTTGAAGACATGACAAAATTATGGAGGAAGAGATAGAATACAGCCTTTCAGGAGAAGACTCCAACTCCACTGATCATAAAGTATTAACTTATGACTTCTTGTTGTTTCCCTAAAATAGAGGCTTCTAATGTCTAGATGAGGAACATTTCCTCAGTACTGGGTCAAGTGACGTCATGTTCTGGTTAGCCATTTCTCGAGATAAACACATCATGATAAACAAACACACAAAACCCCTGACTTATGGTACCTACCTTTTTCTGTCCCATCAATATCCCAACAAGGACAATTTTTAAGCTCCCAAAGGCCGTACAGACAGTTTGTCGAATCCCTGTAAGTTGTATAAACTGCTACACAACAGCACTGCACTAACATCTACTTCTGTATGTCTCCACACAGGTAGGTTGAGAGATATGATCCCCCAGTAAGCCTCTGGTCTAGCATTGGCATGGGCATTCACACTTTGATGAACTGCTTTGAGAAATCTGGTAGTTGTGGTGACTTGGAGCCCATAAAGATAAAAACCTTGTTTCCCAAAGGTTTAATTCTCAAAGATTGATAGGTAATAGTGCCCTAACCATAGCATGCACTCTAAAGCTCCACCTTGTTATACTTTCAAGGCCCACACACTAATGCGGTTCTTGGGTAATCTTTTTCAACATTAAGGCATCTGTGGCTAGACTTTCAAAATAGTTAAAGACCATTAGCAAAGAGAAAAAAAATTCCCACTTCCACAAAAAAATTATTTTGATGGAACAAGATAAAATTGCTCTCAAATTTTGTATTATTTATGAGCAAGTCACAGCTCATAGGGTGAGAGGTCAGTGAAGAGAGATGAAAGCGTGGTGTGGGAACACAGGCTGGGGTTATGGACAGCATGTACAAACAATGTTCACCTCTTCTTAACCTGGTGTGTAAATAGCTCTGCCATGTGCTTCTCTCAGCCATGAGACGAGGTTTCTGCCTCCAGGAATGGGTGAAGTCCTTAAGGCTTAGGTACATTTTGCAAGCAAATTGTAATAGAAAACCCGAACTAAACTCAAAAAGGAGTGAAAGGTATCTTTAATTAACAGTTTGTGAGGAGAGAGCCACTTTCTGATGTCAAGTCCTACAAGGATTCAAAGCATCTAATAGTTAAAAGCAGAGGTCATCACACTCCGTGCAGTTCACTTGGCTTTGACCATTGTATTTTTCTTTCAAATTGTGTTCAGTTATCTGGCCATGACCCCATATTCACATTTGTATATTCTCTCTCCCTCTCTCCCTCTCTCCCTCTCTCCCTCTCCCTCTCTGTCAGTTATGGCACCTCTTTCTCACTTTGCCTGGATTCTTCAGAGTCTAAAATCCTGAAATCATAATATCAATGCATACCTGTAGACTGCTAACCACAGTCGTCCTTGCATATTTCTATAACTTCTGTCTGTTTTGAGAAACTGTCCCCCATGCCTTTAAGAATCTGGTTGGGAAAGGACACAAGTCCAAGGGATTGTTATGGCCAAGAAGGCATGCTTGGGCTCAAGGTCTTCTCCTCACACCTCTCCATCTACTGCGTTCCACTACCTAAAAAACCTCAAGCAACTTCTCTAGCCTTCTGAAGTCTTCCCATCTCTAACCTAGGCACAAAGTACCATTAAACATTTTCTTTATCCAATTCAAACACACTCATAATGAAGGTGTGAGTTCTCCCCAGCCAGGAGCATCTCCTTTCTTGTCTTCCAGCAGACTTGATTAGGTGTGTCCCTCATCTCATTGTTCCCACTAAATTGGAGCCTATTTGAAGTATCCAATTCATCATATTCACAGTCATTCATCATAGCCACTGAATGCCTGACAGCATGTCGCATGATGCCCTGCATGCTGGGACCTCTTAGGGGCAGGTCACACATCTGCCTTCTTCGTTATACCTCTGCTTTACAGAGCAGTGCTTGATAAATCTAGACATGCAATAAATATTGGTAAAATATAAAGTCAGTACATCAGGAACAGGGTAATATGTTTCATACAAAGTGATACATCAATCAGCGGAGCAGCAGAGTTCTTGAAAGTTGTTTTTCACTGTTGTATGCCTGGAGTTTGGTCTGTTCGTGGTCAGAAAATGACCAGTAAGTGAACTACTGAATCAATCAATCAGTCTGCTGGCCCGGTGTAGCTTCCATTGCTGCATGGAAAGCAACTTGCAATCTGAAAGTGCTGTTTGGTGGGGCTGAAGTAGCATCATGGCCTTAGAAGCAATGGCATAGACCCTAAGACACAGAGGGTCCCCTAATCAGTGACTCAAAGGCATGACAATTTTGCTTACTAGGGGGGTATTTGGCAGTGTCTGGAGACAGTTTTCGTAATCATCACTGGGAGATTATTACAAGACCTAGTGTATAGAGTCCAGGAACACTGCGAACCATTCCACAAGGAAATGACAGGACCTCCTGCATATCAACAGTTCAGGCACTGGGAAAGCCTATAAATGATCAGTTATGAGTGATCGATTCTCTCACGGTAACATGCTAAATTAAAAAAGATAGGGACTTTCTGTGTGGTGGTCTGTCTCACTCACCTAGTCGCAGAAAGTCAGGACAGAAAGATCACACTAGAGTTCACACCTGAACCCTCTTTCTATTTAATTATTTTGTTCTGTTTTGATTTTTTTGGGACAGAGTCTCACTATGTAGCAATGGCTGACCTGGAATTCTCTGTATAGACCAGGCTGGCCTCAAACTCACAGAGTTTCACCTGCCTCTGCCTCCTGAGTGATGGGATTAAAGGTGTGCTCCAACACACCTGGTTTTGAACCCTTTATTCTAAAAGGTGACCAGGTCCAGAAGGGGGAGTGAATGGTCTAGGTCATGTGGTTGGTGAATAATAGCAGGTCAGTATAAGAAGTGAAGCTCCTGGAACTCACGCAAGGCAGGAGAATTCTATGACTCATGAGATCCTTCCCTTGTTTAAAAAAAAAAAAGTCTTTCCCTATTAAGGGTAGATAAAATTATTCCACCTGTGACTATTACATTTTGTGGCCAAAGGGAGATTATCCTGTGAGTCTTACCTACCCATAGGAGCTTTTTAAAATCAGATTCTCTTGCTGATTGCTGAACAGGAAGTCAGACAGATGCACAACCACCAACTAGCTACAGATTCAAGTAAACATCAGCATTGTAACTACCTTGTGGGAGCTAACAAGACAGCCACCACAAGCAGTGTCTAGCAGCTGCATTCCTGGCCAGTAGCTAGAAGGATAATGTGACATAGAACCTTCAAATGCAAAGAAATAAACTCACCAATAGCCAGCCATCTTAGAAGAGGATCTTGAGTGAAGGCTTTGAGCCCCAGAAACCATGATAGAGCTGTGTGTTACCTTGAATGAACTTATGATTATACAGCAAGAGGAAAATTGGTGTAAAGGGAGAGAGGTGTATACGGCAAGCTCCCCGGTATCAGGAAACTTTTATTCTAGCCCTGAAGAAGGATAAGATGCACATGTAGGGATTTTAGTGTTTATCGGGGAATATAAGCTTGCATCTGCAAGGTTACAAGAAAAATAGAAAACGAAATGTGGCTAAAGAGAGTATGTAAAATCAAGTCAATTCTCTTAGAATCTCAGCCACCATCACCAGGATGGGTTCTTGCTTGGCCTTGGACAGGAGTCCTGGGATGTGCAGGTTCAGCCCACTCATCAACCTGGGAAAGAGGAGGTCCTAACAGCAGAGCCCATTTCAGGTAAATGCAGACCCCAGCAGGGCTGTGGCTCTACACACCTCCCTTGATACTGTAGCCAGGGTCAGGGTCTCCCAGGGTGGGGCCACACAGAGTCCCACTTAGCATATATCCATAGATGTACAGGCTTTAAATCAAGCCTAAGGCTGGTAAATAAAAATCTTCTAGCCCCCTATACTGGCGATTGGACTTCATGATAATATAAGAAGGGCTTCCTTTTCAAAGATGAGCTCATATTGCCTTGCTCAAGTTGGGGCACCTCTGAAGGATGCCTTTTCAGAGCTCCCATAATACCCCCATAAGGCCTTAGTCATCTCCCTACAGAGGCCAGCCTCCCCCTTTCCTCTGTCCTCATTCCTTACTGTCCTATACGAGTGTCCCCCAAGGACATTCCCAGAGGAGCCAGTCCAGGAGAGCCACCCTCTCCTTCCTGAGTCACCTGGGACTGTCTCCTCCCTGCGGGGGGTTCTTCTCATCTGCACCTTTAGCTCCTGATCCCTTCCTCCTCAGCCTGCCACCTGCTGACACAGACCCGGTGGCTTCCAGGAGTCACCCATTTCTCAGGAGAAAAATATCACCATTACCTCTCACTGCTTGTGTGTTGTTTGTCGTCCTGGGGACCAAACTCAAGCCTGAAGAATGCTAGGCAAGCACTCCATCCTGGAGATACACACCCAGATCTGCCGTCACCTACTTACTACAGCATGCTGGTCACATCTCTTTCTGGCAGTTGTACACACAGATGACCACTCCTATTAAAAGGACCAGCTCAAATAAATGAATAAATGAATAAATAAATAAATAAATAAATAAATAAATAAATAAATAAATAAATGCACGTTTAATTATGTGCAATGAGAGCATCCATGACATTTGCTGGCCAGGTTTGCTTGAGACTTTCTCATCGTACATATCCCTGTAGCCTGTTATTCCTCAACAGATTGGACAAGTTTCAAGGTTAATAAAAACGCTCTGGCAAATTGCTATTTTGAAAGTGATTGAAGGCAATATTCCACTCACCACATATGTTTGACCTTTTGGGGGAGGAAAAGCAGAAGAAGCTTGTGGAAGCCTCATGTAGGGTTAGTTCTCTCAACAGCTCTAAATTAGTTGGCCTGTGTTGAGTTGCTTTAAGCACTACCAAGGCCAGCTTTGCTTTCCGACGTCTTTTCTCTCTCTACTTGAACTCATCACGTTAAACAATAGTGATAATAATCATAGCTCAGCAAATAGCTGTCTTCTTGCTGTCAGGCTCAGCACACTACCCTCTGTGTGAATGTTCTTGTTGAATGTGCACAACAGCCCTGCAAGTCAACATTTCTATTCCATGGGAAACAGAAATAGGGAATTGAGGTTTAGAGGAACTAAGGAAACTATCCCAATCAAAGTGTTTCAGGGGTGGTGCCTGGATGAAAACTGAGGGCTTCCTGTAAGCCACCTCAAAACAGCTTGTCTTCAGTCATAGCTATAAGGACCATGGGGGCTTCCAACAGGGTCTTCTCCCAACCTTCAGAAGGCCACCTATTCCTATGAGCAGGCAACAAGTTTGGAGGAATCCATAAGCCCACAAGGAGCCCTTATTGGATGACTCACAAGAGCTTTGGAGCAAAGATCCCAGCTCTCTGGGCAGTGGGGTGGGAGGGGACCACCCTAAAGAGGAGACCACCCTAAGGAGGCCTGTGTTGGTCAGCATTGTTTTCTGATTGTTAAGCTCCAGCCACCCCCTGTCCATGCTGAGCTAGTAATGCTCTTTTATTGGCCACCATCTCTTCCCTGACTCACACCTCCTCATCCTAAGTAATATCCTGTGCCCCCCTCAAATGAATGACTTGCACTTGAATCTTTGGCTCAAAGTCACTCCTGGAGCGAATAAATAAATCTTCCTGGGAATACTGGGGGAGGACAGTGTTGGGCTGACTCATGATTCTCCTTTGGTAACATCAATGACTTTGGATAATTCTCTCTATTACACTGGTCCTATATCTTAGGCTACCTCTCAACTAAACTCTTGCAAGTAAAATCCTCCCTAAGGAAAACCAAGAGTTTTTGTACCATTTAGTCATAGATTTAAGACTTTTGGAGGTTTAAAGGAAACCCAAACCAGTGCTTCAGATATGATTTCTACCCCACTCCCACCCTGCCCCTCCACATACACCAAGACAATATGCTAGTTGGCCCATGATCGGGTTCAGAGATTCTGCCCTTAATCTCCCTACTCTTCTACTTAAAAGCCTTGTCACCTATGACAACCTTTCTAACTTCTCAGCGACCTTATAACTGCAGTGAAAATCATGATGAGAAGGTCTGCTTTGTGAGGTTATGGCGAGTAAAGTTTGATTTGTATAGTGTTTACACACTATTATTGTTGTCATTGTTAACTGTTGAGGATGAGATCATGGGATGAAAGCTCCAAAACCGTAAGGCAACCCTTGAATTGTGCCTTGCTCTCCTCTTGTCACACTCCTTCTGCCATTCAGAGGACCACAGTCAAACCAGAACTTTGGGGTAAGACATCAGTTTGCCAGGGCATCCCTCCTGCCCTGACATCATCTGAGTGTTAAGTGAGTTAAGGTAGAATTCAGATCTTTGGAAAAAGAAGACAGATGGGTGTGTGCTCTCTTAGAACAATGCTTTCCTCTTTGGAGGAAGATGTAAGAGTGTCCCATAAGTGAGGCCCACCCTGCTGAGCCCCAACTCCCCCACCCAACCTCCACTCACTCCTTTTCCACTTTAGGCAGACTGCCCTCCTAACACCCTGTCTAGTTCACCTCCCTCTGGAGTCCTGTCTTTCCTGGCAATTCTTCCTGAGTGGGGGTGGGGGTGGAGGGAGTAGAGGCTATATTTCTGCTGGAGGTCACATATTGAGATTGACTCTTGTACAACATGGTTCCTTGAGCCCTTGTTATCTCTCACCATCCACACTCAGAAATGCTTTGCTTTGTATCAAAAGATCTGTGCACAAATGCCTCTGTACTTAACGAAGACGTGCAACCCTTCTCCCTTCTGCATCCCACTTCTCATACATGTCATCAATCAGTCATTCAAAGGTGCATAGAAATGAGGCTTATGAAAGAAGAGACACCTCACGCCTTTGCTTCTTGGTAGAATTTCTTGGTAGAATAACTCTTAGACACATGTTAGAGCAGGGTTCATCAGTCTTTTGAAAAGAGGTAGACAATAAATACTCGAAGGTTTGCAGGGCATATGGCTTTTGTCACAACTGTTCTCCTCCAGACGATACATAAACAAATGAGCTTGGATGTGTTCCAATGTAATTTATTTACAAACAAGGTGGGTGGCCCCTGACTCCTGTTCTAGATTATTTCACAGGGTCCCCAGGGTTGGTCCCATTTGTCAAGTGATTTACTCATTAATGTACTCTTTCTTTCTCTCAGCCTCCATATTGCTAGCACTCTGTGACCATATTATATCCTGGTCTTAGTTTTGCCGTAGAAGAAATCCAAACTAAGACCAATAGGTCAAGTGTAAGATATCATGAAGTCAGATGATGGAAAAAAGTATCCAGTCTGATGGAGTCTCAGGGAGTGGTCCAGGCAAAAGAAAGAGCAATTGTATAACTGGGGGCAGAAATCACAGATGCATTGAGAAACCAGAACAAGATCTGAGTGGCTGGAGCATGGGAGGAGGTAGCCATAGCAGAACAGAGCCATCACCCACAGAGATGGGACCAGATCCCACGGGACTGTACAGGCCTTGCTAAGACCTTGGATCTAGGCCCTTAAGTAGCAGGGAGGGATGGAAGCATCAAAGCAGCCAAATGAATGACATGTACGCATGTGGAAAGGCCAAACATGAGGGGCCACTTGGAGCTCTGTCTCCTGCCCCCTACCGGGTACTAGTGGCTTGCTTCCTCTCACTCTGTTCACCCCCATTTGACTAGAATCCCTGGCAGGAAATCAATAGCATCACCCTAAACCAGAGCATCAGTAGTTAAGTGCCCTCCACCAACAGAGGACCAAGAGGAAATAACCAATAATAATATACAATGAGACAATGGCAGGAAAAACAAATCTGCAGCACTCGGGCTTCACTGGGTTATTACTTAGATTTGGGAAAGGATTCGGGAGTAATATCGTTGGCTTCTACCAGCTCCTTGACAACTATTACAGAATGTCCCTTCCACCTTGTTTGTCTCTATCCTTGTCTTGAAGAGCTGGTGTTATGAAGTCTCCAAACAGGAATCCTGGAAAAGTTGCTCCCTTTGCTGTTCCCTGTCACTCCTTAACCAGACAAGAAAGAACTGTCACCCAGAGCTGTGGCTGTGTCCCCATGCTTTCCAGAACTTTCTTCTGCTAGTGTGTAGGCACGCAGGAACCCAATATGCTCTGTACCCTGTGGGCTGAGGAAACAGGACATTTTCTGATATCATGAACATCTACCTTGTACTTGATGGAGGGTGGAATAAATCCACAACAAAGGGAAGTTCTTTGGAGGAGTCCTCATGGTCACCAGACTGCTGGTAGCACTTCTTCCCAAGAGGTTTAATGGGGGGCGATTTCCCACATCCCTGTGGGAAGATTCAGTCTGTCACAGCAATGCAGCCTGGCAGAGGTAAGTCTTTTCTGTAACTAGAACCACCTGCTTCCTAAGCATGCCAAAGCATCTTTCTGCCCCCTTAGCCTGCCCTGACACACTGCCTAAACATGGGAACACATTGTACATGTGTTACTTGAATTTCTTTTGGGTTGTTTTGAGGAAGCAGTATTGTTGATACAGTCAGATCCAGGGCTGACATATCCTATGAATCCCTACAGTCACACAGCTGGGAATCCCTACAGTCACACATTCTATGAATCCCTACAGTCACACATCTGAGCATCCCTACAGTTATACAGAGGCATCACTAGCTTTCTAAGGTTAAAACATTAAAACAGCCTTTGTGCCTTGCCTCCTTTTTCCTACTCTTCTGTTTTACTGTTGTCTTACTTGGTTGGGTTGGGTTTTTGCTGCTGCTGCTGCTGCTGTTGTTGTTGTTTGCTTGTTTGTTTGTTTATGGTACTTCTAGTCTTTTTTAGAGGTTTTATCTTTCTTTGCTTTATTTGGGATAGGCTATCACTATGTAACATGAGCCAGCCTCAAGTACTCTGTCCTCCTGCCTCAGCCTCTGGAGTACTAAGATTACAGATATGGAGCACCATGTCAGCTTTCAAGCTACTCTTGTGACAATGGTGACATGCATTTGCAGACCAAGCAGCTGGGGCATCACCAACTCTGAAGGCCAGGAGGCATCTGTTTGCCTAATAATTCTCTTAGACTTCTTTTTGGTACAACTGGCAGAAAATCCATCTCCTACCTGCTTAAGCAAAGAAGAAGTTATTGAGCAAACTCAACTGAAATAGCCAACCAAGGCTGGGCTGCTGACCTGTGTGCCTTCCTCCTCTTTCAAATGAAAAACATGCTGTTTACTATTTTAAGCCACCAAGATTTGAAAAAGATCATTGTTTTATAAAATGGAGAATTTACCAAGTGCATCACTTCCCAGCAGCACTGCTGAAGTATGTTCCAGGCCGACCAGTCGCAACTAAGTTTCTCTCTATTGTGGTTCTTCTTTCCTGTTCCATTGGGTCTGTTGATGATAACTGTGTGTTCACTGTTAAGCTCATTAGTAGTTGTAAGTCACATGCTGTTCAGGCTTTCCTGAGCTTTGGGGGAAAGGGGACTATTTTACAGGGACTCGGTTTTTCTCTTCTCTGTGTCACCCTGTAGCTCTTTGTAGGAACAGACAGTGACAGTTGTTCTGGACCCTGTATCCCCTCTGATTTAATGTTAGGGACCCAGTGTTCTCATTAAAAACTCCATCTTGTCTTCCTGGCTTTGATTACATCAACATCATCCCTGGGCCAAGTACAGTGACCAGAAGAATCCTGTCTGTGGCCCAGCTTGGATGACAAGTGGTATCTGTGACCAGACACAGTGCTCTACCCAAACCCAGAGGATGAAGGGGCTGGAAAATGCGAGGGTGTGCTTATTTATAAAGGGTGAAGGGAACAGACGGTTTCTCCAACACCATGAATGAAATAGACAATTTGCTTACAATTGGCAAGTGGAGTCATGGCCACAAATACGCCCCCAATTCATTAATGCCTGTCTTTTTTTTTTTTTTAAGACAAAACTTACAAGTCAAATGTCTTTATGAGAAAGGAATTATTCATACTAAGCTAAAAAGGTTGGTACAAAAATGTGTTTCATTGGAGTGGAAGGAAAAAGGTATATACATATATACCTCAGTTCTCCTCCATTTGAATTTCAAAATGTCCCAAGCTGGTGGTCCAGAAACAATATCAGTTCATTTCACACAGTTCTGGAGGCTCCAAAGCCAAAGCTGAAGTCAAGGGGGAACTCAAATTCAGAGTTTGCTGAAGTCTTGCTTCTTATCAAAGGGCTCGCTGTAGCTTTATCTACTGGAAGAGGAAAGGGATTTCTCCTCTATTCTTTTCTTTTCCTTCCTTTTCTTTTCTCTTCTTTTTTGAGACAAAATTCTGTATAGTTTTGGTGCCTGTCCTGAATCTCACTCTGTACACCAGGCTGGCCTCAAACTCACAGAGATCTGCCTGGCTCTGTCTCCTGAGTGCTGGGATTAAAGGTGTGTGCTACCACCACCCTGCTTCTCTTCTTTTATAAGAGACCCGCATCATCAAAAGGCTTTGTTCCATAGTGCCATCACTTTGGGAGCTAGAATTCCAACACAGAGTTTTGGAGGGACTCATGCATGCAGACCAAGCAGCATCATAGGAGTATTTGTTCAAGGGAGTGGAAGAGGGCCGGGACAAAAGGAAATGCAAAGAAGAAAGAGGAAAATGTGCCTCCTAGCCCTGCTCTTGTGCACAGGAAAAGCCATCATATTTTAAGAAAAGACCAAAAAGGGCTTCTTCAGAAAGCCGTGTTTGTAGCTAGTAGCAGAAGGAAGAAATGGAAAATGTATTGGTTCCCTCAGAGTAATTACAGTGTAATTGAAACCCAAGTACATGGCACACAAACTGTGCTGTATACATAACTCTGTACCATGGTGCTACAATAATGTCTTCAAGTAAGTCACCAGCCAACCTAAATGAACTCAGGGTAGGGTTCCCTAAATTGCATCTCTGGAGTATCAACTCCTTAGTAGTTTAGTATATCCAGATATGTGAAGAAGACAGAATGAAACACTTCCCAAATTCATTCAATGACAGAGTTGTGTGCAAAAGAAACATGTGCTAAGAAAAGTGGACTCAGTTCCAGGCATCTTTCCTTTTGCCAGGTTTGTTTGTGTTCATTCAGCAAGATGTGCATGTGATCAGCTATTAGAGATACACAAGTTATCAACAAGATTAGTCAAATTACAAGCTCTGTTACTCATAAAAATGTATTGAAAAAAACAGCCAAAGTAAAGGGACATAATGACAGATTCTAGTCCAACCCAACAAATGCTCACAAATCAGGGCAACATGGTCCAATGACAATTTGCATACAACACTAGCAAGTACTACCCAGGAAGCTTGCATGCTCAAACAACCTATGGGAAGAAGGCCACAGCTGGGTAGTGGGGAGGCTTTAAGGAAAGACTTTGTAGGGGAGAAATCCATGGCTTGAGTCTTTAAAGATGAAAGAAAAAAGCTCCAAGGAAGTACAGTAACTGTAAAGGAACATGACCTGGTAGCAAAAGTCAGAGAACTAAGACTACAAAACTTCAAGGTGCAGCCCCAGACAGCCCCTCTGGGGCTCTTGAGGGGAGCTATGGACCTTGCAAAGTCAAACAGATGAGGAGAAGCAGATGCCAGCCAGTTCCTCTTTGCATAACGGCTCTAAGTCTGGGCATCTGGTTAGCCCTGTGTGGAATGGAGTGCCTCAGAGGCTCGTGGTTCTTAGCCAAAGAACAATGGAGTCTCTGAGGTGTGTTTGCTGTCTATGTGGATTACACCTCCCACTTGAAGAGAGGCACTGGGACAGATGCCAAGCCACTACAAGCCCCTCTGCTCCTTAACATGGCACTTCTAGGGGCTCTGAAAAATATAAACTGAATCATTCTCTCAAGACACAAGGGCAATCATAACCGTAAAAATTCTCATCCGCTCAATTTAATCAGTCCCAACAAAGGGACTGATCTTTGTCAACTCTTTCAGAAGCCAATTTTTAAAAAAATTAAGCCAGATAGATGGATAGAGACATGACACAGACACAGACATACAGTCCCAAATAATGTGTGCTGTTCAATAAGCCATGCAAATAAAACTGTACCAAAATAAAAAATACCACCATAGCCAACACCACAGAAGTTCCTCCATACTAGAGTGCATTGTAGAGTATTAGTTGAAGATGTGTTGCATTTGTTTATGCTGTGGAACATTTGTTTAATGATGCAAGGATATGTTGCATTCCTTTGTGTTGCATTTGTTTAACTCTGTGAAGCTGTTTTACTTTGCCTGACTAAAACACCTGATTGGTCTAATAAAGAACTGAATGGCCAGTAGCTAAGTAGGAGAGAGAGAAAACGGCAGGGCTGCCAGGTAGAGAGAATAAATAGAAGGAGAAAAAGAGAAGATGGAGGAATGAGAAAAGGAGAAGGAGAGGAGGATGCCAGGGGCCAGCCATCCAGCCACACAGCCAGACGTGGAGTAAGAAGAAAAGAAAAGACACACAGAAATAGAGAAATGTAAAAGCCCAGAGGCAAAAGGGAGTCGAGATAATTTAAGAAAAGCTGGGCTAGAAATAAGCCAAGCTAAGGTCAAGCAATCATAAGAAAAAAATAAGTCTCTGGGTAATTATTTTGGAGCTCAGTGAATGGTTCCCAAAGAACAACAACAAGAGTATCTGTCTCATCACCTCCCCAAGAGGAAATACTATCATCACTTCCAACAATACAGATTAGTTCAACCACTGTGTAGTCCATAAGAACAAATAAAATATGTGGAATTTGGGAGGACGCCTTCTTTTAATCACTGGGCTTGTGAGAGTGATTCATGTTGTTAAGTGTGAGCTACAGATGGCTCATTCTCAGGGCATAGCATCCTTTTGTGAGACTGTACCATTTCCACCTATGCTATTGAGGGTGGGCATTTGGATCCATTTTACCTGGGGGCTGTTACAAATTGCTATTCTACAAATGCTTTAATAACATCTCTGTTGATTATGTGATGAGATTCTTTTGAGTCTTTCAGGGATATGTTATGCTTCAATTTCTCCAAGACTGAATATTTCATCTTAGAGAGAAGCTCTTTTTGTTTCCCAAACAGGATTTCTCTCTGTGACAGCCCTAGCTGTTTTGTAGACCACGCTGAGCTTGAACTCACAGAGGTCCACCTGCCTCTTCCTCCCAAGTGCTGGGGTTAAAGGTGTACACTACTGCAGCCTGGCCAGAGAGAAGCTCTTTGAGACTGAGGAAGTCTTAACAAGAGGCTCATTAATATTTGAGAAATAAACAACTAGTAAATCTCAGGAAGTTCCTGAAACTTCTTGTGTTCACAAGGCCCATCCTTCTCTAGAGTTATATAAGCAACAAAGACTTCTGAGAAGAGTCATGCAGAGAGCTTCAAGGCTGCAGTTTTCATGAATCATCACCCATGCTGAGTGGGCTTTTATTGATATAGGTGCCCTTGAGTGATCAATGCTGTTGTAAGTAACTCCAATAAATTCATTGATTTACCAAGTTGAATTTTGGTGGTATTGTTACTTTATGTCTATTGTCAGTTCACTGTTTGTGCTAGTGTGTGTGTGTGTGTGTGTGTGTGTGTGTGTGTGTGTGTGTGTGTACATGTATGTATGCATGTATTGTGTCTCTCCAGGGAAAGTCTCTCACATACCAATTAATGCCTGAACAGGGACCAAAGACCTAAACATGAGTTGGGATGAAGTGGTCACAGGGCCCCTGCAACAGTTGCTGAGACATTCGACTAAGGTTGGCTGCATGAGGATGGAGCGTCCACAGAGTGAATCCCAATATGACTACCTTTCCAGTGTGTTAAATGAGGAAGAGTGTCTTCTTGTTGTATTGGTGGCTGCATGTTCCCTGCCACAGGTGCCAGAACATGCCCCCAAGCTTGAGCTGTCTGAGAAGGAAACATCCTTGGGGAGAATCTCAGGTGGCCATCTTCCTCTACTGGTATGGGGGAGTTTGCCTTCTTGATGAGCAGAGTACACATCATGAGTATGGGGATACCACCAAACAGGTGATGAATTAAAGATTATTCTACAATTCCTGGGAGTAACACACATGAAAAGGGTTCATAAGCAGGCTGCAGCATCAGTTTATGGACCTGGTATGGGCAGAAAGACATGAAAATGAGGCTTAGCTGTCTTTCCAGAAAGACTTTGCTTGGTTAAGGAGGGCTTTCAATGGGAACAGGACATGTGGTTGCTAACCTCTACATTAGTCTCTGGTTTGGAAAGGAAAGTGGATAAAAGGGAGGAGGAGATAAAGGTCCTGCCTTGCACTTCTTTTTGTTGTTGTTGTCGTTTTGATTTTTTTTTCTGAGACAGGGTTTCTCTATGTAGTTTTGGTGCCTGTCCTGGATCTTGCTCTGTAGACCAGGCTGGCCTTGAACTCACAGAGATCTGCCTGGCTCTGCCTCCCGAGTGCTGGGATTAAAGGCGTGTGCCACCACCTCGCCTTGCACTTCTTATGGCTAGAAAACTAAAAGTAAAAAGAATACAACCAAAGTCTGTTAAAGAGACTGTAGTGGTTTAAATGAGAATGGCCCCCGGCTCATAGATTGGAATGGTTGGTCCCCAACTGGAAGGTATGCTCTTATTGGAGAAGGTGTGTCACTGGGCTCAGGCTTGGAAATTTCAAAAGTCCAAGCCATTCCCAGTTAGCACTCTATCTCTCTGTCTGTCTCTCTCTGTCTCTGTCTGTCTCTCTTTCTCTCTCTCTCTCTCTCTCTCTCTCTCTCTCTCTCTCTCTCTCTCTCTTCCTGCCTCCCCATCCTCATCCTGCTTGTGGATCAAATGTAAGCTCTTATCTGCTGCTCCAGCACCATGCCTCCTGCCAAGCTCCCCAAGATGGCCATGTTCTAAACCTCTGGAACTGTGAGCCCCAAATTAAATGCTTCATTTTCTAAGTTTCCTTCATAATGGTGTTTTGTCAAGGCAATAGAAGAGTAACTAACATCCTTGGGATCCAAAAAATTGGAATCTGTGGGAAAAGTCAGTAAATGAGAAAGAGAGTGAGGTAAAGGTCATAAACATATTCATCATGTCTGAACTTTAATAAAGAGAAAGGGAAAAATCTATGATTCTGCACATAGGTGAGACCAACGAAAATGGCCTGATGCAAGAGACCATGATAGCTAGGAAGTGTCCTGTCTCTCAACTGATGTAATTGAGAAAGATTTTTATAAGCAATAAGAGCTTGTCACAGTCTGGTTCACGAGGCTGTAGGGAATGAGGACAGATAGACTCAAGCTCTGTGATGTGGACCCTGCATGCTACCGTCAAAATGCTGAGCAAGCTAAGACTGCAGGTACAACAGTGGTACAGACTGTTTTGAGTCCAACCAACGATTTTCTGATTGGATTTAAGGCTCATTCTATCAGAATAAATCCATTTCTGCTACTGTGTGTCAGGACAGGAACCTGTGGCTAGGGAGGTCACAGGCCCCACACAATACTAATGTTTAGATATTTATTAATATCTATCTTTTTAAATGTACATGTTTGGGGAGGTTTTTGTTGTTGTTTGGGTTTTGTTTTGTTTTCCTTTATCCATTAACCTTTCCTTCTATTCTTGATAGGTAGACAGTCTCAATATTTTGATCTATCAATTATTTTCTCTTATAGGTAGCAATTTTTATTTCCTGCTTTAATGACCTTTTCTGATTCCAAGGGCTTAGAAATGATCTCCTGTTTTCTTCTAAAGACACTAATGTTTTCACACTTAAATCTGCAAATTATCTGGAATCACTATTGTTTATATGGAGTCAGGTCAGGTGTGATAAGCTGCGTGCAGGAAAACATGTAGCACATGCTCTAACATGAACAAGTTTAGCTCACAGGATCAGCAGGCACTGTGGTGGTTGTCAGGAAATAGAGTGTGGAGAAAATGGGCAGAGGTTAGCAAAGTGACTAACCAGTTCTAAGATAAGTATGGTCTGTAGCCCACACTACAGTTAGTGACTTCCATTAGTAACCCTGCCTTGGATACTTGGAATTTCCTTAGATAATAGATCTTACTTTCTCTCACAATACAGAGACACTTGTGATAACATATGTCTGTAATTCCAGCATTCAGGAGTCTGAGGCAGGCGGATTTCATCACATTCAAGGCCAGCCTGGGCTACATAGTGAATAGCAGGCTAACTACAGTTACATAGTGAGATTCCGAACCAAACAAAATGCACACAGACTTTCAACTGTGAGAAGTGATGGATGTAATTAGCTTGATTGTGGCCAGTGGTTCACAGTATAGACACAACAAATCATTTCATTGTATATTTAATGTTTCACTTTATTTGTTCATTATATCTCAATAACGCTAGGGAAAAAAGACAACTAAGTTGGCTTTCTACCTTGCTAATCTAACAGCTGCTTCCCACAGGCTTAAGGCCCAGTGACCGTTTGCAGCCACTCCATCCCAGCATGCTTTGGTACTGTCCCAATGCATTTGCTATTCCCTACCAGGAATGGGATGCTTTCTCATCTCTCGTCACCTCTGCCACTCCGAGATCATGCTCCAACACTCCTTTGTTCTTAAAGAAGTCCTTGGTTCTATCCCTTTGTTCTAATCAGATTTAGTTTCTCCCATAACAGAGTTTACCTGCTTTGTTAGAGCAGCTCTGTTGCCTTTTCTATTTCAGTGCCCTACTCCTGCAGACCAGCTACTCTTGGAAGATTTGAAGGCAGGTTCTGTGGCTTACCTTTGTGTTTTCCCCATGCCTGGCTTGGGTAAGAACTTACTATGTTTTGAATTGATTGCTGTTGAGGTGGGCTAATGGGAATGCCATCAACCAGCACATCTGAAGTTGTGCTCTATTTTCAAACATGCACAACATAGCCTTCGGTGTAGTGTTCAGAAAGTTAAGAAAGCGTAGATAGATATATGTGAGTTGAGTGCCTGTGTATGGATCAGTTTCAGGAAGGTGAAACCCAAGCAAACCTAAGTGATGATCCTGTTGATACGAAGACTCAGAGTCAGAATTTGAGTCTAGTAGAGCAGCTGGGACTTTCATGTCATGGTTTCTAGAGAATAAGTCATGAAAAGAGGAGTTCCAGAAGTTTCTGTGAAGAAGTATAGTTGGTTCAAGGTTAGGCTACACAGCCCACTACACAGAAGGCGAGCAGAGCAAGAGCCATTCCGACGGTCAGTAAGTTAACCACCAAGACAAAAGTCATTGAAATGAAGCAATACAACCCAAATTCCTCAAGTCACATTATCTGGTAGATCATTAAAAATCACTAAGAGCTGGGCAGTGATGGCACATCCCTTTAATCCCAGCACTCGGGAGGCAGAGGCAGGCAGATCTCTGTGAGTTCGAGGCCAGCCTGGTCTCCAAAGTGAGTTCCAGGAAAAGCACAAAGCTACACAGAGAAACCCCGTCTCAAAAAACCAAAACAAAATAAATCACTAAGAAAGGAAAAGGGAGTGGAGTAGGCATAACCCATAATCAAGAAGAAGCCATCAATAAAATGTCCCTGAGATGACTCAGATGTTGTAATAATATAGAAGGACTTTGAGCGGCCATTATAAATATAGTCAAATACACAAAGGAAAATGTTGTTGAACAAATAGGTGGTGAATCTAGGAGCAGAAACAGAAACTATGAAAAGAAACTAAGTTGGGTTTTAGGAGCCTGGCTCAGGGGTCAAACATCCCAATTTAGTCTGGTACTGTAAACCTGGTCAAGAGCCGGCAGCTGGGCAGGTCATAGGCCCTAAAAGAGGCCCATATTACTGTTGCTTTTCTAAGTGGCCATGATTGTCAAACTGCCTTCCAACTGCTTCTGTTTATACCCATAGATCAGTGTGGCTCTCAGCCCTGGTGAGAGGCACTTCCTTTTCAGTGGACAGCGGTTAATGCAGAGACCACACTGACCAAAGAGCTGGGAATAAGTAGCTGTTGAGTTCTCAGCTCTAAATGGGACACCGGTATCACACTCTTTAAGACTCGGGGAACATTACAGAAGAAACAAAAGGAATGTAAAGGCAAATGGCAGGGCAGTATGCTGTGACATGCTGTCTTCTGGACATGACACAGCCATCCCACTCATGAACACATAGTAGCTGTGGTTTCCTGCACAAGACCCCCACTAAGACTGAAACAGTCAATATCCAATCACACGTGGGGGAGGGGTTCATGAGGTCCCAACGTTTCCTAAAGGACTATGGGCAGTGAATGGTTGCTGGGAGAAAAGTATCATTTTCTTTAGCAGTGTAGCCACTGATAGACACATTTCACATAGTAAACAACACCCCCTCTCCACGCACACACTCATGCTTATGCAAGCAACCCTAATTAAACTTAGTGAGTCAAAAAAAAAAAAAAAAAAGTCATGTTGGAGAAAAGAGTTCCAGTGGGAGGAAGTGAATGAGTGAAAGTATTATGGGATGAAAATGACCAAATTTGTATTAAAGATGTTTGCAATTACCAACAAAAACAACAAAACAGCAAACACAAAAGCCTTGGTGACTTAACACACAGAATAAAAGTGAGTCTGGGTACCAGAGACAGAGAGAAAGCGGAGACTGAGAACAGGGTAGTGATGCTAAAAATAATGATAATGTGTTGTTCTTCTTATGAAACATGACAGAAGAAATTCAACTAAGCTATGCAGGACACAGAGAAGCCACAATTAGACAAATTACACTCAGACTCCTGCATGTTTAAAAGCAGAATAGTCCAGAAACATCAAGAGTAAAATGATGCATGTCGTAATATTTCTGAGCTAACTTCCTATGAAAAGCAGTGGTCAGAAGACCAGAGGATGACATCTTCAGAGTGCTGAGTGAAGCCACTGCCAATCCAGAGCTTTATATCCAGCAACATGTATCCTTCAAACGCTGGCGTGAAATAAATATGCTGTCATATAAATGTCTGGGAGTGTGCTGCAAACAAATGTGCTCTTTGGGAAAAAATAATAAAGGGAATTCTTCACAGTGAAGGAACACGATCCACACAGTAGCTCAGATCTATGAGAAGGAATGAACAGTGGGTGTGAGGGCAGTAACAAAAGGTAGCCCCCCATCTCTTAATTTCATGAAAGAAGGGGAAGGCACAGAGAAGCAGGAGGAGGCAAAAGCCATGGACAATCAAAGAAGATCAAATCCTAGGCTGCCATGTATAGCCATTGGACAGCAAGCAGGTGAGCCATGGCTTCACTCGCTACTGAGTTCATGACACATGCACATGGATGCTTTCAAAAATTAAAAGAACGTACGCCCAGAGCTTAGCATGGCTTCCAGACACAGGAGAGCTTCAAGTGAGCAGCCCCCGTGGTATATACATTGGGACCTATGTAAGTAAGTAAGAGGCAAACTTCAAGTTCAGAACTATCCTGTCTAATTCAAAACTGTCCAAAGTTTTAGTACATGTTTTCCTTTCTAAAATAAAGATCACAGAAGTTCATAGCATTTTTGCTGGTTTAAATATCCAGAGACCTCCAGTTTTAGGATCATCGATGATAAAAACATCAGTTATTACAAGAGCTGGCTTCCTCACTTTAGGGACTGCAGAAAGCAAGTGCCTCCAGGGCAAACATGCTAATGTGGGCCTGAAGTTTGCCAAGGCCTGGGTCAGCAGAGCAGTCCCTGCTAGCTCTCAAACTCACCCTCCACTTAGCTCTTCCCTGAATGTTGCTGTCAGTTTCTAAGTCTCTTACTTTGTTTCCAAGGGCAACCTGGAGTGTACCTATAAAATATAAGGACTACTGTGTTTTTACTTTATTGCTGGCCATACACAGAAAATGAATGTTTGAAGGCAGAAAAGAAAGCTAAACAATATTAATGTGATTTAGCTAGAAGGTACTGCTTTACAGAGGACTCTGAACCTGAGCTGAGGAAGAACGGTGGTGGAAGAATTGTCCAAATGTGCAATTTAGTTTCACTAATTTTACTAGTTAAATACTCTCCATGGGCTCATAACCCACACTCTCTTGTTCCTGGAAAACCGTAGATGGACTTCTTTCCCCATTGACCATTTCTTTTGAAGAAGAATTCACAAAGGGCCATGATTTTAATTTATTGATAGGCTTTTGATTTTTACAGTTTCTGGACTAAATACTCAAATAAGTTTAGTTATTAAAAGACTTATACACTAGTGTTTGCTGTCATGTGAATTCTTGCCTCCATTACATACTGCCATTCTCTTTGAAGGGAGAGATACTGCACCTCTCACCTCCACAATGAACACCCATTCTCATTAGCTATGGAATTCTTCTAAAATATGGCAACTCTTCACCAAAAGACAATGTACATTCTTGGGTCCAACCTCAGATGTATTGATTCACTGAGCCAGAATACTGAAGGTGAGCCTAGAAGTCTGCTAGGGAGCACTCCAGGAGATGCTATTGAACACCAGGCTTGAAAAGCCTTCCTTCTTAGGCAGGAAGGAAAACTAGGACACTCGGTGTGTTGGAGATATCATCATGGTAAAAATGATGTTCAGTTTGTAAATATTTACATTTTGTTTCAGGGTTTGCTTGTTTGTTTGTTTTTAGGTGGGGAGATTGGTCTTAACATATCGCCCAGGCCAGCCTTGAACTCATGATAGAGCCCAGGCTAGCCACAATCCCAAAAATCTTCTGCCTTTGTACTCCCAAACGGTGGGATAACAGACCTATGCTTAGCTCTGCTCCAGAACTTTTGTTGAAAAAAATCACAAAGAGAGAGGAAGAAAGAGAGTGAGAGACAGAGAGAGAGAGAGCTCCAGATCTATCATGTTTTCCAATTATTTTACAACAGGAGTGACTCTGTGGTGCTGGCTTCTTCTTTACTTTAACAGCAGAATTTTTGATTCTATTAAAAATCATTTCTATCAGCAAAGTAAAGAAAATGTTTCAGTAAATTAGAATTTAGGAAAACTTCAAAAATAGAACCATAAAGTTCTCAAAATAGTGATGTATTTCCTTCCAGTGGAAGACCCTAGAGCTCACTACACTGGTACTGAATCTTTTTCTTTCACTGACATGAGTGGTTAATTAGTTGCACTTTTGCTATCAAAAACAATAAAAACCAAACAACATAAAAAGGGGGTTGTCAGAGCTGTGCCGTCCATCAGGCAGCAACGCTTCTTCCCCTCATCAGATCTCAGGCATCCATCAGATGTGTTAATATTTATGGAGTGTTTATGGGAGAAATCTGTTAGGATTAATAAATAATAAAGCTAATATCATCCTCAAAAATAAATCAAGAATCTCATCATAAACTTGCCCATAATTTACTGCAGCAATAAAAAATAAAAAACAACAACAGGAAAGTACTAAGCATCCAGGATTGTTTCCATTACTCAGAATATCTAACTACTTCAACGTCCTTTTTTTCCCCTCTCTTCACAACGAAATAAAATGCCTTGGCAGCTTCAACTTTTAGTAATCTTTTTATCAATCCACATGAGGCCAGAAAGATCAGATGTATTTGGTAGCTGACTGGTATTTTCTTTCTGCCTGATTTGAGCCTAAAGTGTTAAATTTGATAAATACAATAATACTAAGATTAAAGTCTCTCGATTCCAAACTGACACTGAATTTATTATTGTGAGATGTTTTACCAAGTTTGTGGGGTAGGATTGTAAAAACCCCTTGAAATTTATTCAAAGGTTATTTCTAGTCCTAGGTAAGACATTGATTGAATGTTTGTTGACTTTATCCAAGTGACATGATTCTTTCTACTAGTTAAAAATTCTGGTATAGGGGGTGGAGATGTAATTTAAAATTTTTTTCAGCATAAAAATAGAAAATATACAAATGCAATTTTAACGTTCATATTTTCTATGATAAAATTGTCCAACTCCCCTGGACTTCAGGTTTTCCCCCCTTCTCTGATTCCAAATTATACTTTCTTTTTCCCTAGATTACTGGTCTTGTCTCAGTGATGCCCACGCCCCTGGGAAGAAGGGAGCTGGCCTTCTTCTATTCAGAACTTGATGTTTTCAAAGCTCTCTTTTAAGAGCTGAGGTAGACCAATGCAGAGCTGGTGTGATTAAATGTACTTGAGCTTGGGAGGCACACAGGCAGATAAAAGATCCTAATCTGAGTCAGAATAGTCACTTTGTGAACACACATTAGCTGCAGAGTGCTGAGAAAGAACAGTGAGATCATATTAGCCAACCCTAATGTTGTTTTGGATTTGGATATTGGACTCTTAGAAACAGCTAAGTCTAATTATTTTCCAAGGACTTTGAAGTAATTTTATTGTCTTGGAAAAAGTATGAATTGTACAGGTTTTTTGCTGTCCCAACTTTACTACCTGTCAGCACATGAGTTTTTTTTAATAGACAGCATCTATTTTAAGTTCATTTGTCAGTCTGTCTTTTGATTGGTATATTTAGAATATGTTTATTTAAGGTAACTACTTTAAAGGCAATAACTTTATCTTAATGGCATTTTCTGACATAGGAAACACAAATCCACAATACCATATGGGGTAGTGTTGGAAAATCAATGATAAGTCCATAATTTTAAGAACAAAATTTGACATTGTTCACTCTGAAGGTCAAACAGCTGAGGTTCTACACTAGTCCATTTCAGATATGTTCCAGAGTACTATTTCAATGTATTCATGTGAGACAAAGAGCTAGGAGAAACTGAGTTCTGATCAATCAGGTAGCACCTGTGAACTGAGTGTTAACTCCATTGTACCGTCTACCAACAGAAGAGCCTTTCCCTCGCCCTGCCTGACAAGAGGCTCATACTGTGAGATGCTTCAAGAAGTGCTAGTTCTGCCAAGGGATGCAGCTCAGTGAGAGAGCTCATGTCTAGGATGCTCAATGCAGCTCAGTGAGAGAGCTCATGTCTAGGATGCTCAATGCAGCTCAGGGAGAGAGCTCATGTCTAGGATGCTCAATGCAGCTCAGTGAGAGAGCTCATGTCTAGGATGCTCAATGCAGCTCAGGGAGAGAGCTCATGTCTAGGATGCTCAATGCAGCTCAGTGAAAGAGCTCATGTCTAGGATGCTCAAGGCTCTAGATTCACCATGCAGTACCACCCAGAACAACAAAGCACTAAACCCCATTATTTCCACCAGTTTGCCCATCACAGGGAAGTTCATACACTCTTTTCCACTGTTCTCAGTAATCTGTGAATCACGAATGGAAGCTTAATTTAGCCTTCCAATGAGAGGTCTACCTTTCCTAACTAGTAAGGTTGTGTTTTCAAATTTTATTTTGTATTTATGGGTATGTATTGCCTGAATGAGTTTATGTGCACAACATGGGTACAGGTACCCTGCAGAAGCCAGAGGACATTGGATCCCCTAGAACTGGAGTTAAAAGTGGATTGTGAATTACCTGATGAGTGCTGGGAATCGAACCTGGGGCCTCCAAAAGAGCCGGCTGGCTATGTGTATTCTCTAGTCCCCAGAATGCACTTTTATGGACAAAATTATTTTGGAACTATTTATGTTTCAATCTCTGTTCTGACCTTCAGTGTGTACTGTGTCCATTTTTGTTCTTAAAATTATGAACTTAACATTGATTTTCCAACTATACCCCATATGTTATTGTGGGTTTGTATTTCCTGTGTCATAAATGCCATTAAGATAAAGTTATTATTGTTGTTTTAAACAGTCAATGTATTGATTCCACATACACACTCTCCTGGATTCCTTTAATGGTCCATTTGACACTGTCTAGAGCAACCTGCGGGGGAAAGCCTTGTTTCAGTGATCGCCTAGATCAGCAAGCTTCCTTGTGGGCATGACTGTGAGGGACTGTCTTGATTATTAACTGATGTTGGAGTGCCCAACCAATGTGGGCAGGACCATTCTTGGGCTGAATTTAAAAAGCTAGCTATTTATAAGCCAGTGAGGAACACTCATCCATGGTTCCTACATCCAGGTCCCTGCCTTGACTTCTCTTGGGGATGGATTGTGACTTGGAAGTGTAAGCCAGATATACTGTTTCCTTCGTGGTTGCTTTTGGAAAGTGTGATCCATCACAACAACAGGAAGGAAGCTAGAACACACACCCGCCACCACCACCACCACCACCACCACCACCACCACCACCACAGCACACCGCACTGCACCACACCACACCACACCACACCACACCACACCACACCACACCACACCTCTGTCTTTCTTGCAGCTGGAGACATTTTCCTCCAGCCTGTGTCAGGTGGTTCTTCATTAACCTACTGATGGACACCTGGGCTGTGCCTGGGATTATCTATCATGAAGAAGCAGCTATGAATGTCTGTGATCTTTCTTGAGATACTCTGTCTTTCTCCCACAGGTAAATTACTGAGCAAAGTCTTGTTGAATTGTATAAGTAATTATAAGCTTAACACATAAGAAAACATTAAATATTTACCACAGTTGTACAGCTCTCCATTCTTATTAGCAAGGATGAGAGTTTCCATTGTACTATAGCCTTACTAACTGTTGGTAGTATTAGTCCTTTGAACTTCAACCATTCTGGTGAGTAAGCAGTGGTTTTGATTTACATTTATAATAAGTAACAATATTCAACAATTTTTCATGTTTCCACTAGCTGTTTCTATATGTTTTTTATGAAGTGTAGGTCAAAATATTTTTGGCCATTTTAGGGGACCATCTTCTTACTATTGAATTCTAGGAGTTCTATCTATACTCTGTATCCAAGGCCTTTGATACATATACTATGTTTACTTTCTGTCTACAGCTTTTGTTTCTTCCTTCATCTTGTCGCTTTCTGGAGAGAAATTCTTCATTCACCTTGGAAAGATTTTGCTAGGTGTCTAATGCTAAAGTGGTTGACATTTCCCCCTTGGTAAAAACAGTTCTCTTTCCTTTTGACTCTCACAGCCTCTGTTGAGAACTGGAATAATTCTTGCAGTTGCTTCTCACTCAGCTTGCTGGTAAGACTTTTCTTTTGATCTTCTTTGGTTTCAGTGGACTGACTACAAAGTGTGGAGGTGTTGTTTTCATGCTGCTGCTGTCTTTTGTGGGAGATTGCTGGGCTTCTGCGGACTGATTCAGAAAATCCCTGGTCAGCAATGACATCCTTATTGCCATTTCTTTTCCATCTTCTCTCTCCCTTCCCTTGGGCTTTCAATCCCGTTTAAACCAGACCATTCTTGTTTTGCCCCTCCCCCAGTTTAAGTAATTTTCTTAAACTTTTCCTCCTTTATAATTACCCTTTGCTGCTCCCATACTGCTACTAACTCCCAGTCATAGTTCACATTACTTCATTCTAACGATTCCAGTGGACCTTCTCTCTCTTTCCACCCATTTTCTTCTACCTTTCCAATTTTGCTGTAACACATCTATTACCATTATTTTAAAGTATTTGCTTGTGTCATCCATGTGTCTCTTTCTTTTGACTATTTTTCCCTTGATCATGAGTTTCATTCAACTACTCCTCATGTGCCAGATGTGCATGAGACACAAGATACTCATACAGAAATAACTTGGAGACTGTAGGCAATGTTAAGGCATGCTCACCAGCCCCACATGTTAGCTGAAAGGTGCACTCAGGTATGAATTCAGGTCAGTCTAAACTATGGCTAAGTTAGCTTTAGTCATTGTCTAGTTGGGAATGTCTTGAGGGTGGAAACTTGTCTCACATTATCACTGGCTTCTTTATTTATCAGAATTATTACTTATGTGTGCCATAAGAGCAAGAATTACTTCACTTTCCATTCCCAGCCAGGTGACCAGGCCCTCTCAGTTCATAGCAAAAGTCCCAGTGAGGAAAGTTGGTAGATAGAGAAAAATGGACTTCCAGATCCAGTCCAGTTTTGCTAACCATCTGTTATAATTATATCTGATATAATTATTCACATTAAATTACTCGGTTCTTATCCACAATTATATCTGTCTTTCCAAAAGCTCCAATTTATTTTATATTTTGTTTAATTTATTTATCCTCATGGATTTGCTTCAAATGAATACCACCTAAAATCAGGCCTAAATACAAAATAAAATAAAGGAAGTTAACATAAAGTTCTACTGTAACTGTATCAGACCAGCATTTGCTGGGTTTTCCTCAAGGTTTGCAGACTTCTTAAACAAGTCACATCTTAAACATTTTTCAGTCAGCTTTTGCTTTTTCAAGATTAACACCAGGACCTCAAGTACCAGGAGAACCAAACATAATTTATTAGTAGAATCGACAGTGGATGGGCAGTTGTTGGCTACTGAATTGAATTCATTTTTCTGAACCAGTTTCTTTAATGAGAAAAATCAAGGAAATAAAATGAGACATTTTTAAAACTCATAGAAATCTTTAACATAATAACTACTGACAAAAGCAATTAAAGAATCTCTTTAAATATTTCAATAGAAATAAATGAGACTGTTCAAATGACAGGCACTCAAGGGAAACAGGGGTATTTGCTAACTTTAACTGACAAATTATTTCTAATTGTTTTTTCTGAGACAAGAAAAGATTTCACAAAATTTTAAACCACTTTAAAGAATAACTCCTGAGTTTATCAATGAACAATGATGAATTAATATTACTTCCTGTGTTTTTCTAAGCCTTTAGCATCACACATAGCCCCATAATCTAACCTGAATCAGGTGTCTGTGCTTCAGTACATGAAGAAGCGGTTAAAGTCAGAGAAGAATGTTCTTTTCACATAATTAAAGATTTGTAGAGGAGAGAGTGCTCAAACTGCACAGCCCACTACAAAGAGCACCACTTTAAAGCCATAATTTTAGCCAGGTATGATGGTCCGGCACACACTAACACCTTGTCTTAAAAAACCAATGTGGGAAAGAAGGAATCCCATAACCTGACGTTTCCAGATGTCTTCTGAGAACTCTACAGTCTGGTACTACCCATAGAATCTTCAAAGAGCAGATCTGGAACCCAGGGGAATCTTCATAAGAGCAAAGAGCATTTGTCATTTGCTTCCAGAAACATCCAAGTGTTCCCTACACAGCCAAAGAAAATTTCAAAAGTAGGGGAAATTGAGGTTGTAGCAGGGAGGTGGGGAGGGAATCTTGAAGAGGGGCTTCATGTTAAGTGAGTGGCTCAATCAACAATAATGTGGACTGGAAGCTTTTGGCAATTTCATTCCATGTCCCAAGAGTTCTCAGCCATGCTGGTGATGAGCCCTCTTCATGTATACGATCTTTTCTTAGTTTGAGTTCTAGATAACTGTTTCATTACCTGTTGAGATTGACAATAGAAATGTAAGCCTCAAATTAGCACCTTTTTTTCTTTCTGCTGTTGATTTAAGAAATACTGCCTTCCCCTGCAAGGCAACTCAGGAAGCTCCCAGCCGGCTAGGGAGCCCATCCCACCGGACCCAGCCACAAGCTGGGGGTCCATAGGATGATTTCACAGAGTTTCAAAACTGCTGGCACTTACTTCTGTCATAGCCTATGTCTCTACCACCTGCGGTGTGACATGGTCCTGTGTGGATTTAGTAAATTTAAAACAAACAGTCGGAGCAAATACAAATTTGGGTTACTTCAATTCTGTTTTTTGTGACCACTTGGAGTTTTTATTTGTGTTTAAAATAATGAAACAGTACAAATGACTGGGTATAATTTTTTTAATTTGGTCAAAGAAAAGTTCAGTTAAAGTATGAAATATTTATCAAGCTTATAAAGTATCTTTTAAATTGTAATTTATTATTTTTTAAAATTTTTATTCTTTGTTTAATAGATAAAGGAAAAACAATGGTTGTTTTTGATTCCAAGTGAATAGCTGGCAATAAATAACCTTGTTGTATTAAGAAATCAGGAATATTTTAAAAGATTTGCATCATGTTCGAAGGACAGCAGATATACCACTGACTACAAAATCTACACTTAGAATAATGTCTCTATGCATGGTGCTGTGTGCTTTTGGCATGCATTAAATAATCATATCTTTAAGCAAATAAGTAAAATTTAAAAGCTGTTTTAAAGGACCAGAAGACGGCCCAGTGGATAAAGGCACTTGCTACCAAACCTGATGACCTGAGTTTGTTTGAGCCGCAGGATCTACACAGTGGAAGGAGAGAACCAACTCCTGAAAGTTGTCCTCTCGCCTCAAGTGTGTGCCACAGGGCATATACCCTCCCTCCCTCCATCCCTCCCTTCTCTCTCTTGCATGCACACACACACACACACACACACACACACACACACACACACACACACGACACACAAATACAAGCACACCACACACTAAATGTAATACATCAATTTCACTCACATGATAACTCTGCCTCTAGAAGCTTTTTATCGTTCATCCTAGTTTTGTGGATGAAGACACTGATGCTAAAAGATGCTGCGGAAGAAGATGAGCCGAGAACCCAGGTGGTCTGACTCCAGAAGCCGTGCGGTTACCCACAACATTATTCTGCCTCTCAAACTGGAACAGCTCATCCAAAATGTAATCATCTCCAGCTGCTCTTTCCTGAGCTTCGCCGCTTGTCTAGGGCTTTACACACATTGTCTCATTGAATCCTTCAGTCCTCAGAAGAACCCTATGGGGTATTGGTCACCATTCCTGCGGCACAATGAGGAAATAGATAAGGGACGCTCAGAAACTCGCCTGAGACCTTCTATATGTAGCTGCTGATGGCTTCCTTGCTTTCTCTTCCCGATGCTGTCACCTGCTTTTGTTTGTTCAAAAGATACAGACAGGGAAGAGCGAAAAGGTACTTGCAGGATGTGGCACCTGAGTCTTGGGTGTTGATACACATAACCTAGCCACTCTGAGTACTCAGAGTTATTTACACTCAGCGCTTTGACCGGTTCTGAATCTCTGCATTAACCACCACCACCACCCCTGCAGACAGACGCCTCTGTAACTAAACCTGAGAGCAACACAAACCTATGTTTATAAACTAAATATTTAGAGTGCAGTTTGACAACACAATACTTTAGCAAAACAGCGGTGTGTTTCCCACGCGCACCTCCTCCTTAGGGCCCGTAATCTCCCCAGTCGTGGGCTTTAACTGGGATTTTGAGCGCCAGGCATGAAACCACTCCTGCAGAGCAGCCCTCATAATTGATCAAAAAGAGACAGGTTACCCCTATAACCATCATGCCACTATTGCAGAAGTGGGTATATCTTGCCAGCAGGTCAGTGTTGTGGCATGCAGGGTTCAGTAATGAGTAAGACCTTTGATGTGTTTTCTCTTCCAGCACCCTGTGGAGCACCTACTGGTACTATGTAAGCCATCAAGCAGGGAGACAGTTTCCTAGTCTTTTAGATGTTGATTTCTCTGTCATATATCTAAGGTGAGTGGTGGCTTCAGCAGTACAGTCTTATCATCTAAGTATGATGGGTAACCAAGAGCAACGGTGATAGCCTGTGTTGTTTGGTGGGGAGTGGGGGGCATCTAGGGCCTACCTGGCCAATACCAGTTCCTAATTATTAATCATTTCACACTTCTGCTTCCAAGCCTATCATGACTCCCAGGGATTTCCAAGTAAATAAAGTCACAAAGTGTCTTAGCCTCATCAACACCCTCCTCCCCATGGTACTGTCTATTGTATCATGAGCTTGTGTTTCATCCTTCAGCGACTGCTTCAGAGGGTGAGTGTGAAGGTTTGCAGGTAATGTAACGAGCATGGCTGGAGTAAGGCAATAGGAAGTGATGGGGACGAAAGTGAACAGGGTGACACATTGAAGAAGTAGTCCCTACTCAGAGCTATGAATAAATGCAGTATCTACCGTCCCCAATTGTCTGATATTTTAAATTTTATAAATCCAACTCTATATATTTACTTATCTGGGGTAAGGCACTACGCACACTGGAAAAATATATATATATTGCATTTGCTATTTTGCAAACCTTGGCCTCTGTGCCTGGTCCTTCACCAAGGCTACTTAAGAGCAAATGAATGCTGGAATTTTTCTGCAGAGTGTAATGAGGTTTTCAGAGCCTGGAACTCACGACAGCTGATGAGCAGGAAGGGGAACTTAGGCAAGGCTTGCTGACCAAGGCCAGGAGCTCAGCATCTCGGCAGCTGCATAGGCCACCACAGCAGCTGCTCTTCAGTCGAGGATCAAACCAAAGTTTGTGAGTCTGGAGAAGTGGCCTTTCTAGGCCTGATGACTTAAGTCAAAGCCACTTGAACAGGTCCTGTGAGACAAGGCCATCCTGGACAGTGTGCCGAGCCTGGGAGTGCTGGTTAAAGACCCTTTTCCCATTTGTGCTACTCCCTGGCACCAACACCTCTTTCTCCCAAGCTCCTTTCCTTTCCCATAGGGTCTCTAATCTATGTCTGGTAAGGCAGGCATCCTTGTTTGGGAAGGGTAATTTCCAGGACCACCAATACTGGGATGTGTGAAACCAGACAGCCCCATGCCTTACATGTACTCTAAATCCCTCCCACCCCTGTGTACCAACCTATGACGAAATGCCCATACTTTCAGTACTCAAGAGGCTGAGGCAAAGGAGGATCAGTGCTAGCCTGGGCTATCTTAGTGCCATTCTGTCTCTTAAAATAAGGGAAGGTATTTATAATAAGAGGGGTTAATAATGGTAACTAATAGTAAAGTAAATCAATTATGATGACATAATGCAATAAAAGCTATTTAAACAAACATGTGTATTTCTGGAATTTTCCATAATACATTCAGAACACTGTTAGCCTCATAAACCACAGGAAGAATTAAAGGAACAACCAATGAGATTTACATAATGCAGATGAGGAGATTCGGCTTCTGAGTTTCCCAGGGCTGGCAGTATACATCAAACACACATCTAAGGAGGTGAGTGTACCCACCCAAGTGCAGACGAGGCAGCGCAGCATGGCACTGGGCAAGGTCCACCTCTGAGAGGGCCTAGGTGCTGACTTGTTTCGGTGGCAGAGGTTTCAAACACACATTGATCAAGCATTCTTTGAGAATCGCTTAAGTAGAAATCGTCCATGAAATCAATATTCAATTGATCAGTTTGAGTCAACAGCTGGCAGACTGATGGGAACTCAAGTTGGAAGCCAAGCACGCCAGAGGCTGCTCTGTGCTCAGGGAAAGCACTGTGGCATTGGCATGGGTACAACTCTTCAGAGAGCTAAGGATGGGGAAGGTAGTGTCACCAAGCCCTGCTGCACCTTGAATTTCATGCACCATCCGGTCCGGGCTTCTGCTTCAAAAAAAAAACAAAGAAACAAAGAGAGCAGTGTAAAGAAACCAGTATCATGGGAGAGTGTGACAGTTCTGATACTGTACAGTAGGGGAAAGGCATGAGGTGAGGAAGGGAGAAGAGTGAGCATGTCCCAAGGGAAAGAGGAAGAAGCTGCTTCTCAGCCTGTGACAAAAGATGTCTCTCTGTCTCTCACTCCTTCCCCTCTCCCTCTCTCTCCTTCCCTCCCCCCTCCCCTTCTCCCTCTGTCTCTCCTTCCCTCTCTCCCTCTCCCTCCCTGCCCTGCCCTCTCTTGTTGCCATGGTGCACGCCGCACTTCATTTGCTTCTGACAACACAAGAATCACTAGGTGTATTCTCACTGATGAGATGTTGTCTCTGAGAAGATAAATGGCAATAACAGAACAGTTGAACTGGAAGGCTTTCGATGCTATTGATCCGATTCCCTTTATATAAATGTGGAAAGTGGAGCCCAGAGAGAAGATGTGGCCTGCCCAAGGCCAAGGGTAATTATTTGCAGAGTCTCTAAATTTAGACTTCCTAACGGTTGACACCTGTTCTTGCTAAGTGGCCATGAAGCTGCTCAGGTGAGTGGTCTGCACTTGTCTTTGTGTGGAGGCCACTCTGAGCTGTCTTCTGGTTAGTCTTTCTGTCTCGTCAACTTTGGTGGATACGGGGGACAAGTGGGTCTAAGAAAGGTTGTCAAGATAACTTTGAAGTCATATGAGTCTGAAGTAAATAATGAAAAGACAGGCAACAAGATCAACCCTGTGCCTTAAATACCAACAGTCAAGAATGTCCACTCGTTCATTTTCTTGCACTAGTGCCGATAAAACTGAGCCAAGTTAGGACACTCGGTAGACCAGGATTAATGAGTAAGCCAAGATTACTTATAATTGACCTCTTCATTGTTCCTATGCAGATGGTTCTGCTAAGTATGTGAAAACAGTTTGTTCTCTTAAATAGGCTATCTATTCCCTGCCCTCCATCTTATTTACACTATTAATTTGCTTAGCAAACCTTTTTACCATATCTAGTACGAAGGTAAACTACAGCCCAGCCAGAGGGTCTGAATTATTCATACACTCTAAATTAGCACGGTCCAGATTAATGAGGTTTTCCTCCACTTTTTATCTTCAACCACCTTCCCCTGGGGCGTGGCGTCGTCACTTCCCTCTGTCTCTGTTCCTATTATCATAAGCTATGTTCCCCAGGTGATAGCCGATTAAAGGGCACCTGGTCACAGTCTCTCCAGGGCTACTCTGAAGCCACAAGGAGAAGAAAGAGAAGCATTGTGGTGCCCCAAACCTCCCAATACCCCATCTCCATCCTTGGTTCAAATTCCATTCAGCAAGGAGCTTTGGAGAGTGAACGGCTCAATTTCCTTCTTTCACATGTGTGGTATTAGGTTTTGTTTGTTTGTTTGTTTAATCTTGGACACCACGGTGCTCTTACTAGGGGATACAGAAAGGGATAATGGTTTAGGGGGAGTCTAAGAAAAGTTCTCTTCTCCCCTCTGTCTCCCTCCTCCTGCCCTTCTCTGTGTTTGCGTGTATGTGTCCACATTCTCGCTCCCCCTCCTCCTTTACCCAATCTTCTTCTCTCTGTGAATGTCATCATCATGATGTGAAAATAACAATTTTGAGATTGGTGCAATGTGGGAAAACTACAGCAGAGAGATTCTGTGTGTTTACCCAAGGTAAGTGCAGAAGCAGCCACTGCGTAGGAACATGGATGCGGCGGAGGGCTTGCTAAAAGCCCTTGCCATATGCATGCTCATTTCCTCCTTTCCTGCTTAATTCCCCCACCATGCCATCTGATCGCTCCTCCAATGTCCCCTGTGTCTTCCCCTTAACAATCAAGCCTGGTAGGCCATTCTACACATTTGTGATTCTCGGCATGAAAAAAAATGCTTCCTGACATCTGCTCTGAATTTGTTTCTCTTTAATTTCCATTTATGCTCCCTTATCCTAACATCTGTGTTATTCTGAAAACAGTAACTCAGGCTGACGTTATCTGTGCCATTTAAAATTTTATGCTCCCCAGCTAAAAGTCCCTCTTAACCATGTCGTGGATGGGGAATGCTGGTGATGCTCAGCCCAGTGAGGAGGAGCTCAGCTGTGATTTCAGAGGGGGCTGCAGATGTGTCAGACCCCGATACTTTCTCAATGTATTTTCAAAAGAGGGGCAGAGATCAAACCTGAATCAGCAGTCTTTCAGCTGCCAATCTCTCTGATCAGACTGCTCCCTTGGTCCCTCAGTACAAGGGGGGGGGGGGGGCTGGTAGAGGCTTGGGGCCTACATACTTTTCTAAGTCATTTTCCCAGCATACCGGATGCTAAGAAACATGATCAGGAAATGTCTAACTAAAGAGATTGAGTAAAAGAAGGTAGCTTGGTGGGAAGAAAGAACAGAAGGAGAGAAAGCTGGTTATTTTTCCACAGTCAAATGAAGACAGGAGCTAACATTCAAAACCATGATCATTCCACTCTGAGATTCACATGCATGACTGAGTTATTTGAATGCTGAAAATGTCTCTGCTCCCCCCAGTCCCTAGCCTTTAGGCCAGTCTCTCTACAGTGAGTTTGGCTGTCATTTACCTAAACTGATCATTGTCACAGGAGGCTATCTGCAATGCCCCCATTTCTGTCTTGTGGCTCCTTCCCATTTCTGCACCCCCTAGTTTTTAATCTCTTTCTCTATGTTTGAAAAATATTCCATTTAAAAATGATACAGTTGTTCAATCGAGATTTTTTTTTAATGTGTTGCACAGCCACTACTTGTCAGGCAGGCCATTCGGGCCACATGCTCAGAGGATGAGGAGGGAAACCAACATGGCTTGCCATCACGGGGCTTAAAGTGAGTGTGACAAAAGACAAAAAGGAAAAACAAAACAGGAAAGCGAATCAGATTCTCCTCTAATTATACACTGTGGTCAGTGCTATGAAGAGGAGATACAGTGTGTTATGAGAGTGGCTGGGGAAACGGCTTTTTCCATTGAGTGATCAAAAAGCAATCATAAAGTAGATAGATATGAGGCAAAGGTAGTTATGGACATCATGAGTGCTGAACTGGCCAAGTGCACAAACTTCTACAAGCCACATGTCGGTGGAGGAGAGACAGGGATGGTGTGGAGTCAAGAGGCAACCTTGCCCATCACAGCAGACACAGATACACTCATGCCAATTAGTGGGCCTTTAGAGGTCCTGATGGTTGCTTGTGAAGTCATTTCTAAAACGCTGCTGTTAAAGCTCAAAGCAGAGAGAGCTCATAGAGACTTCAGGAACTGGGAGAAGCTTTGAAAAAAAGACAAGGATGTTACATGGGGCTGCCAGGAGCCAGGTCATTTCTCTTCTGGCTGAGGACACCACCATCTCTGCTTTAACCACAGCTTTGGCTGAGTCCCTGTGGGTCTTTGTGAAGCCAGAATGCAATCCCTAAAATGTAAATTTAGCACCATCCCACTGCTTGCCTAACCTCCTCAGACATGCCCACTTTAATACCTTAGCAATACCTAAGATCATCAGGACATAGGGTGAGTGCCATGGCTTACAGGGCTTACAGGAATCTCCTAAGCCAGCCCAGCACACTGCCCTAACTATGGTGCTCAAGCCCCCCACACCTCCTTTCCCCACTAACCATGTGCCCCAATTGGCACCAACGTCCTTCAGGCCTGTGAATACATGATAGGCTGTTTGAAAACACATTCCTTCAATTCTTCACCCTCCCACTTGACTACTTTCAGCTTCAGGGACAGTCTATAAAACCCATGCTCTAGGAAGTTGCTCTGAGCCTCCCAGCCTTTACTCTGTGCTCTGACTAGTACAGACCCTGTAGTGTGGCCCCAACCATGCTGTAACTGCTTAATTGCATCCCCTAGATCCTAAGTTCTGAGAAAGCAGAGCCAACATGGGTCTTGTCCCCCAACTGGTTCGGAAGAACTGCTAGGGGGCTTCTTAAAAGTAATGTGTGACAATGGTCTTGTTGAACCTTGTAGCTGAGCTAAAATTTGTGGCCATTGGCACTAGATCTCCCCTAAGAAGATGCCACTGACCTCCTCCCTTGGCTGTATCATAAGCTCTGCCATGAGATCCTCTGCACTTTGAGATAAATGGGCCTCTCAGATAGAAAACAGTCCGTAGCAGGAGCCCTAGAAGACGGAGCCAAAAGTTCTGCTTGCTATGTTCAGGAGGAAGTTAGTGTTCCAGGAGTGGGTGCTTCAACATGTCTCCCCATGATGCCAGCTTGCTGACGGAATGTTCAAGAACCACACAGCTGCCTGTCTTCCCCTCCCCCTAAGTTATGGTGAGCATGCGGCCTCAGGATTCCATTTTCCCCCTCCTGGAATTATTTATGGGGCCCTGGACCTGAATAAAGAATCCATTCTTTTGGAGGAAACCATGATGTGTTCAAAAAATTTATTTTTATTTAATTATTTTATGTTTCGTATATGGAACATTTTGGTAACCATGCCCCAGTGTGTGAGTAATAGGTAGCTGCTTTGGCGCTTGTATCATGCTAAAGCTTATTCAGATGTGATAACATTTTTGCTGCTGTATCTTGGCAACATGATTTATTCTGCAAACGCTCAGTGTTACCATCTCACAAAGCTGTACCATCTGGGTTGAATTAATAGGCTACCCAGAGAAATAAATGAGAATGGTCTCCTATAATTAACATGTAGGTAAAGTATATTTAACAGATTATTATAATTAATATGTCAGTTACTGATTTCATGCTAAATAGAATTGTGAACACAAGATATTAAGATTAGTTACCCTCTCTGTGTGAGCCTCAAAAAAAAAAAAAGAAAGAGAGAAAGGGAAAAAACCCTGCAATGGAGAAAGAAACAAGGGCAGAAAGTTCAGTATCAATAAAATTGACCTTAACATTAAGAACATCAGATACGAAAACCACTCAGCAAACAGTGACAATGTCAGGCGTCATAAGCTGGAGCAGCAAATTACTGGTTTCATAAATTCAGAGCAGATACCAGAGATGTCCAGAATATCCCAGATGCGACCGGCAAAAGCACCAGAACGTGCTTAATTTATACGCAGCTGAAAGCGCCTAGCTAAAGCAAGGAGTGGGGGAAGGGAGGGGAGAAGGAAAGACAAAGAAAAAACAGATTTTTGCCTAATGCCAGCTTGAGTTCCCTGCTGCTCAGCACCCTGTGCAAAAATGCCAGTGTGTGAGAGAAAAGCTGTGAAGGAGACTTAGGGGCCCAGGAATTCCGGGACACAGGCATCCAAGCTGGACCTTCAAGGGGATGAGGAGGGTTTTGTCTGGCCATTCAGCATGGCTAAGTATGGATAAGTGACTGAGAACCAGGCAGCGGGGACTGAGAGAGGCCAAAAGGCTCCCTGTCCTTTGACTCACATTTCCTGACCGAGCCCAGGTCGCTGGAACTTCTGAGAAAGGAGGCACACTGTGGTGACGCACATGGGTGCTGAGCTGTACTGTTAATGTGCCCAGCCTCGGATGCCTCATCAGGAGATGCTTTGGGCAATGGGACAGTGAACACACAATCAAGTTTTAAATGTTTGTTCATGTGATTCAGGAAGGAAGAATTTCTTTTCATCTCTCTGGATTTTCCTTGGTCCATACCAGGCAGTGCTTTTCTGGGCTGTTCTCCTGTCCTGCCTATTCATACTACCGAGGGATCTGAAACCTTTGTGTATTTCCTCACTGACTTTGAACTACTAAACAGGGATTAAAAATTACAATTCTGGTGTTAGAGGGCATGTCTCCATGCACTGGGGGGCATTTGGGGCGGGGCAGCAGGGGTGGGATGGGCTATAGAGTCTCCACAAGGTGAGGTCACATTTCTGGGGAAGGTTCTATAAGGTGCCTGCTATGGGTTCTGTCTCAGGAATGTCTACCCAGCGTCTGCTTCTAAAGCCCCCTAATCTAATTGCTGAACAAATGGATCCAGGAATCCTCCAAGCTGAGCCTTCCCCAGAGGGTCCCCAGGACAGAGCACAACCCATTTCCAAAACAATCAGGCCATCTGAGAAGTGACAGAGAGTCAAACAGAATATGTCTCCCAAGAATGGATTGTTTTAGCCTTTGGGGACAGGATGACAGGAAGTGTCTCTATTGCCTTTTTCTCAACAGTACAAAGGGGGAAGAAATATTGCTTTAGCCAAAGAGAGGGGGAGGGTTATTGGGAAGATGAAGAGAAGGTGAGGGGGTGGGAAAAGGGAAGGGAAGCTGGGCTTTGTTGGAATGGTCTGAGAAAGGTTCAGGGAAGTAAGGCTCACACGCAGCTCTTAACCTCAGAGTCCCAACATGAAGGGAGTTGTCCAGTTGTTTCCTTCCGGAGCTTCAGAGTTTTCTTTCCTCCTTACATCTACCATCTTCATTCTGTCTCTCTGCACTGTGGCCTCCCCTGCTCCATCTGTCCATTCTTAGGACTGAACAGACATCCACCATCTTAATTCTTCCTCACTTAAGCTGCCTTACAGATCCTGACTGGAGCCCTGATGCTATAGTGCCAACTCACCAAAGGAGAGTCTAATAGGTGGGCTGGGAGCCAGAGGTTCAATTCTGAGCCAATCACCTGTGCCTGGAAAAAGGGGGTTTCTTGGCCTACTTGGCAGGGGAGGAAAATACAACTCTAAAGGAAAAATAATTAACATTACTTGATTGGAATTTCTACCATGACAAGCTCAATGATGCCACCATAGCAGTATGGACTGTTATTTGCTACTTTAGAGGAAGATAGTCTTTGTCCAACCTAGGATGAACATTCTGGTCTCTAAAACACCTTTAAAAAAATATCTTTTATGAAAGTATTCCCAAGACATAAAACCAAAATCAACACAGGCATGTCTAGTAAGCATCACAGTGTTAGTTGTGAGTGGGGGTGTCAGTATACTGAACCCATGACCACATGGCTCATTGCAGATGCTCTGAGAATAGTTGTAAAAGGAATAAACAAACTAAGAAGGTTTCGTGACCGGCTTTAAGCTTTCTGCCTCATCTCAGGCCACCATTCTGCTGGGTTCCCTGGAAGTCTTACCAGACAGTGATTTCTGACTTTGGCCTCAGGCAGCACTGAGAGAGCACCAGTCACTGCCTGCTTGGGCAGCAGTTCCCCAGCCCCAGCTGATGTCTGCAGGTGCACAGCACGTGCTCGGAGGGGAGAGACACACAGCCCATGAGGCTGCCTCCAAATCTGCCAACCTAAGCCCCGGGCTGCTCAAGGGAAAACAGGCTCAGATGAGCTCCTGAATGTAAAGAAGATTCCAGTGGGAGTGTGACAACCAGAGCAACCAGGAAAGCACGTAATGTCCCCGACGCACACAGGAAAAGAGCCGAGCACAGAAGGCTCTGGGGCAATTCACTGGAATCCTTCCAACAATGCCACAAGCATCTCTTATGCATTTACCTTAGTCTAGGGAGGCAAGCCTACTCCTACAATTCTGTTTATCCAAATATCCAGTTGCATGAGAATTTACGTGTGTGTGTGTGTGTGTGTGTGTGTGTGTGTGTGTGTGTGTGTGTGTGTAAGAGAGGGGGGGATTCTCTGCAAGAGGATTTTAAATAATTTTAAAATGTAGAAGCCATGAAAGTGTCCAACATACAGGGAATGACAAAGAAAATACACATGCCCAGACCTGTGAAGTAAATGCAGCTATCAGAAACACCATAGTGATTGCATTAAGTACCACAGACATTAGAAAGTACCCAAATATGTGATTCCAGTTTGGTTTTTTGTTTATTTGTTTGTTTGTTTTTAATTAACATATACCATGTGTCTTAGTCACTGTTCTATTGTGGTGAAGAAACATCATGACCAAGGCAACTCTTGTAAGAGAAAATATTTACTTGGGACTCAGTTCATTATCATCATGGTAGGGAGCATGGCAGAATGCAGGAAGGTGCTGGAGAAGTAGCTGAGAGCTACACGGGGATCCAGATCCATAGGCAGAAAAGGGGTGGGGTGAGGGGTGGAGGATGGGGGTGGGGGAGATACTGGGTTTAGTATGGCCTTTGAAACCTCCAGTGATACACTTCTTCCCACAAGGCCACACCTCCTAATCCTTATCCTCTCAAAGTGTTCCACTCCCTGATAACAAAGGATTCAAATATATGAGTCTATGGAGGCCATTCTTATTCAAACCACCACACCAGAGTGGTGTTGAACATCTTTAATCCTAGCACCACAGTCAGAGACAGAGACAGATAGATCTTTGTGAGTTCCAGGCCAGACTGAGTTACACAGTAAAACCCTGTCTCAAACAAACAAATTTAAAAAAAAAAAAAAAAAAAAAAAAAAAGAGCATTGACTCTAGTTACAAACACTGTATTGTACAGTTGAGTCTTACTAAGTAGTTAGATCCTAAGGAAAGGAGGGAGAGAAGGAGAAGGAAGGAAAGAAACTGGGATGCTAACTATGTCAATTAGCTGGACTATAAAATTGTTTCATAATGTATGTGTATATCAAAATGTTGCACACCTTCAGTATACACAATTTTTGTCAATTGTACTTCAATAAAGCTGGAAAAATAGTAAACCGTGTGTTTTCTCTGTAATGACTGTTAATCTGTGGGAAAGAATGTCTACCCATTTTAAACCCATTGCCTTGGGACTGTAGTGGGAGCCACTGGGGAGATTTTAAGCTTTACCCACTCACTATTTTCTATTGGTGCATTACATCCTTACATGTATTAGTTTTCATTTTTTTAAATTCTCCACAATTTGTAAAAAAGAAAGGAAGATGGGAAAGGCAAATATATTAATCACACTCCTCATACAGAGAAGAATAATCTGGGATACTAAAGAATTCACTGAATTTGGAATTGGATCCAATCTAATCTCATATTCTCTCCAGGAAGAAATGGGAAACTGAGTCATTGTATACTGAAGCAGGATGTGAGTGCCAAGCATGGAACGGTGATGGCTGTGACCCATTAATGAAGTCATTTATGCAGAGTCAGAGGAATGATTCAGAACATAGCCTCTTCTGTCTCCTTGGCTTAAGTGTAAGTGCCATATATATAACCTTGACCAAGCTGGATAACTTTTCAATCTTTTAAACTATTAATTTGCAAAGTTAAGATAATAATAGCATCAACCCCAGAGGGTAATTGTAAAAATATAATGAAATACCTATTAAGTACAAGCTCTGATATATGCTAAGTCCTCAGACATTTTAAGCAGCACATACATATCATTCACTAGGGGTCATCTGGAATATAAATGAGAAATTACCTGTTTGATCTGGAACACCCAGGGAGTTGTAGCTGAGTGTTTGTGACTCTGTGACCCTCCCAGAATAACATGGGCAACTTTGTGGGGAAGGGCATGTAGATTCACTCTAGGAGAAATGAGGACTGTCTTCCATAGCTGTAAGTTTCCTCAGGTCCCGTCTGGCCCCACAGTCCCTCGGCTGCTTATATAATAGTCATTCAGAGACTTAATGTTAATTACCAATTGCATGGCCTATGGCAGGCTTCTTGCTAGCTAGCTCTTATAACTTAAGCCATTTCTATTAATCTATAAGTTGTCACATGGCCAGGGTATTACCGGTCTGCTGGCTCCTTTGGTGGCAGCTGGCTTCTCTTCTTTCCTCTTCTTTATTCTTTCTAGATATCTGCTTGGATTTCCCACCTGCCTCTAAGCTGCCTTGCCATAGGTCAATGCAGCTTTAATTATCAACCAATCAGAGCAACACATATTCACAGCATACAGAAAGACATCCCCCAGCAGTCTTCCCCTTGCAGACAGCCCTCCAAGAGTAAGGACACCTAGTTGGAGAGTGCTTCTAAGGGACAGAGTTTTAAATCATCTTCCACCAAGACAGCATGGCCCCACCTAAAGCGCCTGTCTCTTCCTCATGGCATCCATACCCAACTTCTAGGAGCTGTTGTCTGTCCTTGGTACACCCTCTTCCCTAGAGCCTACTCCATCCTTCCAGTCAGTCTCACGAAGTTAGAACAAGTCCAGCCTAAGCATCGGTTGATAAACTCACTAACACATTTTGGCCCTGAATTCAGCAGTCTGACCAAATGATGCAGCTGGGTGACGTGAGAGAAGTAGGAAGGTTTCAATTTTAAATGACAGACTGAGCACTTGCTCTGGATGAAGAAGACTAAAATGTGTCCATGGAAACAAGACCAGTAGTGGACCTCACTTCTACCAGGTGCTCACACAATATCACCAGGAGTCTGTCTCTGATTCTCATTTCTGCTTTGTTGTGATTGGCCTCAATCTCAAGCCATTGGGTGGTCAATGATGAAGCACAGTAGCCTACAGCAAAAAGAAACAGGAATCCCTCTTTCTCAATAGTTGCAGCAATGTCCAAAATATAGTCATTATCCACCTTGGCCTGGCTCCCCTGAAACCAAGTGTCACAGAGAAGGAACGAAACCGACTCCGATTGGCTGGACCTGTACGCAAGGCCAGTGTTGGAGACACAGTTACCCACATAGAGCTCTGGAGTGGCACACCAAGAGTTGGTAAAAAAGCCTGGATGCTGTCCCTAAAAAGAGGAAGAATGGTTGCTAATTGGTGGCCACTCATCCCAAAGTCATGCACTCCAAAACTCAGCAGTGAGTCTCCAAAAGGATCACCCAGGGCCAGGCATACCTCCGAAAGGCATCGTACAGCAAGTCCAGGCAAAAGCCTTCCAGATGGAGTCAGGGATGTCTGCAGCCTCGCCAGCAAACGCGCCACACACAGGGCTTCTTCCGATTCATGTTCTCTCAGCATCGCAGCAGCACTGTGGTTCTCAAGGCTCATGTTAGCCTGTCGGGGGGGGGGGGGGGGAATTAACATGCATTTTGATTTCTGTTACAAACACGTTGTTTCAGAAATAAAGTTGGCATAGCAGGCATCTTGGTTGATTTAATCTCTGACATGGGAAGCTTATTTATAGTATCACAGCCTTCCGAATGTTTAAAAACTCAAGCATTATAAGCCTGCTGCGCTTTTCCTGCGAGGTACAGAGCAGCACTAAATGAATAATGCCACCTGGCCCAGCAGCGCCTGCAGGATCCAGCATCCAGCACAGCTTCGGTCTGTTCCCAGCACGCAGACATCCCTCGGCTGGGGCTGCAGCCATCTTATAGGAAGATTCTCATGCCCCCATGCCTGGGACGCATCCCAGGAACAGAGCCCCTTACCTATCCACTCTCACTATCTCTGGAAACAGAGGTTCTGGATCAACTGATTCATGATGCCTCTTCCCCCAGATCATCTTTCGTGCCTTAGGTTGTTCTAACACCAAACATGTTCTAGATGTACATAGGGGGAGCAGAGCTGCTTTTGGAAACAACCTAAGGCACTCTTGTTTTCCCAGTCAATATGAGTCTTATACAGAGCACCCTCTCTCTCTCTCTCTCTCTCTCTCTCTCTCTCTCTCTCTCACACACACACACACACACACACACACACACACACACACACTCACTCACTAAAATCATATCGATATTGGGTAATCTAAGTATGTAAGTCTATCTTCCCATTTCAAGAGAAGTTCATTATACTCAAGTTCAGACCGAAATATATAAAACATCTTGGAGGTACGTAAAACAAATAGGCATTGGCATCTTGGAGAGCAGGAGATCACAAGACACCTGCAAGATAAAGTCATACATGAATTTATAGGCAAGTGCCAACCACTCAACACACTATCTAGACTCTATAAACAGTGTGCTTTTCAGGGCTAAAGAAAAAAAAAACTGTTTCTTTTTCTCCCTTTCTTTTTTAATCTCGGTGTCAGAGGTTATGATTTTGACATTTAGACAGAACACAGACTGCTTGTAGTTCAGAGGCTGACCCTAACTCTCTGGAATCTAGCTATAAAGAAATCTACACCAAGGTCTTTCAGTAAGGAGTGGACACAGAACTGCTAGAGGCTCTTTCTCTGTTCCTTGTCAGCAGTGGAGTCAGGAAGTCCCTGTCGGGGGAAGAGATTCTTAAAGATGAGCCAGAAACCTCCAGGGAAGTGGTGCCGGCCACCAACCGAGGTGAGAGCATTCAGAACATGAGCGAGCCTTTAGAGACACTTGATGTTCAATACAACAGTCTTTATTATGTATTTCTTCATTCATTCATTTGTTTGCTTATCTATCTATCTATCTGTTCATTATCAGCTCTGAGAGAAGGAGGCTGGTGGGGAAGAGAGAAACCCCTGGGTACTTCTGTGTCTCTGGGAGAGTGATCGTCCTTCTGCAGTCCTAAAGGGACAATATGGAAGGACCTCTAGGGATAGCACACTGAGCCTCAGGGTAACAACCCCCCCCCCCAACAAGATATGGGAGGTATATTTCTACATTTACCACCAGGCAACACCTCCAACCCTGTGACCTTGTTGGGTGGGACTTGGCTGTCTCTTATCATCCAGTATTGCTTGAAGAGGGCCAGAGGGCATCTTGTCCCAAATCCCTTCATCCGGCCCAGTTCTAGCACTACTGGGACTTCATGCCATGATGTTCATGCTGCTGCAACCGGACCCCAACTCTCCTTAAGCCATTTCAGATGTGTAGCAGGGCTGCACCCGCACCTGATGCTCCTCCTCTTCTTAAGGAGTTCTCCACATCATCTCATACTCTCCCTCCCACAGTCACTGGCTCCAACACCTGCCAGATGTAGAGTTCCCATGTGTCATCTTGGCTCTCTTGCTCCATCTCCTCACTTTTGGTTTCCTTTTGATGCTGAGCCAAGGTGGAAAAAAGAAAAAGAAAAAAAAAAACAACAGCCTAGTAGAATCCAAGTTTAGGCTGTTCCACTCATCAGCCCATGCTCAGGCAAACTCTCATTCTCAGTTCCTCCCTCCATCACCAAGGATGCACACATCTAAGAAAGATACAGGACCTCTGCTGTTTGCATGAGAATGACCCTCACAGACTTAGTTTGAATACTTGGTTCTCGGTTGGTGGAACTGTTTGAGAAGGATTAGGAGGTGTGGCCTTGAAAGAAGTGTGTCACTGGGTGGTGGGCTTTGAGGTTTCAAAAGACTCACACCATTCCCAGGGTGCTCTCAGCTTCCTGCTTGTGGTTCCAGATGTGAGCTCTCAACTGCTTCTGCCCCCATGCATTCGTTCTATCATTATAGCCTCTAACCTCCTGAAACCATAAGTTAGTTGCATTGGTCCTGGTATCTTATCACAGCAAAAGAAACTCTAACTAACATAGTCCCTTCCTGTCCTTCTAAGCAGCCTCTGCCAACCTCAGAAAATGTGCTGCTCTATTCTGTGCCTCAGTTTCTCATTTGTAAGATGGAGATAAAAGTAGCAGTCTATCATGCAGGCATACAGATTAACTAAGCTAGCAGACATTTCTAGGCCAGAATTGCTTCAAGAAGAATTTTAACATTTATTTGTGTGTTTGTTTGTTCTGTAGTGAGAGGTGTTTTTTTTTTTGGGGGGAGGGGGTTGTGTGTGTGTGTGTGTGTGTACCATGGTGCACCCATGAAAGTCAGAGGACAACTTGAGAGAGTCAGTTCTCTCTTTCAATCATGTGAGTCTAGGCTGTCAACTTGGCAACAGGTGCCTTTGCATGAGTCATCTCACCAGCCCGAAGATAACCAATGCATTCAGATTTTTCCTCAGGACTCTTAGTTTTTATACCTATTTGTGTATTCTGCAGGGGAGGGGGACATCACAGTTCGTAGTTTACTCTTTCCACTATTTAAGTTCCAGGGATCAAACTCAGGTGGTCAGGTGGTCTGCAACTGTCTGCACCCATGGCGGCATCAAGCCGTCTGAGAGTCGTATGGGTATAAAAGCATTTTATCCAGTGAGAAAATGGTGGTACTAAGGGTTTAAGTGTGCAGCTCCTGACCATCTGGGCACTGAGCCTGAGCACACCACAACCTCTCCTGCCCCTCAAGTTTCTGTGGAAACACCTGAAAGGCATACCATAACGCACAAAGGTGATTCCAGATAGTAGAAACAGAAGGCAGTAATCTAAATGGTATCGGTACACTCGGGACATCTGAAATTTCAGTTTTCCAGGCCTGTGTCCTTGACTTGGGCCTAGAAAGCCAAATCTAGCTGGCCTTAGCCTTTGTAAGTAAAGCTTTACCAGAACACAGCCATGCTACACTTGGCAGTAATAATGCTTTAGACCCAGTGGTTCTCAATGCTGCAACCCTTTAATACAGTCCCTCATGTTGTGGTGACCCCAACCATAAAATTATTTTGTTGTTTCTTCATAACTATAATTTTGCTACTGTTGAGCATCATAATGTAAATATCTGATATGCAGGATATCTGATAGGGGACCCCGTGGGGGTCGTGACCCACAGGTTAAGAACCACTGCTCTGGATGCACAAAATCTTCCTTTATCTTTGTCCTCAGTCTTTGCAGTAAGGTCATCCTCATTGTACACATGAAAGGGCTGAGCCTCAGAGAAATTAAGGCCTTAAGGCCACACAGCTGGAAACTGGGATTGAAGGCAAGATCCCAAGCTCCTGCCCAGGACACCTTCATCCTGTCCACAGCTCCACCCACTCCCTCAACAAGCTGGGGCGAAGATTCAAGTCCTCCTGGCTCAGAGTGACTTTGGGAGAAGCTAAGTGCTGATGGTGTCTCTGTCAACTCCAGAGGGCTCCTGTTGTCATCCTCCCTGCCCTTTTCTATGTGTCCTTTCCAAAGAGAAAGAAAGGACCTGACTGCCACACATGCGTATGTATACACATACACACACAAACACACACACACACACACACACACACACACACACACACACACCACTCAGTGTGCCAAGTACAGGCACCGACTAAAGCTATGGGACAGACAGGGCACCAGTATGTTAGATAGGTGGGTTGTTGTTTTTTTTTTTTTTTCTAAGTATGCACCTCAGAGTCATCCTGTCCACTTATCAAAAGGTAGGTCTCCTCTCTCGCCCTGTCTCCACTTCCACGCATGCCACTGCGCACATGCTGTTTTTCTTGGCTGCGCTACTGAGCGGGGAGAAATCTATCGGTTTCATTAGCTCTTTGAAAAATGAGGTGGGTCTGTGTCAGTGAGGTGACGAGGTCACTAAGAGTCATTTATCATTTTCGATGAGGCATAATGAACCTCTTGAAGCTGGACTCTAATTTAATTGTCGGCTACTTAATTGAGAAGGAGGAAGCCAGTTCCAAGACACTGACTGAAGGTGTTTTCATTGAACATAGACCGATGTCATTTGCACTCTGCAGGTGACAGGAAAGGGGCCTCTGGTCAAGCTGTCTAACTCACTCTCCCTCAGCACAGTCTTTACTTTGTGCCTAGTGGAGTCTGGAGCTTCCAAACTCACTTACCCCTTTAATAGGTGACACCCCCGGCTTACCACCCACGACCCAGACACCAGATGGAGAAGTCAGCCTCCATGCCTCAACTGTGAATCCTTCAGTAGACCCCATTGGCTGCCAACTCCTGACTCCTGGGTTCAAGCCATTGTTCCTGGTTGCCCACTAAAGCTGGCCAGTGCTGTCCTGGTTCCCACATTTTGCCTCTCCTCGGTTCCTCATCCATCCAGCAGCCCAAGTGGGAAAAATCAGAATTAGATGACATCACAGGGATTTGTTATATATTGCACGTGATTCATTCTCAGAGTTAGCAACGTAAGGTTAAAATAAGTACATAAATACTATCTCGTGCAGCTAACTTGGGAAGAGCTGAACTGGGAGGTTCTGACACCTTTTCTCCAGAGGATGGGGTCAAGAGGTCCACTGAGCAGCAGTCTCCGGAGGCTTAGCTTTCAATGTGACCCAGGCCACATGCTGGTGGGAAGCAGCCGTTTGAGCCAAACACCACTCTCCTGGCGCTACTTGCATACCCTCATGGTGTGGCCGCTGTCTACCTCCAAGGCAGCAAGTCACGAGCACCAACATCTTTTGTAACCCCAGAGTCACACTCCACCATTTTATTGAGAGTATCTTAGTTCTGGCCTTATTTTGTATAAAGGGTGTGGATAAAAAGAAGCCAAGGTCACTTGGAGCCACCCAGGACAAGGCTATCAGAGGGCAGGTATTGTGGATATCGCTCCATGTAAATAAAATGCTGATTGGCCAGTAGTCAGGCAGGAAGTATAGGCAGGACAAGAGAGAAGAGAATTCTGGGAGGTGGAAGGCTGGAGAGAGAGACACTACCAGCCGCCGCCATTACAAGTGAGATGTAAGGTACAGGTAAGCCACGAGCCACGTGGCAAGTTATAGATTAATAGAAATGGGTTAATTTAAGACAGAAGAAGTAGATAATAAGAAGCCTGCCACAGCCATACAGTTTATAAGTAATATAAGCGTCTGAGTGATTATTTTATACGTGGGTTGTGGGACCGCCGGGGCTTGGTGGCACCTGGAGAGAAGCTCTCCAGCTATAGGCAGGTTTATTTACACACACACACACACCCCCATTAGCTTTCACTGAAGTGGGAATACAATCTTAATATGTTGCTAGGACTTTCCAAGCACTGTATGATCTTGCTTCCATTTACAACCTACTGCCATTAAGTTCCAGCTAGAGTGACTTCTTTCCTGTGCCTCCAGCATATCCCTGCCTCTGCTCCTCTTCATTTGCACACCCCTGTGACTAGAACAGTTCCCTTCCAGATTTCCCATGACTGATTCTCCATCACTTAGCTCAGGAGGCAAATGTAGCCTCCAGAGAAGCCTACCAACCAGCCTGTGGCTATCTGTGTAGAGTTCAAAAAAGAAGTAAATGAATGTTAGAATGTGATGAGGCATGATGCCTGCCTGTCTGGCACGTTTGGCTTAGAGCTTGTTCTGACATTCTGGCATGATCATCGAATGTATGGCTCAAATGCTTGGCTCTCCTCCATTCACCAACCTACGCCCTCTGTGCCAGGGTGAAGCAGGTGCCATGGAAACTGCCACAGCTGTAGGTCAGGGGAATTCTCACAGCAGACGTCTCTGTGAAGCTCAGCCTAGTGGTACAGCTCCATCATCCCAGTGTCTCTGCTGTTCCAGAGACCCAGGAATAGGTCACAAGTTTAAACACTGCAGGAGCCACAAGTAAGTTCAAGGCCAGCCTGAGTAATTTGCCAACACCTTGCCTCAACAAATGAACAACGAAAACAGTGGGAGAGGCCTGGGCCAGTAGTTCATGGTAACTGCTTGCCTACCATGTGTCTGGCCTGGGCATGACCCCCAACACCACTGAAGAAAAAAAATCTTGAAGTAGAAGTGGAAAGTCTTATCACCACCTCAAAAATTAGGAAACTGAGTTTGCCCAGAAACTCTAGACTTATTAAACGATATGAGCCAGAGTTCAAATCCTACCCAGTGTTGTAGCTGTGCCTTAATTCTACATATGTGATCTGTATGTCATCTATGGTCATGCCTTCCATTTTTCTAAATAATTTTATATTAATTTAGGAGTTCTTTTTAGCTTGACAAATGGCATGTATTGAATGTTTGCCATGTGTCTGGCACTGAGGTCACTGGTTTAGGAACTATAAAAACATGAGACTGGTCCAGCTATATATGTGTATGTGTGCACACGTGCACGTGTGTGTGTTTGTGTCTGTGTGTGTGTGCATATACATGTACACACATAAATGCACATATGCACATATACATATACACATATATTCATATATTTATGCAAGTCTAGGTTGGCATAAGAGGCTAAAGATACACTCATTTCTCTAACATGTGGATTAAGGAGAGCATGACTGAGATGGGAAGATACTTGACGTTAGAAGGGAACTGGGGTTTGAATCAAGCCTTGGAGAACAGGCAGATTTAAAATGGTAGAAGGGAAAAAGGCGGTCCTGTAAGCCAAGGAGCTGCTGTCATGTAGAAGTGAGGCAGGAGAGTTCAAGAACTGGCAAGAGAAGCAGTCGGAATGAAACCGAGGCCACACACAAGAACATGAAGGAATGTAAAGAATACAAAATCTAATGTAGAAAATAAAATCTTGCATGGAGGTAATTAGCTGATTAATACGACAGATGTCAGTAAATGTTAGCTGATTAGAATGAGATATGATGCAGCTAGGCTTGTACCAAAGAATCTACTGGGATCCTGTATGCTCTTACCTGCTCTCAGGTAGTAGCCTCATTACTAAAATCCCTTCTTGTGGGGATACCTACTGTGGTGGTTTGAAAGAAAATGGCCCCTAAATGGAGTGGCACTATTAGGAGGTATGGCCTTGTTGGAATAGGTATGGTCTTGTTGATGGAAGTGTGTCATTGTGGGGGTGCACTTTGAGATCTTATCTATGCACAAATCACACCCAGTGTTTGAGACCACTTCCTGTTGCCTGCATATCAAGATGTAAGACTCTCAGCTCCAGCACCATGTCTGCCTTCATGCCATGTCCCACCATGGTGATAATGGACTAAACCTCTGAACTGTAAGTGAGCTACCACAACTAAATGTTTTCCTTTATACGAGTCACTGTCTCTTCACAGCAATAGAAACCCTAACTAAGACACTTACCCTCCTCCTACTACCGCCCAAAAGAAATACAAACCAAGGTTCAATTCCATGAAAGTTTACTCCAGGGAATCAGTGAGATTGTTAGGCCTACTTAAAAGAGCAATGGGTGAAGGGCTATGGCAGAAGCACTCTTGACTTAGAAACAGCCATCCTGGAAGATCTGCACCTAGCATGAATGGTGACTGCCCAACAGCTGTGTGAATGGAGCCCCCATCCTTCCCCATTTGTACCCTGTAGCAGCTAGCCTTTCCCAGAGATCCATGTGCAGTTAAGGCAGAATTGCATGCAACTCATTGGGAAGGGCTGTTGTATATGCACGTGGGATCTTCATCAGCCCCTCCATCCAAGAGGGAATATCCTAGTCAATTAAACCCAGATGAACTACTGAAGATGGTAGCAGTTTGGCTTAGAAGAGAGTCCCATACAATAAGCCTAAATGAAAATCATGTGTTTTGGATTGTGTAAACACACTATCTAGATACTTTCAAATTCTTCTTTTATAGGACAGTTCAAAATAACTCCTGCATGCTTGGACTATGAGCAGAGCCAATAAAAGGCCTAGTTCAACTTCTCAATTGTGGGGATTGCTCCAAATAACTTCCTTTTTACATTCTGTGGTTGTCAGAGATTGAACCCCAGACCTTGAACATACTGGGCATGCACCTACTCTGAGCTACATCCCCAATTGATAATATCCATATTTCAAGGCCCTGAAATACTAGTTTCTCTCCTCATCCCTAATAATTGATTTTGCAAGGCACATGGCTCAGATGGGAATGACAGGGCAGGAGGCATCAGCTACAGGGGGTATGATTGTGGTTGTCTAAATTGCTCTCCTCTTCTGGGTTCTGCTCCCTGCTCCTTTTCTGGTCATATTACAGACTCCACCTTCCTGGTCAGAATTATTGTGAGAGAAGTCTACCCAAAACTAAACGTGATAATGATAGGGCCCAGTTTACTGGCTCTTCCCATTGCATTTGACTGAGGTACTCAGAACTCCTATGGAAATTCTGAACTTGAATTTACAGAGACAGACAAATTCACTTCCCCTTCTCTCAGAGCCCATTTCATAATCCAGCGCATATCAATAGCCAAGATGCAGAATCAGCCTAGCTGCCCATCAACTGATGAGTAGATGAAAAGACATTATACATATATATAACATTATATATGTAATGGAATATTGTTTAGTCATAAAAAGAATGAAATTGTGTCACTTACAGGAAATTTGGTGGAATTGGCAATTTTCATGCTAGTGAAATATGCCAGACTCAGAAAGACAAATATGCAGACTATAGATTTTTTTTAAAAAAAAGCATGAAGGCAGAAGGGAAACTATTTGGGTGGGGGGTCAACAGAGAGGGACAGGAAAGAATGATGGGAGGTAAATATGATCAAAGGGCAATCAATACACGTATGAACATATAATGATGACAACTATTGTTTTGTACAATTAGTATACACTAAAAAGAAACCCAAAGTGAAGGTGTAAATCTTGACATTTAAGTAAAGACCATCATACAAACCAGTTTCTTATTTTGTCTGTGCCAAGCCACAGGAATTCAAGATAGTCCATCTGCCTAAACAGCTAATGTCTGTGCCCTGTGAGTAAAAGAACTCTGCACTAGAAGAAGAAGAAGTGAGCAATGACGAGGAGAGCCCACCGTATGGAAGGAAGGCAGGCTAAGTGTTTCTCAACCTGTGGGTCACAACCATTTTGGGTCAAATGACCATTTCACAGGGATCACATATCAGATACCTGCATATCCAATGTTTACATTACAATCCAAAACAGCAGAAAGATTACAGTTATGAAGCAGCAATGAAAATAACTCCATGGTTGGGGGTCACTGTAACACAAGGAACTATATTGAAGGGTCAAAGCATTAAGAAGAAACACTGGTCTAAGGGATTGTGAGGTCTGCACTGAATGAGCAGGGATGTGAATGCCAGGCAAAGGGAGTTACTGAGGCTTTGGGAGTGGGCGTGGCAAGGGGAGCAGTCTCTTAGGACATGCAGGTGGGCGGGAGGTGAGCACCTCTGCCATATCATGGCAGGTGGAGGCTGGAGGCAGGAGGACCACTTGGAGGCTTTTTGAATGAGGCTGAGCAGATTCAAATGCTTCCACTTTCACTGAAGCTGTGCAGTCACCAAAGGCTTCCTCCACCTTTGGAATTCCACTTGGCAATGGCCTCATTAGGGAAAAGCTCTATCGACAGTCACATCAATAACTAGATGTGTAATTAACTTTGTTTCCTTTCCCCCAGGGGGTGGCAGTGGGAAAGGCTGAGAATATAAACTCTCAATCTCAGAGTGGAAGCTTTTAGGGTTGTGTCTTCCTCCAGTGGGTGCCATGCTGACAGTGTGGCTAAATGAGGCTTAATTTGACAATCCCAACAATCCATTGTTAATGACATGCCATGGTTATAATTTGCATTTGATAGATCCAATTTTTTGTTTCTGCTGTTGGCTTTCCCCAGCTCTCTCCTCTGGGTTCCTGCACCCCTGTGTTCTTTGAAAAGCAAGTTTTCTTTTCAATACCACAAATACCATCTCTGCTATTGGGACACAACAGTTAAATAATGTGAAACTGCACCGATGCCAGTGAAATAAAAGTGAGTTTTACAGAAGCGAGTTCCTTCCCTGAACATAATAACAGTAAATTTCCAGGGTCCTGTAGTGTAATATCCATTAGATTTATTATGTTGCAAGTCCTGGTCCCACTGGCTCAGCCTGAGGGTAAGTATATTACATTTCATCACAGTTTCATTTTCTCCTACAGATGAGAAATGGGAATGCGATTGCAGTTATGTAGCATGCATGTGTTAAATCTGATCTCTAATAAAATCAAACACATCACAACTCAAAGCACTTGAGCACAGTGTCGGCAAAATGAAACACCATCTGTCATCATGTAGAGAGTGCCTTATTAGAACACAAAATCAAACCGCTCAGTGTGAACATTGTTACTTAATAAATGGGTAAATGAAAACTGATAATTATGATCTTATTTATTTTAAATGATTACTTAAAGCCACCAAAAGCACAACATAATTTGTCAATTAGACACTCTGGACCCCGTAAAGGTACACAGATCAAATACCTCTGAGTAAAAAGATTAAACAGACTTAGAGAGAAACAAAGGGGAATGGATGGAGAGGAACTTTCTAAAACTACCCAGCAGAAGTACACATGAGGAAGAGGAAGGGCACGAGAAGCCATGGTCGGTTCTGGTCAAAGGACTACAGCGGAACATTAGAGTCACCAAAGCATCAACATTTTCCAGTGTGCAGCAAACAGTGACACACGGATGGCTTCAATGAGAGCTAGTGGCAATGCCAAGGTCCCCAAGAGGCAGATCTGAAGCTTTTCACTTGTTTCCAGCTGCTGGGTGCAGGAGATGTCTGCTTGATTGGATCTTTTATTTGACTGGAACACAGTTAAGTTTGAGTAAATTAAATCACTTCTGAAGATAGAAATTAAGTACAGAGAAAGCACCCACACAGTCTGGGGGAGGAGTGGGCAAGGATCAAAGAGAAGCAAAGGTTGGTGACCATTGGCAACCAACCACATTATGGAGGGAGCTCTGCACTTTGTTCCTGCACAGAGCATGCCTGCAATCACAGCACTATGGAGACTAAGGCAGGAAGATTTCTAGTTCAAGGCCAGCCTGGGCTACATATGGAGAACCTGTCAAAGAAAGACAGATATGAAGATGAGGAGGGGGAAGAAAAAAAGGGGAGGGAGGGAAGAAGGAGAAGAGGAGGGAAGTCACCTAACATCTCACTAATTGGAGATAGCACCAGAGTCTCTTCCAAATGCTTTTAGGTTTGATCTTGGTTATCTGCCCTGATGAGATCACAGCCATTCCTGGGAACTTACCAGACTTCCTCAGAGTCTGCAAGCCCAAGATGTGGAGATACTTTCTGTCCTCCTAATAACCAGTCTAATATCAGTGTCTATACAGTCTGGTGTGAGTGTCTACACAGGTATTAAGCATTCTGAAGTCTTCCTTTGGCTTGACATCGTTTTTCAAGGTCTTGGGATTCTGAAAACTCCTTTTGTCTCCAAGAAACAAGAAAGGGGGTTTAAAGATCTCCTCAGAGTCCTAGGCTTCCCCTAGGATTTTCACAGCATATCTTATATGGCCATGAATAAAATCAAATTTGGAAAATGATGCAGTGCACTGTTTCCTTGCTATACTCTTCCCCAGCACTTTAGAGGATGCTTTTGTTACCAGTGGTCAGGGGCAAGACTGTAGGCAGGTGTTTCCAGATTCTTGGCCTCTTATTTAAGGAATTGACATAAAAACTCAGGAAGATTGCAACGTGGCAAGAAAACTTTATTTAAAGCAAAGCAATAGAAGAGATCAGAATATGCCACAAGAGAGCAGCGGGACACAAGATTGATGATACACAAAGGCCCCAAGCTCCAACCTGGAGTGTTTTCATGGCCTCTAAGTGAAGGAGATGCTGGTTACTAAGGGGTAAAATTTTAGTGGTTCTCTATTTTGATTGACAGATTAGGTCATATAATCATTTTTCCTTCTGTGTATGTCCTTTCCCATGATGCATTTAATATTAATCATCTATATTCCCAATTATGCATAGGCATAACATGGTAAACAGTGGATTCTCCCCAAAAGCTCACTTGAAGGACGTAGTTTGCCTTATTGTTTAGGCAAAACCAGTTCAGGCCAGCTCAGTCTTTCTAGTCTTCATGCCCAGATACATTAGGAATATATTTTAATAGAAACTGTCTAAATTTGAATGTCATTAAGAGAGGAGAAACTCTTCTATTGTTTAAACAGGAAAGTATGGGTAGCTGATGCAGATTGGGTGGTCCCTAGGTGGCTAACAGGTTGCTAGGCACACTACTCAGAGAGAAAGATGGTGCACATGCCATGTACAGGAGAAGAAGCTAGGCTGAAGAGTGGATTATCAGAAAAGAGGGTGTGCATAACCCAAATCAGGTTGAGTCCCAGGTCACTGGCTATTCACTCTGCTAGCAGCCTCAGTTCCATGAAGTGTGTGTCCTAACTTCGGTCTCATGTAATTACATCTTACTTCATTACATGTGCATACTTAGAGTGCTTACTATATTTAAATCGATGAAGTTGATATTTTCACGTAATTTAAAATACATTCACATAAGGAAAATGTGTAGCAAGGATGGGAATTTGTGTAATAGAGGTAATTGCCATACAAATCTTGGTGACAGCCTGAAGGTAAGGCACAGCAGATCCAGTAGAGAGAGAGGGGAAAGGCTGAAAGAGATGGTGCCTGGGATGGGCTTTGAAGGGCTTCAAGAGGCAAAGATTCTGAGACAGAAGAGGTAGGCAGAAGGATCCTGTGATAACCCTGGGATATAAGGAGGGACTTGACTGGATTTGTCTTGGGTCCCTTGCAGAGACTTCTAAAGCCTCTTGGAGTTTCTTCTAGTGAAAAAATGTCTCTATCATGCAATGAGGTGACTGATGGGCCTCCAGATCACTTCAAGATGGGGTGGGTCAACAGACAGACCAAGCACAGGACTCAAAGTTTGGAGCTTTAGAACAGTGAGGAACTTCAGATCTCCAGGGAACAGAAAACCTGGAGGCTGACCTCAATCACATGGTCAATGATGTAACCAATTGTGACTGTCAGAGAACTCACCAACAACTCTAGACGTGGTACCAGGATGGACCTTTCTGGAAGCTGAATGCACAAATGTGCCTAGGAAAAGATGTACCCTTGACTCCAATAGGGAGAGGATATGGAGGCTCTATACTTCCCACTGGATGTCATACTCTGTATATCTTTTGTAATAAAGCTATAATCATTATGTGTAATACTGAGTTCTATAAGTCATTTTAGTGAATTATTGAATGGAGTGTTAGAGGAACCCTTGGATTTAATTGAGCCAACCAGTAGGGTGGTTGTCCTTAGAGCTCATCAGCAGCCAGCAGCCAAAATGAGATCAGTTATATAAAGGACTTTGCCCTTAACTTGCACATATGACCCTCAGTGGGCTGACCTACAAAGGTGACCTGTTAAAAGTATGTAGTGTGGGGCTTTTTTAGCAAGAGACTTGGAAACAACAGAAGGGTTCAACAAGGGAGGCATTCTCCATTCTCTGTTGCTAGTCTTGAAGATGAAGGGGGCCATATAGCTAGGAATGCAGTGGTTAGTGAACACTTAAGGGAAATGGGGCTTTCCATCCTGCAGCTCCAGGAACAAAATTCTGTCCTCCCCGATGATCACATTCAGGAATAAATTTCTAGTTCAAGCTGAGAGCATGCCTAGCACCTTCAGTTCAGGCTCATGACACCCTGAGCGGAGAAACAAGCGACACCATACCCTGAAAACCTACAGAGCTAGGAGATAATGATGGAGCTTGCTTCAAGTCTCTAATGGGGCTAATTTATTCCACTACAAATAAGTAAGGTCCTGAGATGAGTGTGTAAGGAAATAAGCTGTCATTTTTTGGTAGCTGAATTACTTCATCTGCCCAGATTCCTGATTATCTGACCTTCAAGGCCCAGGTTAATTCCATCCTGAAGTCATCATGGAAGCTTATGTCCTACCCCAGAACAGCTGATTAGTTCTGAAGATCTAAATGTGCTAGCCAACCAGACAATTCTCTGGAACTTTTGATTTCAGGTTCAAAATGTGGCCAGGAAAAATTTAAACTGTCCTCCACAAGAAGATGTTCCTGCTGTGAGTAGAAGGGGCAAATCCATGCCCAGAAAATGACGGCAGCCTTGCACCATATTGGGGCTCTGTTCTCAGGCTTCTTAGGCCCAGATGTGATGTGCCCGTGGGTTGTGAAGGACACTCAAGTGTCACTTATCTTAAATTCCTTCTTCACTTAAGCCCCGTCCAGCTGGACTTGCATCCCAGCACAGCGTAATCCTCACAACTCATAGTCTTCCAATGTCTGTTAGGAGAAGACTAAATCCTGCCTGCTGGAGATCATTGTCTTGTCTCCATGGGACATTTCATGAAGTTCTCCACAGACAGCATGCCGGATGCCCTGACACTAGTTTAAACAAGGCATTTATGTTTGTCTTGAGATTGGCTACACAGGATGCTAAAGTCAGGCTTATTTTATTAATTTGGCAAATAACCTGCTAATTAAACTCTTTTAAAAAAAATCAGTTCATTGCACCAGTGTTTCAAAACACTGTCCTCTCAGACCCAGCAATGCTGGGCACCTGCAAGACACCACATCCATTAAGTTCTTTTATGAACGGGGAAGGCCTGGCTAAGGCCGACTTGGGTGGAATCATATCTTTGGTCTGTTGCTGGAGCCTTGTCTGAGAGAGTAGATGTTTGTCCATCTCCCCAGGAAGTGCTCACACAAAAAAAAAACAGCATTGTAGGAAAAAAACAAAAACAACAACAAAAACACCTCAAACAGGATATTGAAATAAAGAAAGATCCAGTTAAGGTGAAACATATCCACAGCTCCCCTGGCTGAAAGACAAAGCAACATCTAAACTCAGGGGCTGTTCTCTTTCTGTACCTCCCTGTACCACATGGAAGACGACCATTTCTGTGTGATCTCCCATCAGGGCATGAGCCAACACCCTCAGCTCCTGTGATGATGTCTCCCAAAGTCAGTGCTCTGGAGGAACAGAGTTCCCTCTTCTTCACATCAAAGCTAAATAGAAGGAGAACAAGAACCAAAGCAGGAGTGTCAGGGCAGCAGGGGAGCAGAGGAGAGACGGAAGCTCAAGGACGTACAAGTCCAGCCCGAGAAGCTCCCTCCGCACCCCAGCCCGGCCCTCAGAGTCTGCTCTCCTCCAGGATAGCTCTCTCATGGCACTGTGCTGGGACACAGCTTTAGGTCCCCCAGGGCTTCAAGTGCTGAAAGTTAATCCCACTGTGAAGTGTTAAGAGGGTAGGAACTTTATTCGAGTGTAGTATTTATAGGTGAACCCCTTGTGATTGGGATAACATCTTTAGGGTGGGTTAGATTGAACTCGCATGGTTTTATAAAAAGAGAGAATACACATGCGTGCATGCACATGCGCACACATACACACACATGCACACACACACACACACACACACACACACACACACACACACACTCGTACTTTCCTGAGATGCCCTGAACTCTGCCAGCAAGAAAGCTGTGAACCAACTCAACGTGTTTTCTGTGGTATTGTGTTCTTAGCAACAAAACTAATGAAAACTACACACGATCCACATTATTATCCTCAGAGCCCTGGATCGGACAGAGGTTCTCCTTACGTCCACTGTTGCACAGAAGCACACAGACATTGGTTTGTATCCCTTGTCCAATATCTGATTGTGTGTAGACAAACACCAATGATAGCAGCAAGGATGGCGATGTTCATGAATTCTCTGCACCTTGCTCCTCCTCCTATAGGACTCTCCTATCTCTTCTTATTTCTTGCCACCCCTTACTTTCCCCTTATTTTATTCTACTTTCGAAGAAAGTTGATCTCACTGTAGTTCCCTGTGTCCACTGGTTTTCTGGGCGGATTAAACCAATGAGAGACAGTAGCAGGGGTGAAGTAGGGGTGTTCCCCTCACCCTCTGCCTTGGGCCCTGTCTCTCGAGCGGATCTTCCCTGTGTCTTCAGTTTCTCCCACACATGATCTACCTCAGCTTCTGTTCCTACCGGACACAACTGACTCCTTCCTCCCTGTGACCCTTCAGTGAGTGATGGTAGCCACATCCTGCTGCTGTTAAGTTCAGAGTGACTTCACCACCCTGACCTGTGCAACCAATTCTTCATTTTAAATTACTTCTGTTTAAGGATTCAGAGTGACTTCAGTGTTCCTCTGCAACACCATCTTCAGCTACAACACTGAGCAAGAGTTAGACCTGGCCAATCATGATGTCACCTTCCTGTGACCACCATGATTGGTAAGATTTGCATACAGCCTGATCACAGCCTTCCATAATTGAGAAATAAGTAGGGTATCTAAGAAGGTCTGTGTGTGTGTTGGAAAGAGAGGTATCTGTGAGATGCAAGCCTGCATCTACTGCACCCATCTGACAACCATCCTGCCTCCTCATAGAAAGACCATAGAGAAGGTCAACATGGATGATGTCAGAGTCCAGAGAGCCAGAGTAAACCTGAGTCTTGATAATATTTAGAGACTGACACCTTCAGGTCCTTGAGTCTGAAGACAGAAGAAGTTACCTGAAATGGAGTGGGCTACACCGCTCTCTGCCTATCTATCTACATACATCACCTATTTACCTCCACCAGGCACATCCTGACATGACATCCTTTTATACATCATGACAAAGCTTAAGGCTTATATTCAAAACGATACAATGAAGCTAAAAAAAAAGAAAGAAAGAAAAGAAAAGAAAAGAAATCTACAAAAGAAAAGAATCTTCCAATGATTTAAGTTTACAGCATTGTATTGGGAGCATTGCAGCTGTCATTGGCTGCATGTGCATGTGGCCCCCAGGCTGAAAGTTGGACCTGCCTACATCCTTTAAGTGTTGAAAGCCTACTCAAGTCTGAACCTGGGTACTGAAATGACATGGTTTGGGCAGGTATCCCTCCTGTCCATGCATCTCCTGGCTCTTTTAGACTTGGTTTGATTTCTGTGCCCAGCTCTGTACTAAGGACATAGAATATTTCAAAACCCTTCCTTGATCATGGACCTGCCCTTTGTGGGGTGGAAGAAGAGGGGTCAGCCCTACACAATCTAGATAGAAAGCAGGGAGAAATGGTTCCCAAGAGACTGAAGAGGGAATTATACTAATTACACCCTGACTTACTCTAATGCTTTCACTTTTGAGACAAAAAAACTGAACGCTGGAGAGGGGACATGGCTTGGCCCAGACCACACAGCTCACACCACTTATTTAAGTCTAGTGTTTCAGTAGCTAGAGATCTTATTAGCAATTGACAACTCAACTGAACTTCAAACAACTCCCAGAATGTCCTGGAACCTTCTTGGCTCACAGTCCCCTTGGAGCCTCTTTTCCTCAGTGGGCCTCTGTACTGAAGAAAACACAGCTGTTCCATTTAGACGTTAGGTCCATAGCTGGTCCTCTCAATGCTATCTGATCAATAGTCCCGGAGACCCTTGTTCACAGACAAGGGACGGCACTGCCACCTCCAGTACCAAAGGGTCAGGGCAACCACCTCTGGCCTCTTCCCGAACACGGTGCTAAGATGTCCGCAACTCCTAAGGAACAGTTAGTTACTAATGTTTATTTTGGTTCAGATGTTTGCCTCTCCCTGATTGGGTTTCTATTTCATTTTGCAGCTCTGACCTATAATCTCATTACAAGCAAAGCAGCCGCATTATAAATTCCTCCAGAAGCTGGAACGAAAGCCCATTTAAGATTAGATTTTTATCCTCTAAAATATAAGCTGATGCTGCTCCTGTGCCCTTTTCCTATCCTGTGAACTGGCTGTGCTACCTTCTTGCTTGTGCTATGCTTGATGAATGCACCTCACTTTTTCCTAGTTGTTAAAAATAAATGGGACAGACACCAAATTTTCTATCAACCACTAAATTTCCCAGCTTTCCAAATTTAACCCAGATTATCAATGTTTACCTCCAGTAAAGGCATACAGAGAGTGGCTACAGTTGGCTTCATTGGACAAAGGTCATTGTAAGAAGATACCCCAAAGTATCTTCACTTTAAAAGCTGACTTCCTGGCTTTACTAGAAAAACTCACTGGTGTGGCCTTTCCTGTCATTTTTTTTATTGTAGCTGGTCTAGGGATGGAGTCCTGAGCCTCGCATACACCAGGCAAGTGTTCTGCTACTGTTGTCCTTCCCCATTCATTGTCTCAGTTGACAGTGTGCTTGAGCGATGGGATCCCTATTAGGAACTAGCACAAGACACAAAGGAAGTTCTTCAGGCACACCCCACCCAGTCTAGACTCTGCTCACACAGCAACTTCTCTTCCTGAATCTTAGTATGCTCATCTGACAAGTGGGCACAGAGAAACATCCTCTCTGTTGACTCCTCAAGATTATTAAGAATGTGAAGTGAAAGACACACACATGTATCTGCCCCAGTACCAGTTTCTGCCCCACCCCCTTTGCTTTCTCCAGAGTCAGGTCTCTAATTAGGAATCTTCAGGTTTTCCTCTAACTCTCTGGCCTTGACTGGTTTAATTTAGACCCTGAACATTAGTTTAACAAAGTGCTTTCATGTTTATTATATTGGATTAGCAAATTATAAGCTATCATGTGAGGCTTTTGAGCACACCCGGGCAAATGGTCCGCACACGGGGAAGCATCATGTACTCACCATATGGGCTTCATTTATTACAGCTTTGGACCCAGAGCTTGGGGAGAGCCGACCTCTTTACAGGGAGACTCCTGAGGATTGGTTGCTAGGAAGCTACAAAAGCTAGTGTTTTTAATGAGATTTAAAGTATCATAAATTATATATTATTTTCTGCACTTAGGACATTCATAGTTCTTTGGTTTGTTTTGTGTTTCATTTTGCATAGGTGACATATAATCCCTTTATATACAAAATGCCTGGCACAGGAATTCCCACAGAAGTCAGAGCAGAATTACATTTCTAAATTTCTTTTTCCTTCCTTAAAAATAAGTTTAGCCTTGCTTTGTCTTTTCCTGTGTGTCCAAAGTAGGCAGTACCTAAGAATTTATTTTCTCAAAAAAAAAAAAAATTAATAGTACCCTTTCCTAACAATAATGACTCCAGTGAGTACTGTCTGTTGAGGCTGGAGCTGCCATTAATAAGAATTCTCATAATTCCATTTCTGATGAGTTAATGTGCTTCTGCAGCTTAATTCCACAGATAATTACAGAGGCAGGATTTGAAGAGACTGCTTAGTCACTGCCTTTTCTCATCTCCCTTCAGTTTTCAACATTAAGTACAGAGGCAGCCATTCCACAAAAGAAATTCAAAATCTATTTGGTTTAACTGCCCATCTTTAAGGAGGCCAGTCATTATGCAAATGAGGTGCCTGCAATTGGCTGGTGGAGGCACTGGCTATTTGCATAAGAAAACACAGCTCTCCACTCCAAGGGCCAGGGCATGCTTCTGCTGCATGTGGCCACCAGTAAGACAAAAGAAGGTGGTTTTCTGTTAAGAAATTATTTAGGAAAGGGAACTTTAAAATCTGTGGAAAACAGTGGGCTCTGGACATGGCTGCCTTTTTGGCACCCCTTTAAGACTCTTCTTGAACTGCGCTTCTCACTTGGCGCATTAACTATGTTTTGGAAACACCAGGCAACCTCTGGAACTTATTGACTATTGCATTTAATAAGCTCCACATTTCACTGTTAACAAATTAAGGGTTCTAATGAGGTGCAACTCTAAAACATGTTTTATGAACATTTATAAGTGGAGATGTGGGGGGGTCTGGAGGCAACGTTGGGTGCAAGCTATGGATGGCTGGCATGCACATAGGCCTGGGGAGGACTGGCCTTCTCAAGCTATCTTCCATAACACCAAACCTCTTATCTAAGGACCTCCTGTTGCTGCCCTTCTAAGTAAGAGCTGTCAGTTGCAGGTTTCCAGTCTCCTGGCTGGGTGTACCTCCCCTGGCTCCTTGTAGACCACTCAGAAATCGGGGCCTTCCTTAGTGTCTGTGTCACATACTCCTACTGTTCACCTGCACACTGCTCCAGTGGTACACAGTGCAGCAGACAGGTCAACTTAGGAACCGTGTCCTTAAGCTTTACTGTCAGAGTAGAAGGATGTCACTGAGAGGCTAGGACAAGTGGCAAAATGGAAAATAAAGGAACTTGGTGGCAGATTCAAAAGAGCACCAGAAATCATAGAAGTAAAAAATCATAACCAGACAGAGATTTGTACGTGTGTGTGTGTGTGTGTGTGTGTGTGTGTGTGTGTATGAGATGTACCTGAATCATAATAGCTACACCTGCAAAACACATTGCTTGCTGTTTCTTCTGCATTTTCTACAATTACCATGCACTGCAAGGTTTGGGTATTTTACTGTTGTTGTTTAATTTCCTGCTTTAAGATTCATGCAGGTGTGACTAGCTATGTGTGCCTGGATACCCAGGATACCACCCCATTTGGACTTTGGTGTCCTGCTCATAAATGAGAAGGCTGATTGTGAATCTTTTCTTCAGATCCTGTGCTGAGTCATCTATGGATATCTGATCCATCCTGGGGATAAAATAAGAAAAAGGAATCATAAGGGCAGCAGAGTTGAAGGAGCTTTTATCCTGATGCTCGGCAGTGCTAAAGCAGTGAAGTGCTCGGAGATCTTCCAAAATGTCCTCATGCAAGGATTATTTGAAAGAAATATCCTGCTGGGGGAAACGGGGAGGCTCTCATCTATTTCAATGCCTTAGATAAAGAATGAGAAGTTCCAGTGGGAAGGAGACAGAGCAAGGCTTAGAACTTCCATATCTCAGGTCTCTTTAGACCAGTGGTTATCAACCTTCCTAATGCTGCAACCCCTTAATATAGTGCTTCATGTGGTGGTGACCCCCAACCATAAAATTATTCCATTGCTACTTTATAACTGTGATTTTTGCTAGTGTTATGAATTGCTAGTGTAACATAAATATTTAATATACAAGGTATCTGATATGCAACACCTGAGGGTCACAACCCATGGGTTGAGAACCACTCATCTGGACTCTAGAGAATTTACCACCACATAAGGCACTATCTTTAATGTGAAATAGTTTCCTGCTTGAACTGTAAATCAGATGACCATTCATTGCAATTTGCCTGCAATCATTCAGGTTCACTCCCACTAATTATTATAACATCTCTTTTGCTCTTGAACATGTCCTAAACTCAACAGTAACCCTTATTGTCACATTACTGACCCCTGAGCCTGGTATTTGCCCTCTCTCAGCCTCATAGCATTCCAGTTTATGATGCAGCTTGGCCTCTGTCTCCACTAGAGAGAGGACCGACCCTAATGTTCAATCACAGGTTGACCTCGTCTCTGATTCTCACTCATAGTCTAGAGACAAGAGCTGGGGTTTGCCCTTTCAGCTCAGGAGCTGAACTCTTCAAGAAATCACCATGCAGAGAAAAACTAGGCCTGGAGAAGAGGAGCCCACTGTGACTACAAAGCGTAACAGCCTCTCTTGCTGAAGGAAGAATGCCACATGCAAAACACGCTCCCCACCAGGCAGCCTTCCTTCGTCCATTTGTTTGACAACTATTACATGCCAGCTCACATGCTACTATCCAGGCATCGCCGGTGTTTCCGAGCAGTTCACAGACTAGTTGTGGGATGGGGGTGGGGAGAGTGTGGTGGGGAATGGGTATGTGTGTATGTGCAAGCTTTACATACTACCAGTTTCTTCTGTCATTTTTAATCTCTTCCTGACAGTATATTATATAGTAAGGACCCAAAAAGGTTTTTTGTTTTTTTTTACTGCATACCTATATGAAGAATGCATCTGTTAATTTCCTTCCCCATGGAGGCCCCTGTGTACTGGCCTCTTGTTTCTCCAAATCCTGAGCTGTATCATAGCACCAGCCAGAACTTGCAGCTCTCAAGAGCCCAGGTCTAGAGACAGAGATCCTGAGTTTCAGTCTAACTATTCCATTTACAGCAATGTGCTTGGATCCTTTGTGTTTCCACTTTCTCTTGAAAAATAGAGATAATAATAGCAGCCACCTTATGGGGTCAAGATACACTAAGCCACCTGTCTTAGTTCCTTTCCTGTTCCTGCAGTAGAACACTCTGACAAAAGCACCTAAGGTGTGTGATGCTTGGTTTGAACTATCAACTTGACACAACCCAGAACCATATGAGAAGAGAGTTGCAGTAAGAAATTGTCTACATTGGGGGCATTTAGTGGTATTTGCTCTACCCATGATCTTAGGCTCTAGTGCCCAAAGGAGGCGGTGCTTCCTTCCATTGTACATGACTTCTTATGAGGAGTTGGAGAAGGATCACATGCCCCTTCTCCCTGCTCCTGCCTGCAAGGTGGATTTGCTCCCAGTCAGATCAGAGGACAACTTCTGCTCTCTATTCCGTTCTGTATTTGTGAGTATTTCCTCAATTTATATCTTAATAAATTTTGTTATCCATTTAATAGACTCATGTGGATTGATCATAATAGGGGGATGACTATGGGGATTGTCTTAAATTAATCAGTCTGAAAAAGCCCAGCCCACTGTGGGTGGCACATTTCCTATTCAGGGGGTCCTAAACTGTATAAGAGTAGAAAAAAAAAAGGAGCTGGGGAGGTCTCTCAGAAGCTAAAAGCACTCATTACTCTTACAAAGGACCCAGGTTCCATTCCAGCAACCATGCAGCAGCTCACAACTGTCTGTAACTCCAGTTCCAGAGGATCCTACTCCATCTGCTGGCCCCCTCAGGCACTGCATGCACATACACATGTATTGCACACATATTCATGAAAGTAAGACACTTGGAAACATAAAAATAATTAAAAAATAAAAGCTTTTAAAGAGAGAATGGAAAAATGGAGCTGCATATTTACAAGCAAGTCAACAAGCATGCACTGGCTTGCTGTTCTTGACTGTGGGTGTGATTTGATAATGTGACCAGCTCTCTCAAGTTTCTGCACTCCTGCTCTTGTGACTTCCTGGCAGTGATAGGCTAAAACCTGGAAATGTGAATTAAAAATGGACCTTTCTCTCTAAGTTGGTTTCTGTCAAGGCATTTTATCATAGCGACAGAAAGAAATCTGGGACAAGAAAGGATTTATTTCAGACCATACTGTAAGGTTACAGTGACTTTCAGAGAGGTCACAATGGCTGGAGCTTGACCCACTGGTCACATGGCATCCACAGTAGAGAAGCAGAGAACAAGAAATGGATGTGAGTTAGTGCTCAGCTCACCTTCTTAATCGTATACAGTCCAGAATCACCCTGCCTAGGGAATGGTCCCACACACAGTGGGCAGGTCTTCCAACCTCAATTAAAAGGCCCATCTCCCAGGGTGAGTCTAGATTCTGTCAAATTGACAACTAACACTAGCCATCATAGCACCTACCTAGTGACCAATGACAACGTTGTGCTACTTGGTATGAATGACAGATACCCATCTGGGAAAGTTAAAAAAAGGCCTGGTTTATAGCCTATGTTGATTTCAGTAGTGTAAATGCTTCTACCATCAAAGTAATGCCAACAGGGGTAGAGGTAGGAAGAGTTAGTGCAGGATTGGTTCTTTGGGTGATCACCATTGACTCACTCCACAGGGCACTGTATGTGAAAGCATTTCTTTAACTTGGCACATGTGAGTTCACACTATTAACCAGACCCTTTTCTGTCTGTGTCCCTACTGTGTTAAAAAGAATGAAAGACTAGTGTAGATAAATATTGTAAATTATTCTGCTGATGAGCCAACTGCACTCATCCAATTGAGCCAAGAAATGAGGCAGGTGCCTGGCCCTGTCTGCCATGTGCCATGTCATCAGCTTTCTTTAGAATGATGTTCCTGTCTTAGCAACCATGATTCTAAAGGATTTATTGCACTCCAGGAACTCTGCCAGGTGCTTTTGGTAAAGATTCCACCGTATCCTTTCAACAACTTTGTGAGATTGATGTTGTAATCCCCAGGTTACACAGAAGGAACCTGGGACTCCAAGAAGTCAATAAATGTTATTATTCTACTACAACAAGCAAAAAAGACAGGACTCAACCATGGTCATATCCCAAATGAGCACCCTTAACTCCATGGCAGACTGGAAGCTCCAGGCATTCTCCTAGTGACTGTGGTGTCTTCAGGAACACTCCTCAAGCAGGCAGGTTCAAACCCTCTGTAACCTATCAGCCTTCCTCAAGCAAGTTACTTGACCTCTCGATGCCTCAGTTTGTCTGTAAAATGGAGATAAGTGTAGAAACTGTTCTAAGTGGCTGCTAAAATGAGTTATTATAGGTAACATTTAGAAAGGGGACTGGGAAAAGCAAGTTTTATACAGGTATTGGTTAAATGAAAATAAGGTTCTTCCAGATGAATCAAGGATTCCCTTGGGCTTCATGATGGAAGTAGCACCTATACACAATAGCCAAGTTGCTCAATTCCCTCTCTGGAAAACCATGTGGATGAAACCAAACAACATGGGGACCAGATGCAGACAAACACCAGGAACAGGTGCACACTGTGTGCTGATTTCAATTGACCAGTCTCTGAGGGGACAATACCCTGAGAGGAAAGAACAGTTACATTCTCTATGCTGGTTCTTCAAAGGTGGCTTTTAATGCCTCTTAGGGGCAAATGACAGTAGGAAAACTGGGTTTTACATGGTGACAAATTCATCACTTAAGCTGCCTTCCCTCCATTAAGTGTTACTTTTGCTCTACTCGACTATGTAACCCTCCATAAGGTCTCAGGTTACTTTATTTTCAGCTACTCTTCCAGACTGGGAAATTTGTAAACAAGAGAATAGCCCTATTTACCTCCAAAAGCCAGGAAGTCTAAGATGGAGAAGCTTAGTGTACTTAAAGCCCTTCTGGATGCATTGTGTGCCATAGAGGAAGAAAGGGATGAAGTTCCCATGGCCTAGTTCCCTCTTATGGAAACAAGGCTTCTCCACCGATCCAGTCATGAGGAACAGGTCACATGAGCTAATCACCTCTTATTGCACTGGGGATTGTTTCCAACACCTGATTTAGAAGGATATGCTCCAACCTTAGTGTCCCTAAGGCACAGATCTTTGTTGTGCCCCCACAGATGATGAGCAAATATTTCCACTGGAAGGTACAAGTCTTCCACAAATCCAGTAACGATATAGACCCAGGAGGCTTTCCAAAAGTGGCTGGATGCTTTTCATTCCATTTTCCCAAAAAGCATTTACCTAAGGATGGTAGTAACAGCAGTGTACCCCAGGGGACCCAAACACACCCCAAAGAACCATTTTGTACAAAATGAACAGCATTTCCCAAGCCCTTCCCCACACCTGTGTCATTTACTGTCCACTGTAGCACTGGCTGTCTGGTGTTCTCCAGTAAGCTCTATCTCATTAGAGACTTCCTCTGCTAGGGAGAAGGTTACAACAGGATTTAACTACCAATTTGCTAGCAGATTGTGATAGATGATACCACTGGGGGCCAATCACTAGGGCTAGGGTCATAATAACCAATGTAAGGTATGGAATTTGTTTCTAGCCTAATCTGAGTAAATCAGCCTCAGAAAGCTGTCCTGAGACTATAAAATGTTGAATGACTATTTGGGGTGGTACTAAGGAATTAGAGTTAACTTTTAGTTGTGTTGAGGATGCTGCAGGTCTGCATTTTAAATTTTATTTTCTCTTACAAATACCTATGCAGGATCTTTGAAGAAACAATGAAAGATCTGCTATCTGCATTGAAGCATTCCATATATGACCCAAGGACTGATGAGACCAAGTGTGTGTATGTGTGTGTGTGTGTGTGTGTGTGTGTGTGTGTGTATGATAACTGAGGAATAACTATATGAGGGCATGTTATACTAGTCTCTCTGCTGTGTATATATTTGAAGAATTCTGTAATGAAGTTCTTTCCAACTTTCTGAATCAGAAACATAGGCATCCTTCCAATTCATACTCTTCTTTCCCACTACTGCCCTTCTGTATTGCATGTCATCACCAGAGTTCATCTCTCCTCCATCATCCTCTCCTCTCAAGCTATCAACACCTCAGTCAGCCCCTCATATCTATAGCAGCCTTCTGCCCACCCCCAGGCTCAAAGCTCCTCCATCTTCTCACAATCATGGACTTCAGATCTGGCCGCACCAGTCCCCTGCCTACTACCCTGTAAATGGTTCACCATGGCCCACCAGTAAGTGTCCTGCCATTAGCCGGGGGTCCTCGTGGTCCATCCATCCACCTGGCACTTCGTCTGGCCCCATGCACAGGAGATTGTGGGAATGTCAGGGTATTTGTCATTCATTTAGCAATAGCCTATGGGATGCCTAGGACAACTCTATGCTAATGTGGGAGCCCAGTGGCAAGATCACACGCTCATTACAGACACAGATAAACAACCCATGGTGAAAAACGGTTGGATTCACCTGTCACCCCCTGAGTTTGCTGCGTTTTTACTCTGCTACCATTCTGCACAAGCAGCTGCTTCTGTTAGCATGCCCTCCTACAGCCAGCTCCACGCCATCTGTTGGATGTCTTCACACCGCCCTACCCTTTAGGAGTGACCACCCATTGCTTCTTTGGGGATCTATGCTTGGGCCTTCCGACTTTGATTTCCATCATTTCACCAATATCTACACTGGCCTGGGCCAAAGTTGGAGTGTAATAAATGGTTATTGAAAGAACAAGTCAATGAGTGGGTTAATGAACGGATTTCTACCTTCTTTAAATGGGCTCTGAGTTAGGAGAGGTGAGAGGTAATATCTGAGCATTATTCTGGACCCTGAATCACTTAAGATAATGAAGTACATTTTGTTAACCAAAGCCACTGAGAATGGATATTCACTTAAAGTAAAATATCACTTATTCCCTGATCCCAATGCATTTGTGTGATGTACAAAAAGGTATGATTTATCGAGTTAAACAAAGTCATACTGAGCTTTTTTTTTTTCTCATTTCAGGATTTCTTAGAACCCCTAAAATTCTGATTTGTATTATGACCCTTAAAGAGTGGACTTTGTGCAATTTCCTGAAACATGTCGAACTAACAGATCATTTTGTCCACAGTGCATCTCAATGAATGTCCTAAAGAATATCTTTTTCAGAAACTTTGGTCTACCTGACACCTTGCCAAACTGTTTCCCTTACCTTAAAGCTAGGCACTAACCAGCACTTGCCACAAAGGTCATACACCAGCCCGAGGATAAAGATGCTCTCTGTTTCTTCCTTCACATCCGCTAAACCATGAACACACAGCGCATGTAGGGTCTGAGTCAGCAGAAAAAGAAATGCTGTGAAAGACCAGGCTGCGAGGCTTCGGTTTCCAGCTCTCTCCCTGTCTGTCTTTATCTCTCAATCTCCACAGTAAAGAAAGCAATGCCTTAGTAATTGAGAAAACAGCATATCAATCAATGCTTGTTAAAACAAACGTACAAAAATGGAAGCCTCTAAGGACCAAAATCAGTAGCGGCTAAGGCGGCTTTGGATATGTGAGAAATGAAATAAGAGTCGACAAGATGCCATTGGGGAGAAGGGAGCCTCTTTTTAGCACAATGGTTTACATTGTTTGCTAAAACACAAAGCGAGCAATAAAATACAGGTAGATGTGTGATTTTACACATCTGAGTGAATAGAGACCTTACGCTATCGCGTGAGAACATAAAATTGACAAGGGTTTTCTTTTCAGCCAGCGTCTCTGCAGCTTAGTTGATGACTAATCTTACAGATTAAATCCGATCACTGGATTATTGATATTAATTCTTTCTTTGGGTTGACAGCTGTAGGATGGAAACGTCACAGGAAACTGAAATCGACTGAGCCCAATTAAGCAGGCAGGACCAAAGCCAATGCATACAAGATGGAGTAATCACGGCTCACAGTTTTCTTTCTAATTCAGAATATTTTTAAAACCTGAGAAAGTGAGTTTAAAACACTATATTAAGAGCAAGACTGCTTTGTATGGTGATATGAGCTGCACTCCATTGTTTTAAACTTAACCTGTCAACAAAGAGATGTTTCCTAAGCTCTCTTAAAGACCAAGAAATGTTCAAGGATGGAGGAGGCTTTATAGTCTTCAGTGTTTTAAGCCCTGCTTTTAGGTAAAGCTTTTAGTTAAACAGGGACAAGTCTAAGCTGGCAATTTGCAAACAGGCTCATTTCTGCACCCATTCATTAGAGCACTGATTAGAATCCTAATGTAGAGACGGGGGCGTCTCAAAGTCAACTCAGTTATGGAAATGCTCATAAAGTTTAGCAAGCCTTTGTTCAAATAGAAACGTTCCAGGAAACTCGAAGGCATGGAAGGGGATTTTAAGGGATGGGCAAGCACGCATCTCTTATCACAGCGTTAGTTAAACGCAGAAGCGAAGAATGTTAAGTATTGTGGTGGTATTGTATTCCCCAAAATATTATGTGTTCCCCAAAATAAACTTATCTGGAGTCAGAGAACAATATTAAACATGAGGATAGGCAGTGGTAGCACACGCCTTTAGTCCCAGCACTCGGGAGGCAGAGCCAGGCGAATCTGGAAGGCCACATTGGAAACAGACAGGCATGGTGACTCACACCTTTAATCCCAGAAAGAGAGCCTTTAATCCCAGGGAGTGATGGTAGAGAACAGAAAGATACATAAGGCGTGAAAACCAGGCACCAGAGCTAGTTAAGCATTTGGCTGGTTAAGCTTTTAGGCTTTGGAGCAGCACAATTCAGCTGAGATCGATTTGGATGAGGACTCAGAAGCTTGCAGTCTGAGGAAACAAGACCAGCTGAGGAACTGGTGAGGTGAGGAAGCTGTGGCTTGTTCTGTCTCTCTGATCTTCCAGCATTCACCCCAATAACTGGCCTCAGGTTTGACTTTATTAATAAGAACTTCTAACAATTCTGCTACAAAGTATTGATGTGTGGTTGAACTGGCAGTGGGTATAGTCAGCACGCAGTGACAGAGACAGTGGCAAGGGGAATTGGGGTCACAGAGAGAAGACAGATGTCAAACACACCTGGGAGAAGTGGAAATGACTAGGAAGTGGCTCAGTGCTAAACCTGATAACAGATACACAGGGATTATATTACTTTTACATTTGTTTGAAATTGCCCATGATAAAAATATGAGGGGACTTGACTTCCAGAGATGCACTAATTTTAAGTGGATTTAAAAAAAAAGAACTATGAAAGAAACACTTTGACTAAAGGGAAGAAAGGAAAAGAAGGAAACAATCCAGGGAATAAAACGGGGACACAGAAGGAAATTTTAAGATAAAAAAGACTGAGAATAACTGCAATTTTTGTGGGTTTTTTTAGATAATGCTTTATTTTCAATTTCAAGAATAAATATCAATGAAGAAAATCATAAAGAGCATGGTATACTGGTACACATTTATAATTGCAACACCGGAGAGAATGGAGGACCTGAAGTCATGAATTTGAGGCCAACAGGAACAGCACAGTAAGTTCAAAACCAGTCCGGAACACATAGTGAGACCCCATTTCAAAAACTCCAATGGGAAGGAATGCTGCTCAGTGACAGAGTTCTTTCCTAGCCTATACATACCCTGAGTTCCATCATCAGTGCTGAAAACAAACTAGCCAAAAACTGTATGCCAGAAGGAGTAATAATAAAAATGTGTGGGTGTAAGAGGTATACGTTCAAACATTCCCAGGATTAAAAAATCATAGAAAGTACTTAAATTAAAAAAAAAAAAAACAACTCTTAGGAGCAGGTGGGCAACAATGAAGGAAGGGAATATAAATGCCTGTGTGGCAAGAATCTACAAGAACCCCTTCTTTCTTAGGATGGTGTGCGCCTAACCCTCACTAGGCATGTATTTTCTGCATTCCATGTTTCTATTGTGTCTCTTGCTGTGATTCCCATAGGTGCTAGGACAGGGTTAAAACAACAACAACAACAACTGCAGTGCAGGGTTTCTACCTCAAGGGCTGCAGTTACGAGCTGGCCAAAGGTTTTAAGTCCTGGTGTCTGGGGGTTGACGTATTTCCTTGGGACAGGACTTCAAAGTCAGTATGTAGCCCAGACTGGCCTCAAACTCTTGATTCCTGCCTCAGCTTCCCGTATACTAAGATCGCAGGTATGTTCTGGCATGCTGGGCTTAAGATATGTATTGTATTAGGGTTTTTAATTTTTTTATTTTGTTTTTGTGATGCTAGGACCCAACCCAGAACTTGTACAGAAACATTCTACCACTGAGCCACATCTTTAGGCCAACACTTTTTATCACTGATTTGTTTTTTCCTGAAAATTTAGTATTGTGTTCTTTGTGATTAACATCTAGTAGATTTTAACAAATATTTATTGAGCGGATGATGGAACAAATGAATGCATAAATGAATGGAACATGGGGCTTCCATTGAATAAAACCATATCCTCTGGATATCAGGCCCACAAGAGCTGTCAGGCTGAGATCACTGCCATGTCAGCTGGGGATGAGCCCATTAGGAGAGCTGGAGGCCTCATAATCTCGTTCCTGGGCTCCCTGTCCCTCACTCTGCCCATCTCACTCTGTCCCACTCAGTCTCTCATCCAGCCTGCAGATGCAATGACCTAGTTACATTAATTACATCATCTCCCAAGTCCTGGGGAGGGGGGGCACAGGACATTTTCAGAGCCTGTACTGCATCGCCCAGAAACACAGACAACAAACAGCAGTGAAGTGATCTTTCCTTCTCATTCCTTTTGCTAAAATGCCCTTGATTTCCCCCCATTAATTGCATATTAACATATCTAACACAGAGAATATCTTCTAAATTACCCACTGGTGTGAGGGATAATGTAGTGAGTGAGATGAATGAAACCCTTGGTTTCTCAAAGCTCCCAAATACATCTTTCAGAAATGATACACTATTTTCTTAGCTTGAATAGTCTTTTCATACCAACCTCAGTGACTACCAAAACAGTTTAATGCTATTAGAATATCATCAACTTTCATTATGTTTAATAAGAGATGATGACAAGAGATAATTTTAAATACATTTTCACAAAAATTAAAATCACAAGTTATAAAATGAGTTCTAGAAGTGTTAGTTATAATGTGATGCAATTCCAGCCTCCTTAAACTTAGTCTCATTGACTGCTCCAGGATGGAATTCTAGCAGTAAAATTATGGAGGAAAGAAGCTAAAATCTCTCAAAAGTGAAGCCTGTAGCTTTTCTCATCAATTTATTTTTCTACATCTATTGACATGGTCAAGTATCTTGTTGTCTATTCATCTTTTGTGTACAGTCACTGAGTATTTGTCCCTGGACATTGTGGACATGAGCCAACAATAAAGACAGAAGGCTACGTGCTCACTCCTTCCCATCCCCATAACTAACTCACCAGGGGTCAACCTAGAGAAGCACCAAGCTAAACATGATGGGTGCCTCTTTACATACCTTTTTAAAAAAGCAGATATGAGGTTCCTTTTAAAACTATCCGTTATACAATAAGATAAAAAACGGGATCAACCCGATAAAGGGAAAAAGAAAGAAAGCAAACAGGTGAACATCAGCTAAAAGAGGTCCATCCAATGTAAATGAAGAAAGGATCTCTCTAAAACGCCAGGCAAAAGCCATGCACGTGCCCATGTGCACAAACACACATGTACATGCATACACAGGTTTCTAGAAGAAGCCAAGGTTTTCTGAAAACAAGGCAAGTTCCATGTAATGGAATGCTGTACCATTTCCTTGACAACACCAGGCACTCATCTACTGCAGTGATGAGTTCCATGTACTTCTGCTGAGCACAGAGTCCAAACAGTATCGGCTAAGCGGTCTGTTTCTAATTCTTACCTATGGGGGGGGTTAATGATCTGGCTAGTGTCTCTGAGTAATCCAATCTGAATTACAGCCCACATGTGGGTAGTCACGTGATTCTCCAGGTATAGGCCACACACAAGTAAGAAGTGTCCCTTTAGCAAATTCTCATAGAGGAAGAGGAGTTGGTTAGGCTGAGGATGCAAAAGTAGTAGAGTATGGGTCAGAACTGGTCCTCCTCTTCAGCTTGTACAGATTTTCAAAATTTAACATTGGTGTTAATGTTTAAAAATCCTGTTTTCCCATTTCTCAAAACAACAATAAACACTGTGAGTTTCCCAACTCAGAGCCGCCTTTCCTCCTTGGGAGGGAAACTGAGTTACAGTGAACTGCAGCCTCTAATTCGGTAGTGAGTACTCTCTAGCTAGCTTCAGACACCACAGTGTCAGCTTCACCCATTAGCCTACCTTCCTTTTCCTATGGACACACAATGGATAAGAAAGGAAATATTGCATGGTGAAAAACATTTCATCTCAGCCCTGGGGAGGCAGAGGCTGAATGGCTGAAAGTTCAAGCCCCACACAGGCTCCACAGTGAGACACTGTCCCCAAAGAAGGAGTAGGGAGCAGCTTACACAAAGTATGAAAGAGCATCATATCTTGGAGAGACAGGAGTGTGGAAGCAATAGGTGGCATGTCAGAGTATCCAGCCCCAGACAGATCCCATTCAAGAAGGACTCACAGGCAGTAAGGTTTGCCAAGCCTGTTCCTTTGTTCCTATAGCCCACTGACTCCGCTGCTGGGTGAAGGTCTTAGGATCTGATTGTTGCAAAGGTAGTAGCTCTTTGATAGAGAAAGGAGATCAAGCATTCAACCTGTCCTTCCATCAACTTCTTCCTACAAACATTAGCATTCTTAGGCTCATGTCTCCATCTCTTTCTTGCAACAGGAAGTGATCTACACTTAAATGAAAGCATCATTGGAATCCTCTGAAGTCATTGTACTGGGGTCAGTCTTCCTGTATCCTCTCTGCAGACTCATCACTCAGAGCAAAGACTCCATCCTCTGTGAAGACAGCTACACACCCAGTTCTCTCGGCCTTGAGCCCTTAGTGGCCCCCAGAGTGTGGTTGGTGTCTGTGGCATGGTTGTTTGTGTGTGCATATCTTTGCTCTCTTATTTGAGAGTTCTAATTTTACAAGGGTAGTAACAAAACAGCTTCCAGAATGCGAGGGGTAACTTCTCTTTGACATTCTTTTGTATCCCACTCCTTCTTACCATGGCCTCCCTTAGTCCATAAGCTATTCCACTAACCACTGGAAAACCAGACTCGGGAAGAGGCCAACTGTTCTGATCTCAAGGAATTTACATTCCAGAAGGCAAATATTTATTTATAAGCAAATAAATATGAGGACATGACTATTTTACTCTCCACTGGTGCAGAGGGCAGTGTGAAAAAAGGTAGCAATGTACTTGAGGCCCAGATAAAGGAAATCAGCCACAGGAACATCTGGGGTAAAAAGTGATCTGGGAAGAACAGATGGCAGGATACAGGACCAGAGGCAGGAACAGGGCAGCATGAGAGAGAAGGAGAGGCTGCAGAGTAGTGAACAAGAGCAAGACCAGGGAGTGAGACCAGAGAGGAGAGAACTTCGGAGCCCTGAGGAATCTCGGGCCAAATCTAGCACACTGCGTCTGCATGGTCTGGGAAGTAGGAATATGTTTGATATTTTTAATTGGTTGGGGGGGAAAGAAAAGAAAAATACCATTTCATGGCCTGTGAAGCTCATATAAAATACAGATCTCAGTGTCAGATTTACTGGTGTTTGGCATTCAACATCAGAACCTGAATAATCCCACCAGAGGCCATCTGGCCCACGAAGCCTTAGATACTACCCAGCCCTTTACAGAGTAAGTTTATCAACACTGTGCAACTAGACTCTAAGCTTTCTGAGACCCATTCATAAATGAATAAATGCTGTACCAGACATTACACTGACCTCAGGACAGATGGTAGATTAAGTCACAAAATAGAAGATTCTAAATTCCTGTGACGATGTCATCAGTGCAAGGTGAAGACATTAGTTTTAGATTCAAGGATGTCCTGACTAGCTTTTTGTCACCTCAACACAAGCTAGCATCACCTGAGAAGAGGGAACCTCTATAGAGAGAATACCTTTCATCACATTGGCCTGTAGACAAGTCTAGGAGGCATTTTCTTGATTAGGAAATGATGTGGGAAGATCCAGCCCACTGTGGGCTATGCCATCCCTGGGAAGGTGGGGAAGAAATCAGGCTGCAAAATCCATGGGGGAGCAAGCCAATAAGAAGCACTCTGCCATGGCCTCTGGTTCATTTCCTGCTTCCAGGTCCCTGCTTTAGTTCCTGCCCTGCCTTCTCTTCAGGATGGACTGAGATCAGGACATGGAAGCTGAAATGAACCCTTTCTCTGAGAGTTGCCTTTGGTCATGGCTTTATCACATCAATAACTAATACAAAGGATTTACTCAAACCTGTGACCCATATCTTGCTCCCACTTAACCAATGCATCTAACCCCATTTTTATCAACTCTAGAAGAAGATGGAAGCTAGGTCCTGAAAAGTGACCCGCTCCTTACAGAAATATAGACAATCAGCAAAATCCAAAGGCTCCTGAATATGTTGAGTCAAGCTAATTTTTTTTTTCAGAGCAAAACCGAAAAAAGAAGATGAAGTCCTTAGAAACAAGATATTATTTAGGAAGCGATGGAAAATGTTCTCACCACACTAATGAGTCATTAAGTGAGGCGTTTGGGAACAGGGAGGCGCTATAATTAGGTTATCTGTATTTTTAACACAAGAAAAATAACCCAGAGCAGCACTAACCAATGCAGCTGTATGGAAGGGTGACAGCTCTCCGCGAGTCTCCAAACAGAGAGGAATCATTTGTAACAACGCCGGCTCTGCTGAGTAGTTAATTGAACAAAATGCTTAAGAATAAGCCGGCAGCCGCTGGTTACCACCCTGAACTGTCTCTTCACTTTACCATAACTGGAAAGCAATACCCCATTCCAAAGCACCAGATAGCAGGGTACATGGAGTGAAAACAGCAAATCCAATCATAACAAAAGGGGGGCCAAAATGAAGAGAGTGACAGGTTAGGAATGTCACATAATTAAACTGTCAAAGGCCACAAAAAGAATGTGAAAATCCAGGGCTATCACCATCATGGGGGGAAAAGAGAGGGGATTTAGTCACAAGTATATTTCTGAGGAAGATGAAGAAAAAATAGATGTCCAGATTGCTCATTTTTGGCCTAATGAATAAATCATCTTGCCCCCCGCACCCCACCCCCAGTGCACCTGCTGCTTTGAAAAGTCCTTCCGTACCAACCCAACATAAACGCCTCACAATGGCTCCAACAAGGCTGGAGTCCTGCCAAGGAAAATTACCACTCTTCAACCAAGATAAACATCATATTACTTCATTACCCTTTTAAAACATATGCAAATTAAATCCATTATTCTTTTTTCACCCAGAAATGAAGTTCGTTTGGCTGGAATTCAGCGATTCCTTTTGTTGCAGATGACCATGAATGGATGAACTTCATGTAGATGGTGCCCACTCCCCATCTTTGAATCAAACATTAATACCATTTGACAGTAATAAATAACACTTATCACAATAGGGATAGAATAATGATTTTCCCACTCAGCTGGCTCATCAGAGCCTATCAGCTGACAACTGCATAAATGGGATTAGCATAACAGCTGCCTATGACAAATGTATCTAAACCCTCTGATGCTAACTAGTGCTTTGATCTCCCTATCAAGTTAGTGCCAAAACCCAAATCCATTTCTGAAAAATACATCTTGTTTATGATAGATACATATGTATGTCCCAACGTATGCCACAATCCTAAGACATCCTTAATTAAAAGAATGTGGAATATTGATTGAAAATCGTCACCTCTGGCTTGGTACTTCTTTCCATGACTTTGCTGAATATTTTAAGACATTTATTTTCAAAATGGGGCCGAGGTTCTGCGGGGCCCGTCCTGCTCTTGAGTCACTCACCAGAATGTAATGAGGTCTCATTCTGATGTTTTCAAATGAAAATAATTACCATGGCTTCATTTTGATTATTGCTTTTCAGAGGGATTGGGTTCATAAAAATTTAAATCAACTCCAAGTAACATAAGCCACAGTCCTTTACTTCCTATTATACAATCACAATGAAGCATAGACTTGTTCTTTGTTTCGGAATGCAAATGGGGTTTGAGATCAAACCTTAACTAGAAGGACTTCATTTATCCTGCACCACAGCGGACAGTAATGATGAGGGAAACACGAGGAGCAGGAAGCACACATTAGGTAGCCGGGTCTCTATGAGCCTCAGTTTGGTTTTCCTACTGAGCTTGAGGTTGAAACAATTTTTCTAAAGAGAGTCCAGCATCTAGGGAGTGATGCGGGGAGATTAGGATGTAAGCAGTCAGTCCCTTAGGGAAAGAGAGGCAACAGAATGCAAGACTGACTGACACACAGGAGTCAGATGTGGGCCTAGTTACCCCACCAGGGCACATGGTAACACTTGGTGTTAACATCTATCTACTTTCTGTGGGGATCGTTTTCACACATTCAACAGTCTTCTAAACATGTAAGTCAGGCTATAGTCTATTCATACCACAAATATTTGGCTGGAGACTGCTGTGTAGAATTCTGAGTGCTAGGAATCAAGGGAAGTAGATAAACAGAATTCTTGCCCTCACTGGAGTTACTGTCTTGGTAACTGATGTCAACAGCTATTGAAAAATAACTAGAGCAGGAAAGAGAGAGGGAGAGAGAAAGAGAGAGAGAGAGAGAGAGAGAGAGAGAGAGAAGGATGATGATGATGATGATGATGATGATGATGATGATGATGATGCATGCCAGATCTATACTGGAGAAGATTTAAACTGATCCCAGCAGTTGCAGGAATCCAAGCAGCACAAATAAGAACATATAGATAAATTAATCAAAGACAGTTGATTTAATCTACAATTGAGTAATTTTGAGACCAAGGCCAAGATTCCTCTGCAATTATGCTCAGTGTGAAATGGTTGGGGATGTTTAATTATTCAACCAGATACTGATGATGACTCAATGGCAATATAGCCAGGTATGGTGATGCACTCCTTTAATCCCAGCACTCCTGAAGCAGAGCCTGGTGGATCTTGTGAGTTCAAAGCCAGCCTAGTCAATATATGGAGTTCCAGGCCAGCCAGGACTAGAAGTCAAGAAGTCAAGAAGAAGTCAAGAAGTAAAGAAAGAGAGAGAGAGAGAGAGAGAGAGAGAGAGAGAGAGAGAGACGACAATCTTTGTCATCTGTGGCATACACTTCCATCATAGAGTCATAACAGAACTCTGTTACAGAGGTAACATCTACTGTGCCAAAGATATGTCACTGAAGCTACAGAGTACACAAATGGGCTGGTTCCATACCAAGAAGAGTCCACCTGATGAAAGTAGCTGGCTCACAACAGATGTGTAAATACATCAGATCAGAAGTTCTCAGCAAGAGCCAGTGATGGGAGTCTCACCAGTCACAGCCAGTCCCACTGTGCCTGTCAAGAAGGCTGTCAGTGTCTAGACACATGGCTGTCTACATGGACTTTTAGTAAAACACCCAGGTGTGACTGTGTGCTGTATAGAGGCCAACTGTGAGTGAAAAAGGGACACAAGCATTTTAAAGGCAAGACTGTGTCTCCCACTCAGGAAAGGCAATCCGAATAATGCACATGAGTGAAAGGTCTCTTTGTGGAATCTAGATATTATTGAGTTTGCTGCACAAAAGCTGAATAATTGACAAATTTTGGTTAAATGACTGATGTTTATGTCAATGTTTCCATTGGAAAGAACTCTAAAATCTATACTTAAAATAGTCATTGTTTATTGTCAAAAGAAATGTTACACATTACACAAGCAAACAGTGCTACTTAAAAATACATGAAAGGGCACTATGGGCTAATAAGATATGAACAATTCATTAATGCATCACTGCATTTGCCATAGCTCTATCCCAATACATTTTCTCAGTCTCTAGACACAAAAGTATACATAAGTTAACATTAACTAGAGGAGTTTTAATATTGAGGGGGGGGTGACTTGGGGTCCTATGTAATGCAAATGCTATATAAAAATTAATCCCAGGTTATTGTTCCTAACTAGCTAATGATTCAGAATGACCAAGCAGCTGACCCACTTGACTTCCCAGACTCTTAACCTTCAAATGATCCCAGTTATTTCAGGTTGATTTGTATCAACCTGCTGTCATCCAAACTCGAAAACAAAGGAATGGAGCCAATGAGCTCAAATTATAAGCAAGTCTGTACACCCCCATTTCAGGAGTATTGAAAACTTCTGCCATGTTTTCAGCGTGGGGGGAGAGGGTGTTTACTTGCTGTTTTGTTCATTTTGAATTCTCTTCATTGGTGTTCCAAGCATTGCCAAGTGCCTGGCATGGTGTGGTAGTGTAAAACACATAATAATTTCTCAATTATCTGCTTCCTGTCTTCAAATCACTTCCAGTTTAATTAGGGACAAAATCACTATACCCATGCTCCATTATCAAGCATCATTTTAAAAATAAAGTATGGGCCTTCTGAATGGGAAAAGTGCCCCATGGTTTGAACAGTACAAAATTGGAGAACAGCATGTGAGGTGTGTATGGGCCATGGGCTGCACCAGGGGGACATGTGGACCACAAAATGTTAAACTTGCTGACTCTACAAAGGATAGAAAGACAAACAAGGACCCAGTTTAAATTCAGTCAGTGGGTGACCTTGACTGACATTCTGGGCCTTAGTAGCTTTTATGGCCGTCACCAACCTTGGTGTTTTGCTTGCTTTTCATCTACTGTGTGAAGCCTCATCTGTTTCCCATCCCAGGAATTTTTCTGCAGGACTGATACAGATCTCTAGAATACTGTCCAGCTCTTGTGTCCAACCATTGCTCTTTTCCCCTTCTTATTATAATTATGGTAAGCACACACAACAGAAGTTTATCATCGTAACAACTGTCAAGTATCCAGTTCATTACTACATTCAGACTGCTGTCAACAAATCCCCAGGACTTTTCATCCTGCAGAACTGAACATCTATATCTACTAAACAACAGCTGCTTATTTCTTCACCCCTCATCTCTCAGCTCCAGCCCCTGATAGTCAGTATCACATTTTCTTGTTGGTCAGATAACTCATATATGTGTGATTTAATATTTGTCTTTGTGTGGTTGGTATCATGTCCTCAAGGCTCATCCATGTTATTACATGTAACAGGACTTCCTTCTGTTTTAAGGTTGAATGATATTCCCCTATGCTTATTTGTCGCATTGTTGATGTGGTCATCTGCTGCTGGACATTTGGGCTGCTTCTGCCTTCTACAACACACTGCTGAAAAAGGCTGCTGTAAGCATAGGTATACAATTATCAGCTTTGAAAATACAGCACATGACAACCACACAGACACATGGCCATCAAGATTTAAGCAATTTTTACCTCACTTGAACTCATAGCCTATCAAATAATAACAAGAGAACTGAGCATCTTAAAAGGTATAATTGTCTCATGCTCAGGACCCTCTGACTTACAAATAACCTGCCCTAGTAGGCACCCTTCGCCCTTCCCCATCCACACCCTGATGTAGGCTGCTTTCTTGGTAGCAATGTACTCTGACTCTACTGACCTTCAAGTTCAGTTGGGCTAGATGAGATGACAACACTGCTCCCTTGGCAAGAATAACACCCAGAGTCTGTCGGTTGGTTGGCTGGCTTTGTTTTGTCCAGTCATGACTGCCATTGTCCATCATTTGATTCTGAAATACCAATGAACATGGCTTGTAACCAGGACTGCTGACCATGTATGAAAGAACGGCATGAAGGGCCCTACGTCTACAAAAAGCAGCATCTGTGACAAGCAAAGTAAAAAGATAAACAAAATAAAATAAAAATTTAGCTGCCATCCTGCAGTTTGTTGGGATAATAATAAAAGAAATCACCTCATAATTAAGCATCCAATGTCTGTGTGATTCCTTCAATTGCTTTCCCAGGCTTGAGTACCAACTCAGGTACACCATTCCAAAGGAAACTATTCAATGACACTCCTCCCCAAGCCCTTGGCACTCACCCCCACCCCTTCTTACTCTTCTTAATAGTCCCCCCTCCTAATCTCCCCACTCCTACACTTTTTATATTTTTACTCTAGATTGTTCTGTGGGGTCAAAGATCATGTCTGCTTTTGTTCTTCAGGAAATCTTTCTTCTGCCTTGTACTCATAATGCCTGACATATCACACTCAAATAAATATTTGTTAAATAAATAAATAAATTCATGAGCTACAATCTGAAGGTATGTATATCAAACCATTTAGAGTCTTGGAGTTAAGAAGTCCATAGGCTTGAAGCCTGACAACCATGATTAAACAGCCATAGTTCTCTGTCCAGGACAACTGAGCTCATTGGACTAGACCCCCTCGGCCCCAGAATTCAACAGAATTATAACTGCTAAGTGTTAATGTGGCTACATGAGGTGGTTCAAAATGGAGGCAATGAGGCCAACACTAAGAAGAAAAAGGAGGAGAACAGATCTCTCTCCAAAAAGTGAGGGGGTGACATGGAGAACTCAGAGAAGCCAAGCACTCTGGCTTCCTTCAATGAGAGACTCAACACATGGGTTGGTGATGTTTTCCTCTCCATCCCCTGTGGAGTCCAAATATGCACTTGTACTCTTGCAATAACCCCCCTTTCTTATTTAAGCTAGCTTGGTATAGGCCTCTATCCCTTACAACTACAACAGCCCTACCCAAGACAGCACCATAAAGTAATTCCTGGTGCAGATGATAAACGTGTTTGCATTCATCAAAGTGATAGTTCAATGGGTCCGTGGTCAAATAAATGTTCTTGTCTTCTTTTTGCACTTGGTCGGTTCATTTAGAATCACATGGGGCCGGGTTCACTCTGCGGTTTGAAGACAGGGCTCTTTATGTGCCTTTTTCATATGATAATGCAAAGGATATTTTCAGCCCAGCCCTCCATCAAACCAGCATCATCTTGAGGAGACATAATTATAGCTGCTATTTGGCTGGCTCCTAATGGCTCCTAAGCAAACAATGTGCTTAGAAGTTATTTTCAACGTCGACACTAGAAACAACAGGGAGAAGGGGCCAGCCAGCAAGCTGGAACTCCTACAGTCTGATCTGTGGTGGTGTATCCTCAAAGGATCTCCCCCACTACGAGGACTGCCAGTAGTTTTTCCTGGGTGTATGTTACACTAACAGGCTATGAAATGGTTCCTGCCGGATCTGACCTTTAAAATCAAGAAAAGTGACCTTGATTATTAGAGAATCCTCTTCAGCAATAACTACTTCAGGATCCACTGCAAACAGCTGATGTAAAGGTGGGGCGGGGGTGGGTTGGGGGGGACAGGGTCTGCTTTCCTTCGTGTTTGTTGTTGTTTCTTTGTAAATGCAACTGTTCAAAGTTACAGCAGAAAAGTGTATCTTCCGATGACTACTCATTCTACGGCTGCTTTGACGTTCAAAATTAAGCAAATATTAAAGGGGCTGAGGGTGTGATTCAGTGGTGAGGTGCTTGCCTAGCATGTGCAAGGTCCTGGGTTCAATCCTCAATACAGAGAGGGAGAGAGAGAGAGAGAGAAAGAGAGAGAGAGAGAGAGAGAGAGAGAGAGAGAGAGAGAGAGAAAGAGAGAGATTACTAAGAGTACAAATTTTTCCAGATGTTAAGAACTGTAAAAATCATTAACAATGGTAATGCATTCTCTTTTGATGCTATACACCCAGGGAGGGGAGTATGATTAGAGAACAGTTGGTTTGTAGTCCAATTATTTAGCCACTCTGTTTCATGGGAGAGAAATTTGGCTTCGTCAGAAAACATCAAGCTGCATGACACATCCTACCACTGTAAAATAATTGTGTTTCACATACACAGAAAATGTGTTTGAAAAGTGGGAGGATAAGAGAAAATAGCTTCAAGACATACAGGAGACACGTGCCGGCATTGAGCTTTCTAACACTTATTTTTTCCCTTCAAACATTGCATAAGGCTCGCTCAGACAATTGGGTTTGTGTGTAAATACAATTGAGCGGTCCTCATTGCAGAGACCCTGTGCCCACTCTCCAGCTAATAATATTTCCCTTTTTGTTCTGCCTCATTACTTCAAGCTTTCCTCACGGTTCTAAGCTAAATAATTTCTCTCTCTACTCTCTGTCTGCACCTTTACAAATATTTGCAAATGGTTAGCATGCCATATCCTGGTACTTACAGGGAAGCGAGAATTCTCAGTGTCTTTAACACTTAATAAGTAGGCCAGTGTCTTAACTGTTTTTCTCTCCTACACTTTCAGCTGTCTAACATGCTATGGTAATTATCTAGTGCATTCCTCTATGGCACAATGTTGAATTCAGAATTCACTTTGCATTCCTTAGCAAATTCTATCTTGGTTGAATTTGTTCAATGCCGTTATTACAGCCACCATAAGCTTATGGGGAGAAAGCCACTATTGAGTCCTGGATAGTCAGAAGAGCATAGTCAAGAGACAATGAACAGTAGAGTCAGAGCTGTCCTACTGTGTGGCTATCAGCAAGTCCCTACTTCCGTGGATCTTGTTTGCTTAAAGAGTGCAAACAGCTTGTCACTAGGATGTCTTCCAGATCCTGATAGCCTGTGTTTCGAGTATCCCTTTGAAGACTAAGGTCAGCCAGGCCTTCCCTTTCTAGAAGCCTTCAGTTGTGTCCTGTGGCCTTATAATGAAACCAAACCAAAAGCCTGCCCAAGCCCTGCCTGCCCAGGCTTTTAGCTACATTTTCCAATACAGTTTGATCATTCCCATTCATTACAGGCTGTATTCATCCCAGTGAGACTCTGAGACAAAGATATGAGTCCAAGATGCTTGAGTGAGAAGAAATGGTAAGGGAATGAGGAGGCAAAAAGGGAAGGAAGCCAGTATCGAGTGTGTTATTGAGCAGCTTATCACAATGAACAACCAAAGTCTGGTCCCACAGAGGACTCCTGGAAGACTTCAAAATGCACTGGACCTGCCTTGAGTTATCCCACTGAGGGATAGTCCCCATTCATAGAAGCTCACAAACTCCCCACAGCCCTGCCCTGCACAGTGTGCTGGCCCAGTATGCCAGAAAAAAAGATGTCCTGAACACAGGAATGCTGAAAGAGTGTCTTGTGGATACAGATGGGATCTAAAGCGCCTACTGCTCCATTGGCTACTAAAAATCCAGCCATACATGGCTTCCAGTTCCTCAGTTTTAGTCTGTCCTCTTAGGGCCTGTGTACAACCAATCTCCTGTGATTGGACATTTCCCATGCAGCCTTCTGCTCAGTAGACATCACTGTCTTGGCCAAGTCTTCCCTGGAATTCTTCATTACCTTGCTCACCTCCCTTTGCTCCCTCCATAGCATTCTTCATGCTTTATCCAACTACTTTGATTTATTTTACATTGTTTTCTTACACCAGGGTTATAAGCTGCCCTTGGTCTGGAATCAGAGATGCTTCATTCACCAATGTGAAGGCAGCCAGCATCCTGCTCAGTGACTAATAAGTGGTTCTTTCTCTCTACATTGCTCTCATATGAGTAAACTCTTGGAAGCCCACATTCATATAAACTACATTATATAGAGCCAACATTCATATAAAATTTGTATTTGGTTATCCATGAAAATCAAAGGTGTCTTAGTGAGATAGAAGGTTTCTAATGCAAGGTTCTACATTGGAAACAGCTCGTTTGGTGGTTCCTGTAGGAGACTCACAGGGGCTTCAGCTTCTGTGACTTAGTAAGGATGGCAGTGGATACAAGCAGGGTTTCCATACATTGAAGAGTCGGGGATGGGTCTTCAGTCTCAGCCCTCTGTGTTGAAGTAATAATGGTGATTTTCTGAGCATCTGATATGTTGGCTCTTTCTGTTGTTTCTTTTCTGTGTGTGGAGAGGTATTAATTCTTTCAGTCTTTACATTTAATTAATTTGTTTGTTTATATATGTATGTATGTATTTAGTGTGTGGAGTGTGTGTGGTTTTGTGTGTGTGCATATGTGTGTGTGTGTACACAAACATGCAAAGGAATGAGTGTGCTGTGAAACACATGTCAAGGTCAGAGGACAACTTGCTGGAGTCAATTTTCCCTCTCCACTTTGTGGGTCCCAGGGATTGAATTCAGGTCATCAAGCTTGGCAGTAAACATTTTTACCTGTTGAGCTATCCTACTCTTCAAGATTTCTTTTGGTTTGGTTTGGTTTGGTTTGGTTTGGTTTGGTTTGGTTTGGTTTGGTTTGGTTTGGTTTCCTAGAGACATGGTTTGTCCGTGTAGCCCTGGTTGTCCTGGAACTCACAGAGATCCACCTGCCTCTGCCTCCCGAGTGCTGGGATTGAAGACGCACACCACCACCACCACCTTGTTAATCACCTTAAAGATCTCTTAAATATTACCTAAGCTCCAATAGGCTTCCAGTCTATTTAGTGAGAAAAACAAAAGGACCCTTGCATATTATATGTACTGACAAAATATTTTTTAACTTTGTAAAGATAATGGCTAGAACACAAATGCAGTGTCATAAAACTCTGCTAACTGAATCTGTTTCTTCATTTACAAATGGTGGTGATTTGAGGTAAAAATCAAGGATGTCAAATGCCTGCAGAGTCACTGTTACCTAAATCTGTGCTCATGACAGACATCACTAATCAAATGTTGCACTCCTTCACTGATCCAGACTGTGAACCTAGAAACCTCCAAGTACCTGAGCCAAGAGATCAAAGTCAGTATTGCAAATGATAAAAGTCACATTGAAAGCACAGTGACATGATAATGGTATTTCATGCAACATGACCAGAGAAGCATTTCACTTTTGAGATATTTTCCTCTAAAACGTATAACTCCAGAGGAAAAAAATCAAGATAAATTCAAATTGAGGGGCATCATACAAAAATGCCAGAATAGTATACTTCAAAACCGTCACAACACCAAAGTGGGGGATAAGTAACTATTACAAATCAGAAAACAGAAAGGGAATATAACAACTGAGTGCAATACAACATGATTTTTATTCAGTTGGTTGGTATTTTGTCAGTGCAGAAGCTTGAACCTAGAACCTGAAGCTGGGCAAGCGCTCTCCCACTGAGCTATAGTCCCAGCAACAATGTAACATCTTAAATAAGATCCTGGACCAAAAAAGCACTAGTGAAAGAAAAGGTAGCCAGATAAAACTGTATCAAGTCTGGAATTGATTTGACAGCAACATACCAATGGTGATTTCTTAATGTTGACAAATACAACCTTGGTTTTCTAGCATACTAATATTTACTAGAGAAGGTTTCTGTACATGAGAACTCTGTATTATTTTAGGAAATTTTCTATACATCTAAAATGATTCAAAAATCAAAAGGTTATGTTTGGAATCAGCGAGCCATATCCCCTTGTTATTAGTTATGAGCATGTTCAACATCCTTAACTGTTCTGGGTTTCTCCTTTCCCTCCATATAAGCATCTTTCCTCTTTTCAGATATTTTGCTGCAGATAAAGAGTGTTGAAATTAAATGCTTACTATCAAAACTTGAGGTTAGAACATCTAGCTTGGGGCATGCAATAGGAAATAAATGATTCAGCCAAACTCAGTGTTATTCTTTCCCACTTTCAAGTAATTTAAGAGTTGATCTACTGCCACAGACTTCCTTAAATTAATGCCTTTTAAAAAATATAATTAATTTCCAAAGTATCTTTCACTTACACTCAAATTTAATTGCAAACTTTGAGAGATGGGCATAGGCAGAATTTATTGCATCCTTTGATGCTAAAACGCCGCTGCCCTTAACAGCAGCAATGAACTAAATTGCTGGGAATCTTGTGTTAATCCCCTCCAGATGATAATGCACTGAGAGAATCTGAGGGAGATGCATGCAGCTCCTCCAGATGATACATGCACTGGGAGAGTCTGAAGGAGATGCATACATCTCTTCCAGATGATACATGCACTGGGAGAGTCTGAAGGAGATGCATACATCTCTTCCAGATGATACATGCACTGGGAGAGTCTGAAGGAGATGCATGCAGCTTTTCCCTTGAAGACACATACGGAGAGCAGGACGCCCACTTTCTATGTACTTACACATTCCATAACTCACTGTCTAGGTGAAATGGGCTGCTTTTGAAAACTTAGAGACTGTAACCTGCACTTTTCAAATTGTAGAGCTAGCAGATTTCATTTACAGTATATTGCAACAAGTCCCTGGGAGTTTCCACCAGAGCCCGTAAATCAGAATCAGTTAAGAAAAATGTTCAAGAGAATTTCCCATTTCTGCAGACAGAGAAGGTTGAAAAACATCAGAGGTAGAGTTATATAGTGTGAAATGACACGTTCTAAAGGGCTCTTTTGAGCAATTTATTAAGAATTTGTCAAAGACATGCCAAGGACTCATCAGTGAATTAGACATGTATTAAATGCTTATTGTAGCATTTAAAGATCATGATACTTACCGCTTAGAATCTACTTAACACGCTCAAAACATTTTCAATTCTAATTAAATATCCTCCCACGTGTATCTGTAGAGAGAAATAAGCATTTATAGGAGGAAGAAATACCTAGGCACACAAATAAAAAAATCCATCAAAGAAGACTTGGGAACTGGAGCATGATATTAAATATGTAGGCGAATGCATATCATCTTGAATCCCAGCCAGAAGTCTAAGCTAGTTCCCCAAACAACCATTTGGAGTTCAATCTTTTCATCAAAATGAGCCTTTGTGCTTTTTTTCTTCCTAAAGTTTTAGCTGCCCTAGACAGAATCTTTTGAGGGCTAGGCTAATTAGGTGAAGGAAACAGAGAAACCAAGCAATTCTGTCTTCCCAAAAGGAGCTTGTCTTCTCAGAATCTAGTGTGATGGACACAGTTCAGACTTTTCCAGCTCCGTGATTTCCTTTTTCTTTATAGCTTCAGATTTTCAAAGACACATACTCTTTCCCAATGGGACCAACATTTTGGTAGACGGAATAACCAATGGGGAGTTCACCTTCACAGGTAATTGTTTTCTATTTGAGAATGGGAGGCACAGGTGGAGAATCTAGACTTACAAAGACAATGTGTATATAGAACAGGGAAGCAGAAGAGGGACTGCCTAGGGAGAGAGAGAGGACTCATGGGAAGGTGAATGAATGAGGTGGGGGAACAAAGGTACATCTCATGCCTCCTCTCATCTGGGGAATCCAGACTTTAAAAGATGTACATGAAAGCAAAAACAGAACCGTGTAGATGGAGGAAAGAGATGAGCAGCAAGAAGGAGAGGAGTGGGTTGACAAACCTGCAGGAAAAAATAAACTAGAACTGATGTCACCTCAACTGATTGTGCTAGTGTCCTGGAGTCGGCCACCATGCTTTATCCAGAAGGGCATGAACAGTTCAAGTTTTCCAAACATTCTCCATTATTTGAGAAGAGAGAAATGTTGGGACCCATTTGAGCAATTGTTTCAAATCTAACCCTGCTCCCATGTGACCTTGGCCTAGCTGGCTATATCCAGGATTATTGTGTTTGTTATCTAAAGCCTGGGTGTTACTGGCAACACCCTTCTGTAGGGACAATTCAGACAGAACATAAGTTAAGACATACACAATGCCTAGCTCAGAGCAAGGAACCACAAATGTTGTCTACTCTTAGGATAAGCATGTAAAGGGGTATCCCTCCCTTGTCACTTCCGGCATTGCTGTATCACCTGGTAGGTTGGAAGGCACAATCTCAGGTTCCATCCCAGGTCTACATTTTAACATGGCCCCAGACCACAATATAGGGGGAAACTTGGAGACCTCAGGCAAAATCCACATTTCTAACAAGTTCTTGGAAAACTCTGCTGGCTTCTGAACTGTAGCCTATACTTTGGGTAGCACATTGGAGTTTGAGAAACACTGCCTTGAAGAATAATGGGGTTCTGCCCCTCTCACATTCCACAGGAAGAAACACGGTTCTCAGACTGGCTTATTCAAGTCACACAAATCTGACTCAGTACTCCTTACTCTGAATAAAGGGTTTGGGTCACAAGCTGTCAGAGCAACGCAATTCTCTAAATGCACAGTGGCTAATTTGAAATGGACTGTCTATCAGACACTGTGCTTCTGTACACATGTCAAGGTGAGGGCCTAAATGGTTGTGTTAATGAACGCAATGTTATAATTCACACAGAGTCACTGTTAGACCTAGCAAATACGTAATTAGGGCTAATTTTGCACCTGCTGTCATGGGAAGATGGCATTTCCTTTAATTTAGCTTGATGCTTTGATGATACTGTGGGAGCAGCAGAGACAAGGCAGTCTCTCACTGCATCGCAGAGAAGCACAGCCTTTGCCTGGCTGTGACTAATGAAGCTATCTAGCATCCTTGAAATCATCTGCCTCTCCTACCATGCTGCTGTGTCATCCATGGGACAGAAGTGATGGCCTTTGTCCAATTTGTCACAGGTATGGCAAAAAATACCTGGATTCTCTTTAGGGAAAAACCATCCCAAACAACACCAAAAATAAAAAGGGGTCAGGAACAGCAATGTTCGGGGGTAAAGAAGGAGGGGCAAGACTAGAGAACCAATTTGCAAGCAACGTCTTCAGAATTACTCTACATCTCAGAACTCTAAATTAAGATTGCTACAACCAAACTTTCCTGTAGCTGAATCTACTTTCTAGGAAGACCCAGGTTCTGGGGCTTAGGATTGCCCCTTTCTCAAGGACTGTCTTAGATCTGAGGGATTTGTCTGAAGCCAAAGAAGAGAGCCACATGATAGTGTTCATAGGCCCCACCTGGTACCGACATCAGTTTCTAGTGGTCATGATTGTCTGCAGCTGCAGGGTTCCCCTGGTTTGAGGCTACCGCCATGGCTCTCGAATGCCCAGCTTCTTTCTGCTGCTCTATATCAGCCAGAGAAAGAAGAGGGTCTAGGCAAAGCCTGTCACCCAGACCCACTCTGAAACCACCACCTCTCCAGTGCCATGTGGGCATGGTGTGTGCTCTGGTTTGAATGTCTCCTTAAAACTCATGTGGAGCCAGGCAGTAGTGGTGCACGCCTTTAATCCCAGCACTCAGGAGGCAGAGGAAGGAGGATCTCTGTGAGTTCGAGGCCAGCCTGGTCTCCAAAGCGAGTTCCAGGAAAGGTGCAAAGCTAAATCCTGTCTCGAAAACAACAACAACAAAACCTCATGTGGAAATGTAGTGACCATTGTAACAGTCTCACTCAGTGAAACCTTTAAAGGGTGATAGGACCATGTAGGCTGTGACCTAAGAAACAGATTGATACTATTATTATAAGAGTGGACTCTGAGCTCCACCCCTGGGCCTGTGTTTCATGTGTTTGTTTTGTCCTTTTTCCATTTTACGAGACAGTAGAGGTCAGTGATATTCCCTTGGACTCCCCAGCTTCCACAACTGTGACCCAAAAACCTTATATTGTTTACAAATGACTCAATCTGTGGTATTTCCTTATAGCAACAAAACATGGACCAGGCCAACATGAAAAGCAGTGGGGTTTTGCCTGCCCAACATTCAAAATGAAACAGTTGTGTCCAAATCACTCCTTAACTAAGATTATTCTAAGCCTCAGTTTCCCCTTAGTGTTGAACATCTTGAGAGGAATGTCACAGCTCAGACTAACTGTATGAAACATGAAACTTACCGGGCATGCTTATTGAAAGGGGATCAGAATTGAGCCTAGGGAGTCTCAGATCATTGATACAGTTGGGGTGTACTCCACTGACAGCAAGCATCACCCCTAGAGATTTCAATCCCTTGTTTCTGAAGAATTAGGTAATGTCCACCCTCTCCTATGCTATACAAAGCTGCAGTGGGTATTCTGTAGGATGTGTGTGTCCATCTGTCTAATCACTCAGGTTTGGGACAGAGTATGACTTTACAGACCTGAAAAGCAGGAGCCCCCCAGGACTTCACTCCATTAGTACTCACCTGTTTCTCATGGATGCCTCTTTGGAGTACTCAACAGGAGTCAGCAGAGCATGCCCTGGAACTGGAAGAGTCAGGGTCATATCTGGTCATGTGACTTTGAACAAGTTCCTTGACCTGGCCTAGCTTCAGTTTCTCTATATACAAACTGAAAATAGAACCTGTTTCATCAAGTATTGCAAAGCCTAAATGAGATGATGTAATCACATATACAAGGTATTTAGCACTAAGCAGGGCTGTTAGGAAAGTATACTTTTTAAAAAGGGTAATGACAATGATGATGATCATGTTCTGTTTTGGTTTTGGTTTTGGTTTATTTTTTTATGGCTGAGCAAACTCCCAGGAGAAGCAACTTACAGGGGAAATGGATTTATTTTGGCTCTCTTCTGATGGGCCAAAGGTGAGGCGGAACATCACGCTGGTGGGAATGTCTGATAGAGGAGGCTGCTCTTCTCATGGTAGCCAGGAAACTGAGAAAGCAGAAGGGGCCAGGGACAAGCTGTATCATGTAAAGGTGCACCCAAGTGACTTACTTTCTTCAACCAAGCCCTATGCCTTCATTTCTGTCACCTATGATAACATCATCAAATCATAAATGAAGTCAGAGGCTCCATGATCTAACCACTTGCCCACACAGGCATTTTAAAAGGACACTTTCTGTCCACACAATAACAATGATGGTGACACTAACTTGAGTAGAGAAACAGAAGAAGAGGAATTTAGGAAGGCTTAATCATTCATGAACACACTCCCCAGGGGCTAGTGTGCACCTGCTCAGAAGAGGAATTGTCCCTCAAAAAGAAAGAATGAATTTCACCCCTCTCAGCCCAGCCCAAATCCCTACCCATATTGCCCCCACTCTAGGAAAAAGAAATGAAGAAAATAAGAGAGCCCATCTGGGGAAATTCAGAGAGAGAGTCTACAATGCTCTGGAAAGGCAAATTACTACCCAATGTGCTAAATTAGTGACGGCTTGCTAGTGTACATGCACAAAGTCAATGTGAATCCCCAGTAAAATGTAATTAACTGTAAACTATTATAGTAAACATGGGACTTTGTTACACGGGAAAGAAAAGGTGTGGTGACTTGAAGCCAAAGTATTTTCCAAAAGATGTACGCTATTTTCAGTTTCATGTGCAAAATTATAGGAAACATGATTGCAGGGTGGATTTTCTTTAAGGTTTCTGATGCTGCTGTTCTCTAAAAAGATGTCTTGCTTTCCTTCCATTTGCTCCTCTGAGGTTCCAACTACAATTGAAGCTGATATTAAAAGGCAATCATTACCCTAAGCCCAGAGGACAGGGACTCAGCAGGCCACATATGAGACGCTTGATTTTGAGTAGTGTTAAGAGGGTTTTTAATTACTCGGCTTTGGACTCAGGTATCACTTTCCTGGCAAAACAGCAAGGGAAGTGGTGCTTTCTAAATGGATCAGACTGCTTTCTCCCTACCAGCCCCAGGACCAAAGCCATCTCACCTCACAGGCCAAGCTATTTTAAACTGGTGTCTTAGGGAAGGCAGGGAGAGGAGCTATTTCTAGTTCTCTGAGGCCCCTGGGAACAAGAGACTGGATGTGCAGATAAGTCTTAACAGTAGTCACCATCTCCTCTCATCCCCATCAAAATTCTGCTGAAACTACCCCAAAGCAAATAAAAGAATGAAGAGCAGAGGCATGGGGAGCTGATCCCAAAGACATACCCCTAACTCCAAGGCCATGGGGAATTCCCCAGCAAAAATTCAGTGAACATTGTAAGATGCTAAAAACTGGGGGGCGTGGAGGTCCACTCCTGTAACCCTAACATACAGATCTGTAACATTCCAAATGTGGGGCTGTGTGGAATATAGCCATCTACTGTACATTAGTGTTATAGGTTGGCCTGTCTGTCAGGCTCAGTGCTATTGTTTATAAAATGGGCAAATAATGTGTATCTCATGGGCTGTTCTGGACAGATGCTACATTAAGACACACAGTGTTGTGGTGCACATGTGAGTATCTGATAAATACCAATTACTATTAGTAAGACGTGAAGAATTGCAGGCACTGGAGTAGGAAGGAAGCAGAGCTGCCAGCAGACTGTGAGAACAGATTGCCCTTTCTTTTAAAATCACGACATCTAGGTCTGGGGAGATGGCTCAGGGGTTAAGAGTGTTTGCTACGAAAGCAAGAAGAGCTGAGTTCAAATCCTCAGCACTCTTGTAAAAGCCTGGTATGTCTGTGTGTGCCTCTCACCCCAGCACTGAAGAGTAGAGACAGGTGGATCCCAGGAGCTCACTGTCGGCCCAAATGGCAAGCTTCAAAAAATAAGATAGAAAGTAATAGAGGAAAGCATCTAACATCATCCTCTGCCCTCCACATGTGTACACATGGGCATGTACCACACATACATACACCCCACTGTATCTATTCGGAAAGGCCTGATGGGTATGCTGGGCACAACCATTAAGTAAGAGGCAAATAATTCTGTCTCCCAAGGGTAAGAATTAGAGGCAGACTCCCTTACCCATACCATAGGCTGGAAGTTAGGTGGTAACGGCTGTGTCAGAGAATCCAAGATGCTGGAGAGCAAGAGGATAAGGGGAGATGCAGGTCTCTTTCGCAGGAGCTCAGGACTGGAGACTCAACCATGGGAAGAGTAGTTTGGATTTTGAAGAGAAGACACAGAGGACAGCTATGTGAAGCTAACAAATGCCCCAGAACTAGAACGGAAGATTGAAAAGAGGGTGTAGGGCTGGAGATGAAGTTCAGCTGGCAGAGTATTTACCTAGCAAGCATGAAGCACCAAGTTCAAGCCCCAGCACTGCATGAACCAAGTGTGGAAGTGTACACCTGGATTCGGGAGGTGGAGGCAAGAGCATTTGGGAAGCTGGAGGCTAGTCTGCACTATGTGAGGCTTTGTCTCAGAAACACAAGGAAATAAGAAAGAGAAAAGAGGGAGGGAGGAAGGGAGGGAGGGAGGGAGGGAGGGGAGGAGGACAGGGCCTAAGAGTGTCCCAGAAGCAGCTTGTTTGGTTGGTTTTGGTTCTCTATTCTCAGTTACAGTCTATAACATAGCACATAGCTTCCTTCTAAACTCACATTTAGCAGAGAGTCAATGTCCCACTAACCACATCAGAGAATGTCGCTGTTAACAACCTAGTGAGCATTCTTCTCTGTGGTTTATAAGCGTACACATAGGTAAATGTGTGCCCTGTTGCACAATTCGCCGCTGTTTCCTTGACACCTTATAGAGTTGTTCCTATCAATGCTGCTGACACTCCCTGTCTCTTTCCAATGGCTCTCTGTTCCCCTGGCATCACTTCTAATCACTTTCTGAAAGGACACCAGTCATTTTATACCAGGGCCGTAGCACCTCATTTCACTCTAGTCAGCTATGTAAAAACCCTAGATTATGACTGTGGTAGTGTGAATGTAATTGGCCTTCATAATCTCATAGGAAGTGGCATGATTAGGAGGAGTGGCTTTGTTGGAGTAGGCATGGCCTTGTTAGAGGAAGTGTGTCACTGTGGGGGTGGGCTTTGAGGTTTCTGTGCTCAGGATACCACCCAGCATCTCAGCCAACTTCCTGCAAGATGTAGGACTCTCTGCTACTACTCCAGCAGCATGTCTGCCTGCATGCTGCCATGTTCCCCACCATGATGATAATGGGCTGAACCTCCTAAACTGTAAGGGAACCACCCCAATTAAATGTTTTCTTTATATGAGGTGCCATGGCATAGTGTCTCTTCACATCAATAGAAACCCTAACTAAGATACTGGCCAACATCTGAATCTTGGAGGGCACAACTCTATCCCAAACACTAGCTGTACTCTTGAGTATTGGTATTGCATTTTTGAAGAGCCTAATATAAAAAAAAATGGTCCATTGTTTCTTACTAATCAAATGGGTGAATTTTCATAGCATCCACGGTTATCTTCCCCTCCCTAGCCATGGCTCTGTCTATTGAACAAGATGGGTACCAGTCTAATGCTCTGGGTTGGAAGGCTAATTCCACCTACTGGCTCTGTGGCTGGAAACCTGCTATTGTCTACCCTCTGTTTTATCCTCCAAGTGCAATGGTTACATCGAAGGCAACTCATACAGAAATCCTATGTGAAAGTCAGGTGTGCACACTGTCTGCAATCGCCACTGCCTCTTGTGACAGCTCCTCCCATTTTCAAGCTTGGGCACCATCCCTAGTCCCCTTTGGCCTCCTCAGAGATCATTACCCCCACTAGGAAAACCACTTCCTATGCAAACAGTCTCCAAAGGCAATTAGGACTCACACCCCCTCCAGTGCTTGTGAAACCTGATGTGCTCCATGCTCCCATGAACATTAACCATGCCTTGGTGACACAGTCCCAGAAGGGACCAATTGGCTTTGGGGTAGCAGACGATGACTTCATTGGGAAGGCCATTAATCATAATTATGAAATAATGAAACGGCTGTCAATTTGCCCATGCCTAATAACACCCAGTTAATAAGAGGGCCTTTTATTTCTCATAGTGGACATGAATGGCAGAGGATACTGTTTCTGGGAGCGTTACACGTCTTGGATGGCTGAAGTGCCTTGGCCGGTGGAAGTCACTCGACTCTTGGCTGACTGCCTCAACAGCACTCTATGAGCCGTGCAATAACCTTTCTGAAATGCACCACTGCTCCTGTCTTATTGCTTAATTAATCCGCTTCTAATTGATATGGCCATGCATGACTACGGCTGCTTCCCTGCCGTGAGAGCCCATAAAAACATATTTGGTTTTTCTAACAGGACTTTTGAAATGTCAAGAGCATGAACTTCTAAAATGACATCATACTTTCTCAAGAAATGTGAGTCCCATGAATTTGACCAAATATTATCCTGACATCTAATAAAAAACGCCTAGGTGTAGGGAAAGCATGGCTGTATTTCAGAGGACTTAGACTGCGGGGAGGTGGGGACGGGAAATGGAAGGAAGGAGAGGAGCTATATGAAGAATGGATGCTGATGTTGCCTTGTGCACCCTTAGTGAATGAGCTTTCTATTCCTTCTCCCTACTCAGGTCATGTCCTCACCAAGCACTTGGCTGAGATGTTCTAGATGTTTTGAGAAAGACAATTCTACAGACAGACAGTAAAGTGTTTGCATTGCATAAATGAGGACCTGAGTTCAACTACCCAGAACCACACAAAAAGTTAGGCACAGTGACACACACCCATAATCCAGTGATAGTGAGTGGTAAGTGGAGATGGGCAGATTCCTGGAAGTTCAAAAGACCAGCTCCTGGCCTATGTGGCAAAGCTGCACCCTGAGAGACTTTGTCAAAGGTGCCTGCTGTCTAAACCCAGGTTAGTTCACTCTGATCTCCACCTGGGTGCATGCACACACATGTATGTGTGGGCACGTGCACACACACACACACACACACACACACACACACACACACACACACACACCATTTAATTTAAAAAAAAAAAAAATGATGAGTTCAAGTCCCAGCTCTGGTTACAGTTACTCATCATCCTAAATACCAAATTCTTTTTGCAACTTTGAAAACATTAAAATAACATGTCACACAGAATATGTCAGACCAGATTGGAAAACAAAGTCCACAAACTCATATAAACAAATTATGTAATCAAATACAATCAAAATCCTCTTCAGAAAAACCCTTTTAGTCACTTTCAGCCACTGTTGTCTCCCGAATCCTCTGCTCCACATCCTCATGCACATTCAAGCTTCAGACCTACAGGAAAGTCTAGAGCAGAGGGTTCTCAACTCTCATATGCTGCGGCCCTTTAATACAGTCCCTCATGTTCTCCTGGCCTCCAACCATAACATTATTTTTTGTTGCTACTTCATGACTGTAATTTTGCTACTGTTATGAATCATAATGTAAATATCTTTGCTTCCCAATGGTCTTAGGTGACCCCTGTGAAAGGGTCATTTTACCCCCTCCCCAAAGGAGTCGTGACCCACAGGTCTTGAGAACCACTGGTCTAGATCAAGGCTTGGAAACTGTAGTCCATGAGTCAAATTCAACCCACTCGACCAGAAAGCAGCCATCCTCATTCATTTACTTCATGGCTTTCTTCACACTGCTGTGGTGGAGCTGAGAGGTACAGCAGAGGGTGCATGTGACCCACACAGTCTCACATATCTACTGAATGGCTCTTTATGGAAAAGGTTTGTCTTGTCAGATCTAAATGCAGATGACCAGCCCACTTTGTCATGAGAACCCACAATCCCTAACAGTGAACAGGGAAGGATGGAGGATCATGAAGCAGTCTGCTAGCTTCCAGGGTGGGCTACATTCAGTCCTAATGTTCAACTCTGCATACCTGTTTTGGATGAATCAAGTTGTAGGCTACTGGAAGGAGTAAAAAGAGATCATGGTACACTCCTTGCAGAGGAGTCTGGTTTTAAAACCAGAGGGAACTGCACCTGGGATTTGATGTCCCTAAAGACAGTATCCTCTCCTCCCAAACCAGAGAAGGAAGAAGAAAAGGGCATCAGAAGAAAAGCAAGGGATGGATGAGCAGAGTTCACATTGAGTTTGCACTGGGGCTGGTGGGGTATAAGACTCCAGAGATTCCCTCCGGTGGGCATGTAAGATCTGGTCACAGTCAGGGTTTCTTAGAGCCTTTGACAGAACAGTTTTGTGCTCCATCAGCTCAGAAGTTTTAAAAAAATCAGTTCCCAATAACAACTCGAACACCTTAGCTGCCTCCTCAGAGCCAACTGCTGCCTCTTCAGAGCTACGGCCTCCTAGAAGCCAAGGCAGAGTCTAACTCCTTCCTTCCTGCACACAGCATGGAGACAGGCAATATTAATCATGCTGATTAAGTATGACCTCCCCTTTTGTAAACTGGTGTTGACAGCCTCAAGCCCATCAGTACCTGTCTCAGTGTTTATGGTTCCACAGAAAGAGTGAGGCACGGAGAGTGCAGGAAAGAGGGCCTGTGTGGGTATATGAGTCTACCAGGCCCAGCCTGAGGCGGCATTAACTTCTAGAAGTGATATTCAGAAATACCTTCATTGCCTCTTTCTGTCACCCTTGATGAATCACAACGCCCTCTGCATGTATGCAGAGCATTTTCTGTGCGTGCATTTTCAGAGGTTCTGAGTTCAATTCCCAGCAACCACATGGTGGCTCCCAACCATCTGTAATGAGAACTGGTGCCCTCTTCTGACATAAGGCAGAACACTGTATACAAAATAAATAAATCTTTTTTTAAAGTAATTTCAAGTCTCTAACATTCAAATAGAAAGTAATTGAATATATATATAATTTAAAAGAACACTGAATTTGACGATGTGTATTCTAGGTGCCAACTGATCCAGGAGTCTTGATCCAGTTCATTTTCTCTGCCAACTAAAGAATTAAAAGGCAGGAAAACTCTCAAATGTAACAGGTAGCAATGGCAAAGTCATTGTAGAGAGAATCAGCACTTGAAGAAAGGCATTTATCGAGAGTGAAGAAACATATACATGCAGCAGGTGTTTATTGGGGTGAGGAAACATGTGCATACAGCAGGCACACAGAGAAAAAGAACTCTCTGCAAAGTAGAGGTGGGACTTAGGGAATGGAAAACCCAGTCTCTTCTTGAGGGCTGGGAGTTTTGAAGCTTCTTTCAGGTTGGTCAGTTTGAAGACAGGGAAGGTGGTTGACCAGCCCACAACTGTTGTGTGACATGATCCCACCTTGAACTTGCTGAGCCAGTCCATCAGCAGGGGGCCTGCTGACAAGGCCTGCAAGGCCTGTGTTTTAAGTTGCCAGGCTTCTGTCAGGGAGGTAAGAAAGAAGTCAGCCATCTTGGAAATTTACCACCTTTGTTACCTAGCCATGGCCCTTCTCCCTCTCTGTCTAATTCCTAGTCTCTCACAGCTACCTCTTGCACCACAAAGTGTTTGCACAGCTCGTCTGGGGACACTCAGAGTTAAACTAATTTCCCACACTACATTAGAGTTGTTAACACTTCAGTGTGCCACTTAATTGCAAGTATGTGCATTTTCATAGAGGACCTGTAGAAATGACATGGGGATCCTAGGCAGCCAGTCATGCTGAGGAGACATTTTTGCTGAGCACAGAGCTTTCTAGCAAGGCTGAGAGCTTAAGGCACAAGCAGCCATCTTAGTCGACTCTGAATAATGCCCTGGAGAAAGCAGGGAAAGGTGACCTGCTGTTCCAGGGGCCCCCATTTGCTTTCTGGTTTGCTCTCCTTAGTGAAAGTGCATCAGGAGCTGCTGGAAGGGGGGGGGTCCCTGTCAGGGAGGTGTGAGGTACAGTATAAAAACTAACAGGTGTCTGCTCAAGTGATATGTGCTGGCTCTCAGGGCTGGCCTGAGAAAAAAATCAGATCGTGGTTATGTCTCCTTTTTCTTCCTGTCCTGTTTTGTGCCCTCCTTAGAAGTCAAAGTTCACTTCAGCCTCGCAGGGCTCCACCCATTCATGAGGTACTAGATGGCTTTCTCCACCTCTCCCCATCCCCCTGACAATCTTGATCCCTTTCCCTACTCCAGGGCAGAACATTAATGGCCATGCCAAGCTGAGTGACATCATAACCTCTGTACCAGTTTGCCATAAAAAGCATTCCTCCCTTTCTGCCCCATGAAGAGAAGTTTCCCTGTATGACAGACAGTAGAGACATTGATTTCCTTCCGCAAAAAGCACCACTTGCACCCACCAGTTATCATCTTGTTACTGTGGTCCCAAAAAAACCAATCCTTATTGAATTCTAGTGTTTGGACTTCTGTGCATCTGTGCCTCACCTGTTACTCAGGCATAGAGAGCCTCCCATAGACCACACCCCTACTTTTGAAATAAGATGACCCTAAGACAAGAAGACATGGGAAGAAGTTCTGAATGTATTAGAAGGCTAGGGAGGAAAGGAGCAAGGCATGGTGCCTGCCATGTGGATTTTAGTAGTAGAATTAGAGTGAGCCAAGTTCCCATCTGCCAAAGTTATTAGAAGTTGGATATTTTTCCTGGAGTTTTTGCCTCAAATAGTATAAATGATCCCCAAGATTAGTCTCTGGTCCTGGGAGTCAGGGTCCTAGATATTACCTGCTGCCTCTTTGCAAAGTACAATGTTGAATATATGGTATAGGCAGAAGTTTCTGTCCCACTAGCAACACCCAAATACCTGGCAGCCACTTCCCAAATTACCAAACAGAGGCTTATATTAATTATAAATGTGTGGTCAATAGCTCAGGCTTATTACTAACTAGCTTTTACACTTAAATTAACCCAAAATTCTTATCTATGTTTAGCCATGTGGCTTGGTACCTTTTCTCAGTATGACATTCTAATATTGCTTCCTCTGCATCTGGCTGGCAACTTCTGACTCCGCCCTTTCTCTTCCCAGCATTTTTAGTTTGTTTACCCCACCTATACTTCCTGCCTGGCTACTGGCCAATCAGTATTTTATTAAACCAATTCAAGTGACAATTTTTTTTTCAGAGCTGAGGACCAAACCCAGGGCTTTGCGCTTGCTAGGCAAATGCTCTACCACTGAACTAAATCCCCAACACCTCAAGTGACAAATATTTACAGTAAACAAGAGGATTATTCCACAGCCCTTTACTCCCAGTTGCAGAGTCCTGCTCTCTCCCATGGCCACAGAGACCCCACAGCTTGAAACCCAAGAGCTCAATAAGTCCTGAAACAGCCCCCACTGAAACTCCTTCAGTGCCCAGCTCCACTCTTGCCATCATAGCTAGAACAGCCCTGGCTGCCAATTGTCCAAAGACATGGCTCTTCATTGGTCTGTGCCTAAGCCATGCACTCAGAGCAATCAGTCTGTAAGTCACACACAAGCATCCACTTCTCCAGAAGTTCAGACAATTCTCAGATACCTAGTCCAGGAAAGGAAACCATATCAGCCATTCATGTTGTACCAAAACATAAAGTCTTTCCAATGATTTTGTGGAACAAATAGCTCTACATCCAAAAAGCAGCTCTCCTACCAACACTTCCGCCACAAACAACAAAAATATACAAAGAGAGAAAGAGAGAGGGAGGGAGAAAGAAAGACAGTGAACATGACTGTGTGATGATGCTTTGGTGAGTGACAGCCTAAATGTTCAACAGTGGCCCTATAAGTTTATAATGGAACTGAAATTTCTTGTCACCCAGTGATGTCATAGTGTGACACATTGCTCAGGTGTTGGGAGATGTGCTGGTATAAACAAAATCACAGGAAAAATAGCACTTGTAATTATGTGTGATGCATAATATGCAGTAATAAACCATGTTGTTAAAAAATAAATACAACTACAAAATAGCCTCTGGCAGACAGCTCTTCAGGAGAGTTCCAAAGGAAGTCACTGCTGTCTTAGTTTTCTGTCTGTTGCTCCGACAGAAGCATTTTAGGGGAAGAAAGGGTTTATTTGGGTTATCTTTCCAGAGCATCACTGAAAATCAAGAAGGGGTTTTAATCAGAAACCATGGAAGGAATGCTTCTTTCTGGCTTTTTCACAGGCTCATGTTTAGCTGGCTTTCTTATGCAGCCCAAGATCACCTGCCTAGGGATGGTACTGTCCCCACTGGGTTGAGCCATCCTACATAAACTATCCGTCAAGATAATCCCCCACAGACATGCCCCCAGACCAATCTGATCCAGGTAAAGCCTCAATCCAGGCTTGCTTCTCTGATGATGCTAAACTGTGTCAAGGTGACGATTAAAGATAACTAGGACAGACAGACAACTGCTCTCTTGATTGGATTGGATCTACAGGAGGGAAACCCATGCCTTGTGCTATAAATATTATCAAAGCATATGTCTGGAGAAGCCATAGGCCCAAGGGAAGGCCCCACTGACACTAGTTTGCTAAATGCTGATGTTGCCAAGCTACCTTCTAAACATTTGTAGTTTTATCCACAGACTTGTGCTGCCTTCAACTTTTGTCAGACAAGTTTCTTACTGCACTCACTGAGTTTCCCAGCTATACTGATCCTGTGAGACATACCCAAGGGACTCTACTGCAGAGATCATTACACCCATGTTCACTGATGCATTATTCACAGTGGCAAGGGAATAGGATCAGTCTAGATGTCCATCAACAGATGAATGGATAATGGAGATATGGAACACATATCCAGTGGAATTTTATTCAGGAAGAATGGGGAAAATTACAAAATGTGCAAGAAAATGCATCAAACTGGAAAACATATTAAGCAAGGTAACCCAGACTCAGAAAGACAAGAACCATATGTTCTCTCTCATGTGCAGATCTTAGCCTCTAACTGTTAAACATGTGTGTCCAGGTGGCCGTAAACATGGGTACATGCTTTAGAACATGAGTGTACACACCAGCTGTGACAGCTCCAAAACTGTGTGCATGTGAACATGGGCAGGAAAGCAGAAAGGGGCTGCCAGATTGGGGTGGGGATCCTTTGAGGAGGGGCACTGAACAACAGGAAGAGCAGCTGGTGGTGCAAGAATAAAGCAAGGGCCAGCAACGGAGGGGAAGCAAGGGGTGTGGAGACTCTACCAAATGAAATATATGTGGACCCTCCACCTATTGCTCTGTAAGCTATTTTAAAAACAAAGTATTAACTGGGGTTTAAGCCGGCATACAGTAGAGACACCTGAGCATCCATGTTTACTGTGACATTATTCACAATGTCAGTTATAGAACATGCCTAGGTAGTTCTATAACTTCCCATCAGCAGGAGAATGGATAAAGTGCAGCATAAATACACAAATGAAATATTATTGATCAGCAAAGAACAAAGGCTGAGAAAATGGCTCACTTGGTAAAGGGCTAGCTGTACCAGCCTAAGGATCTGAGTTGGGATTCTCAGAACCTATGGAAAAGCCAGACACAGTAGCATGTGCCGCTGTAGTCTCAACACACTCCTCCAGGGAGGTGGATGGTGGAGGCTTGTGGACCACCTACCTTGGCGTGCACAGCAGTGAACAGAGTGGAAGGTTAAGACCAGTACATACACACACACACACACACACAGAGAGAGAGAGAGAGAGAGAGAGAGAGAGAGAGAGAGAGAGAGAGAGAACAAAATCATGGTGTTCTCAAGAAAATAAATGGGAATGGAGATTATCATGTTAAGCTAGGCTCAGACATATTCTCTCTCATATGCAGGACCAAGTTTTTAAGACGCATGAAAATAGAAGAGGAGAGATTTGGGAAGAGGAAGTACCCACAACAGTGGAGCATCATGCTTTACAGCCCACAATCAATAGTTTGTACCATATAGCATAGGTGTATAGAAGCCTAGAGTATCTGAGTTTGTCTAAGTATAAAGTTTGCACAAGTAAATCACCTAATAATGCATTTTCAGAATTTATCCCCATTATTGAGTGATATGAAATTGCACAAATGCATGCATACATAAATGGGTATACATTCATGTATACATGGATTCGTATTACATAGATGCATGTGTAGCATGAATCCTAATTGGTCTTAATAATAAAAACCTGGAGTCAGATATATGGGTAGATGTTGAATGATCAGAGAGACACAAGATCAAACCACAGTCACTACCTCTTACCTCACCAACTCCTCAGCCTGAAAGAGACTGAGCTCCTGTCTCCTTCTGCCTTATATTCCTCTCTCTGCCCAGCCATATCCCTTCCTGTCTCCACCTCCCTAGTGCTGGGATTAAAGGCATGAGATCCCAAGTGCTGGGATCAAAGGTGTGTGCCACCACTGCCTGGCCTCTATGGCTAACTAACAGCTTAGCTCTGCACTCTGATCTTCAGGCAAGCTTTATTTGTTAGATCACAAACAAAATACCAGCACATGCATGCAGGACACAGAAATATACATGCATACATATGTATACATACACATATATTATATAAAAAGGCGAGCTCATGACTGTGGAAATGCATGCATATACATATATACACATACATTATGCCTATACATGTATACATAACAAATATTTTTCCTGTATTCTGTAGTCTTCCTCATTTCCCTCCCTGTGTATGCTCCCTGTGGCCATTGTAATAACCACCAACTTGGTGCCTTAAAACAAGAGAAGTCTATCTTCTAACTGTAATGAAAGCCGAAAGTCTGAAATGGAAGTGTCAGCAGGACCAGGCTTGGCTTTTCCAGCTTCTGGGGCCGCACTGACTCACTGCCACGCCACTCAGGCTCTGTCTCCATGCCCACCCTGTCTCCTCTCCCATCTCTAAAACTGTCTTGGTCCAGCTTTCCCCAATAACACTTCCCTGAGAGCATCCAGGGCACACCTGGATGACATGGGGTCATCTCCTGCTCTGGTTTCCATGTCAAATGTCCCCATGAGTTTCCGGATTTCAACACTTGGTTCCCAGCTAGAGGCACTGTTGGGGTCTTTGTAGGACCTTTAGAGGTGGGATCTAGTTGGAGGAAGTGAGCGGGACTAACTCCAGACCAATCTCTCCCCTTCTACTCCTGTGTAACCAAGAGTCCCAAGACATAAGTTCCAGCTGCCACAGACCTCAGCCTCTTCTCTGGTCTTGCCATCCCTTCCAAGATGGACTGAGTTTCCCCAAGCTGGGGGCCACAGCAAGTTCTTCCTCTTTTTTGTTTGTTTGTTTGTTTGTTTGTTTGTTTTTGTTTTTTTCAAGACAAGGTTTCTCTGTGTAGTTTTGGTGCCTGTCCTGGATTTCGCTCTGTAAACCAGGCTGACCTTGAACTCAGAGATCTACCTGGCTCTGCCTTCCAAGTGCTGGGATTAAAGGCATGTGACACCGCCGCCCGACCCAAGTTCTTTCTCCTTTAAGCTGCCTATATCAAGCCTTTCATCACAGTGACAAGACTTATCTGACAAATCCCATCTCAAACCTCTTAGCTTAGTTACATTCACAAGCCCCATCCAAAAACAAATTCCAGTTGAGTGGACTGTGTTTTCCCTGAGTGTGATTATTCAACCTACTCTGCCAAGGTCACATCCTTCCTAGGATAATAAACTCTGGGAACATTCCTAGCCTTTGGATAGAGGAGACATTCTCCATCAGGATTCTCTTCCCTCCTGGTCCCAATGTCTGAATGCAGAAGAGTTACACACTATTATATTTTCCCCAATATCTGTGCTATTTGCCATGTGTTCTGTGATCCCAGAACAGACTCAGTCCTGAATTTTCCTGTATGTGAGACTTTTCTGGCCAACCCGAGAATATTAGAAAATCAAGTAACGAACAGACTTTCATAACATGCGCTTCCAAAATCATTGGACCAGCCTGCTCAGTGGCTGTCATTCAAGAATTGTGAGTCCTGGGGTCTCATGGATGCAGGTGCTGGGATTTGCATGAATCCTTCTTGTGGATTTGACCAAAGGTAGGAGAGCCTCCTCTAAAAACTGAGTCAACATTACTATCAGCCTTCTGCAGGAGACAGACAACCAGGTCTGGAAGGCACCAAGAGGCCAGCCTTCTTGTACTTACAGGGGCATTTCGACTCACTGAAAATATCTCCAGATAAGCAGGGAAAATACCACTGAGGAGGGTCAGGCAGAGAAGCAACCCACAGGGACCCAGTCTCTGTCCTTTACATCATCTGTTTTCCATGCAACACTAGTTACATTGACTTAAGTGAGGATAATGGGTCAGATGCTCATATCTGGACCTTGCACTCCTGGTTACTCTAGAGTACCAGTTCTCAACCTGTGGGTCGAGACCCCTTTGGGGGTCCCATATGAGATATCCTGCATATCAGATATTTACATTACAATTCATAACAGTGGTAAAATCACAGTTATGAAGTAGCAATGGAATTATTTTATAGCTGGGGTGGAGGGTCACCACAGCATGAGGAACCATATTAAAGAGTTGTAACATGAGGAAGGCTACTGCTCTAGAGTGCCGTCCCCCCAGACACCTCTAAAGCCCCTACTACAAAGTACCCACACCTACTGTAAACATACCTAAGTAATTCCTGCTTCTTCCCTGAGCTTCCTATCCCCATCTCCCAGGGAGGACTTGGGCACTCTTGCCTCTCCCCTCAAAGATTAAGTTTTCCTCTCTACACTAACAATCCCACGGAGGCAGGGATTATATGCAGTCACACACACACACACACACACACACACACACACACACACACACACACACCATGTATCCACAGTGTCCAATCTAAGGATCCAACTAACTGTACATCAAAATATTTGAATGAACACATACAGACATTTTCAAAACAGCACAGCGTAGCAGGCATTTGCATAGTATTGCCTTTGTTTTAGGTATTATAGGTGACCTGGAGATGGTTTAAAACATACAAAAGGATTAGTGCAGGTTCTCTACAAATACTCTACCACTGTATATAAAGGACACAGTCGTCCACAGATGTCGGAATCCACAGGGAGCCTGGAGTTGGGCTCCCAGGGATACCATGTGACAACTATACTCCTTGTTTCCCAGCAGGCCCATGTCACATGACACGGATCCTAGTGCATCCTGGGACTGTAGTTGCCCTTATAAGCGTTAGCCTGTCTCACTTGCTACTCACTCTATGTCTATTTCCTTGTATAGCTCCCTAAGCCTTTCATAAGTTCAAGTTTTAATGTTCCCAGCTGGTCTCCCAGCCCTGTGGGGAATTAATAGGTAAAATGTAAACATACACATTTTAAGTAGTAGAACATGAGAGAGGAGAGTGCTGTCTGCTGAAGTCCAAGTGACCATAATGAGTAACTTCAAAGGGATGGTGAATTTTAGAGATAAGAGTTAAGCTTACCACTGACTGAATTTCAGGACCACTCCACGAGATGGAACCCATGCCTGACACTACCAAAGTGGCTAAGAGACTGAGACTAGATAGGCCATGGGCCCAGGGAGAAAACAAATACTATTGTTCTGCCAAAGAAGCATAATAAAAATGACTCCTAATGGCATTCTGCTATACCCATAGATCTGTGTCTTACTCAACCACCATCAGAGAAGCTTGGTCTTGCAGTAGATGGTAATTAACACAGAGACCCACAACTAGACATGTGCAGAAAGTGAGAAACTTCAAAATAGTCAGCCCTAAATGGAATGTCTCCATCAACCTCCCCCAACTGTCCACTCCTACACCCTGGAGTCCAGGGAGCCATGCAGAAGAGGAGATAGAAAAGTTATAAAAGGCACCGGGAATGGATGACACCAAGAAACCATGTCTTCCAATGCACATATGAACTCACAGAGACTGCGGCAGCATGCACAGGGCCTGCACAGGTTCAAGCCAGATGAGTTCCAGTACTGAGAGGGGGAAGTGGACATGTCTCCTATCCATAACCAAGAAGCTATCTCCAATTGACAGCCACTTGCAAGGAAAAAAATTCCCCAATAGAGTCTCACTGGGGATACTAACCACACCTTAAGGGTAGGTCCCATGCCCAGCAGTAGATGGCCAACACAAGTGAATTCCAAGGTATTTTTGTAGATTTATTTTTTCTCATATTGCTTTGTTTAAACATTTTTTTGTCTTATTGGTCTTTTTGCTCATATTTATGGCTTCCAATTTTGTTATAGGTTTTGTTTTGTGTGTCTATGCATGTATGTGTGTATGTTTCTTGTGCTTTCTCTTTGTTTATTATTTTGTTTTGTTTTTAATTCTCTCTTTTTTGCCTATTAGTTTCCCATAGAGAAAGAGAATATGTTGAATTGGGGTGGGGAGGGAGATCTGGGGGGCAGTTGAGGGGGAGGAAATCATGATCAAAACATATTATATGAAAAAACTATTTTCTACTTAAAAAACAATACTCAAATTAAGTTGTTTTATATCAAATGTTTATATATAGCAAATATTAGATTTAGGTTGGGTTTTTTTTTTCCCACACACACAATTTTGGAATTCCTTAAAATATGCCCTATCATCAGACCATGGTGGCGCACATCTGTAATCCCAGCACTCGGGAGGCAGAGGCAGGCGGATCTCTGAGAGTTCAAGCCCAGCCTGGGCTACCAAGTGAGTTCCAGGGATGTCACAAAGCTACACAGGGAAACCCTGTCTCGAAAAACCAAAAAAAAAAAAAAAAAAAAGAAAGAAAAAGAAAAGAAAAGAAAAAAAATGCCCTATCTTCTTTCCCATGCCAGTAGACCTGATGGTTAAGCTAACACCTTCAAGATTCTAAACTATTGAACAAAATGTTTTTGGCATTTATTTGAATAAATATAAACTCTCAACTTAAAAAATAAATAAATAAAAGAGTTAAGTTTATAACAGAGCTTTTTCCAGTATTGTCAAACCTGAGAATGTCCTCATGACACTAAGTTTTTGAAACTCTCTATTTTATGTCAAATTACAAGATCAGACTCTCCCTGCAGAAGACACAGGTTCAGAGAAACCCCGAGTACAGCGTTCAGTACATGAGAAAGTAAAGACTGAAAAACAGTTGTGAAGAACAGTCGAGCTATAGGGCAGAAACAGTCTGGAACATCTTTGTATTTTCTTTACAATGTTTTACATTATTTCTGGGCATTTTGCAAATGGGGGTTGCTGCTTAAAGAGTGTGAATGTGCAGTGGCTTGTTCACATGTTTTCTTGAATCATGGCTGGTTCTGTTCTAAGCACTTTCTTATGCTAACACAACTGCACAGCACGGCACAGGATGTGCCTGAATGACAGTGTTGGGTTTAGATCATCTGGTCTACCAAAGTTTCAGCTTCCTAATACCTCACGGTTTTAAGGTATTAAATGGAAACTAAGTCATCCACATTGAATTCCCCTTCCCTGAACAGTTCCTGCATGGACAGAGGAGCCACCCTATAAGAGACCATAGGGGAAAAAATGTCTTCCGGCCCTAACAGTTATCCCAGATCAACAAGAACACTGATCAAGCAAGAAACTTACAGGTGATTCTGTATGTAGGAGATTCTTAACAAAACCACGTACAAGAGTCTCCTGGGAGAAGACAGAAATGTGCCACTGAAATGAGCCCTTTTAAAGTGAAGAAGAAATGGCACATTTGGCAAGGGTCACCTAATCTGGCTCCTGTGATGACAGCATTCCGGCAGTATTAATACGTACCAGGAGCTGCAAATGGTTGCAAATATGTACATAAATTCCGTGACAAGATGTACTATCTCACGACGCCTGCCACTTTCGGCAGCCATGCACTGCATACTTGAAAGCCTTTTGACTCACTTTCACTCTATAAGGAATTGAGCCCCACCTTGATTTTTTTAAAATCTGCCACTAGAGCAGTTCCTTGGGATTACTGTGTTAGTGACCTTAAGGGGTATGGAAGCCACAGACGTGTAAACTAAAAAATGCTAAGAATGTCTAAATATCTTGTGCTAGTCTATTGTGGGGGCTAACTTGGGTTTCTCTTGTGTACTTATTGGTACACACATGAGGGAGGGTATTCCCATATGCAAATCATATGCAAATCACTTGGACGTGCTCAGGAGGAAACATTTTCATGTGACATTGTCCCTACTCTTAACTACTCTGTGTCAAGAGATTCAAAATCTGTTCAGTTTTGAAAATCAATATTCCAGCACTGAATTTGTAAAAATACACCAATCCAGAGCTTCCTAAGATCTGATGGTGTATACCCCAACTGCACTTGCTATATTTCCTACTGGGAGAAAAAGAGAGACTTCTGTCAAGTTTTAGCCTCACACCTGTAGCCCTCAACCCTAATCTAAATGTCAGGCCTTCTTTCAGACTCTTCTCAATGCCACAAAACTCTTCCCCTTGGTAGCCTTGTGGAAACTTGAGAGAGAAAATCCAAACTAACCGTGGTTAGTGAATCCACCCTAGGGTGGTGGGATCTACAGCTGATAGTACTACTTTGTTTCTCTAGGGCAGAATCCTCTTGGCAACAGTTTTCCAAAAGATGAGCATTCGGGCCCAGGTAACAGGATGTACTAAAAAGAAGATCATTTATTCCATCAACACAAGAGAATGAGAAGAAAAAAAAAAACCAGCCTAATCAGGACTGTATGTTCCTTACAGACCCCAGAGAGAGAGGCCAGTTACAGTTACAACCATATGTTGGGGGCAGTTACACAATGATATTTTTCTTTTAAGCCTAGCTATTTGTCCCTCCCTCAATGGAAGCGTACCTGAAGCCACACTGGTCAAATGTACAGATCTGAAAGATTTAACACACTGCATTTTAACTAGCTTCTAAAAGTGCACATCATAGAGCAAGACTGTCTTCTGTGAAGCCTCCAATGCCTCAGCCTAACTGTGTTCATCAGGACTCAGCCCAAATGTGTTCACCAGGCCTGAGCCTGACTGTGTCCACCAAGACTGAGCCTGACTGTGTCCACCTGACCTCAGCCTGACTATGTTCACCAGGCCTGAGCCTGACTGTGTCCACCAGGACTGAGCCTGACTATATCCACCTGACCTCAGCCTGACTGTGTTCACCAGGCCTGAGCCTGACTGTGCCCACTAGAGTATAGGATAGGCTTAATGTGTTTGATACTATGCAGGTCCCAAATGCTCAGGGCCAAAAATCAGCAGACTTCCTGAGTCAATGTACATGAGAGCAGTTTATTGTAGTCACTCAGAGACATAGGGAGTGGAGCAGCCGCCACACTGAATCTCACTGATCACCAAGGGAAAAAGAAGCTCTGACCATCCCATCAAATACAATGATTGCTTTCATTTTCAGATCCACTGACTGGATAGGTTTGGCCCCATCCAACCATTCTGCAAACAGGAAGGGCCATCCTGTCACATGCCCAGAAGGCAAAGAAGCTGGTCCCTTGTCAGGCTTACTTGAAGACTGCTGCATTCATTTAAGATGTGCCCCACACTTCCTCTACTGTCTTCCACAGTGGTTCTAAAATTCAGGAGTCAGTTTGACCAGATTCTTTCAATTCCCATTGCCATGGCAGAAAAGATCTTTGGGCCCATGGCACAGCGTAGACGATTTTTGGGCCGACGGACTCTTCAGAGTAAAAGGAAGTAAAGTGTCACTGTCCAAATGAATCAGCGTTCCTGGAAATGTCCTTCTGCTCTCCATCCCTGTTTGTAAACAATGAGTTCTGCAGGGTTCCATTCTTACAGTCTCTGCTCTTGACTTTCTTCTCATACATTCCCAATGCTTCTCTATTTCCTCCTCTCCTGGAATCGATGTTTTATTCAGATGGAATAGAACATTTATCTCAAGAGCATTTTATTCAGATGGAATAGAACATTTATCTCAAGAGTATTGTGATAGAAATTACAATGGGGAAGATGAGCTTGGCAATCCTAACTCTTTCATTTTATGAATAACACAACCATGACCCATAAAAGAAAGATCTTTGCAAGGTCATAGTCAAGTGTCCTCACTTGCAACCCAGTCTACTCTGTACCAATCCATGTGTCATCGGGAAGAACCCGGAAAGGGGATTTATTTTGCCCAATATGCAGGGGCAAACGTTGAGTAGCACTATTACTATGCAACACAGAGAAAGGGAAGTTAGGAGTTGGGAGTCAGCAGCATTTAAGCAAAAACGTCATACTTGCTGAAGCTGATGGTCTACCCTCCCCTTCTCTCCTTCCTTGCTTCATCACTGACACACAAAAAGATGGGAGTCCAGCCATGACACCAGGCTGTGAACTCATTTCAGTGAACACTTAACGCGGTTGGGTCATAAAGAAAATTGACCCTGGACACTCAGTCTCTGAAGGTGAAAGAGGAGAGAAACGGATGCACAGCGCCCCCACCCACCCCCCACACACACACTTGCCAGCAGGCTTTGCCATGGACAGTGTTTTCCCTGGGAGCAGCATTCTTATTTATATTCATAAAACCCGTTCCCAAATCAAACAATAAATAATATCTCTGGCCTCAGCCACCCACTCTCCACAAGCACGAATTCCAATTTAACCTCTCTTCTAGCCTGTTAATGTTTGACAGATATTTAAAGTAAATATCAGTCATAGAGAATAACCTCCTAATCCCGGGGAAGGTTAGAGTCATGCAAATAATAACACCGGCGTGAGGACTGGGGCATAAGAGCAATAACCTGAAACCTGTCATTCTAATGAAGTTAGCCCCTGATTATCTGATTATCTGATTGTGTGTGTGTGTGTGTGTGTGTGTGTGTGTGTGTGTGTGTGTGTGTGATGGTGTTGTAGCTTTCAGTGGATGGGACCGGGCATTGTAAAGGAACAAGCACTCTTGTCGATTAGAGCAGCTATTAATACTAATGGTGCTTTAGAGTTCTCACTACCAGCAGTATTGGAGACCTTAATTAGTACACCCCAGTTCACAGACACGTGACAAAATCTGAGGTGCTACAGACACCAGTCTGATAACCAGCCCAGTTGTGATGGGGACTGGCTCAGAGACAGAATTTTAAGTACCATACAGAAAAGAAAAATTAGCATTTGTCAGTCTCCCATTGCAGAGAGTGAGGGGAGCTGGCCCAGCTACAGAGCTGGGGCCAAGACACATAAAGCCCCTGAAGCAGAGAGTGTCTTGCTTCCCAAGCCTCTTGGTGAATGGCAGGTCTTCCAAGTGCTGTCATTCCTGGTGAGCACAGCCAAGAGCTTGTAAAGTATTTGCCATACATGCAGAAGGCCCTGGGTACTATCCCCAGCTCCACAGAAAATAAAATAAAAGAGCTTGTGTTGAGCTTGGTGTGGTGGTGTGCACCAATGGTCCAGCTTCTTGAGCCCAAGAGTGCAAAGACAATATAACAAGACCTTATAACAAGACCCAGACAACATAATAAGACCTCATCTCTTAAAATATAAAAAGAGAAATCAAGAAGAATTTGCATGGAATTGAAATGGAATAGAAGAGGGTTCAAAGGTTCACACTCGTAACTAGGTACTTCCGTTTCACACTTGCAAGAGAGAACACACACACACACACACACACACACACACACACACACACACACACACACACACACACATTTCCTCAGCTGCATGGTCATGTGCCTGAACAGGATTCCTCTCAGTTCCCCTGGTAAAGCCCTTCTTTTAGTAGATTTCAGAGATCTAGCACACTGTTGCCAGAGGATTAAGACTAATCTTGAATTTGCATGGAGACTTCTGTACAATCAAGAGAGAGTTATCTACTTGGATCCTTTTAGAGTCTTGCTCTTCTTAGCCTCTATGCTGTACATCTGCCACAAATGTGTCTCTGCCCAAACTTGAACTCAGGGATTTGCCATGGGAAGTGCTCCCATGCTCTTAAAATGTAAGACCCTTTCTTCTTTTGGCTGTACACTCAGGGCTCAATATTGTCAATCCTTGGGGAGCATAAGCTGCTTGGGGTAGGACCAAAGGTTTACCAGTGATGACACTCAGGAAGCTGAATCAAAGGTAATTGCTTTTTTAAATGGCCTGGACCACCCATTTTTCTAGTCTGGGCTACTGTTTCCTCAACTCTTAAAAGAAGGTACCAATTAGAGTCGCCCACCTGACTCCTGTCTTTCAGAGGGTGCTATAGAAGAAAAGAAAATGGCCGGGCGGTGGTGGCTGGTGCACGCCTTTAATTCCCGCGCTTGGGAGGCAGAGGCAGGCAGATCTCTGTGAGTTCCAGACCAGCTTGGTCTACAGAGTGAGTTCCAGGAAAGGCGCAAAGCTGCACAGAGAAACCCTGTCTCAAAAAAAAAAAAAAAAGAAGAAGAAGAAAAGAAAATGAATTTCCTTGGAGAGAAGAAAGGGTGTTAATCAAAAATTAGATATTGAGGGGCTGGGGAGATGGCACAGGCTGTTCTTCCAGAGGTCCTGAGTTCAATTCCCAGCAACCACGTGGTGGCCACAACCATTTGTAATGGGATCTGATGCCCTCTTCTGGTATAAATGAAAATAAAGCACTCATATACATAAATAAATTTTACAAGTTAGATATTGAGTTGGAGGGTTAGCTACTTTTTGTCCCGCTGTGCGTTAACAAAGTAACTTAAGGAATGGCTTGTGTTGGCACATGCCTTGAGAGTGCCACAGCCAGGAAGACACGGTCGGGAGAGAGATTCTAACTGTGACAACAGGTGGTCGGTCACCGGACATCCACATCGGGGAGTACAGAGCAATGAAGAGTGGGGCTTCTCTTACCTTCTCCTTTTATTCAGTCTTCAACTCCAACCCATGGGATGGGACTGCCTACCTCTAGAAAAGACTGTTTCAGTTAAACCTCTGTAGAAACGCATGCCCAGAGAGCTGACTCCTAGGTGATTCAAAGTCCCATCAAGTTGACAGTCAAGACTAACTAACCCAGCTAGTCAGAGTGTCAGCTGCAATTCACCCCAGCTACTCAGGAACCAAAAGCAGCAGGATCGAGAGTTCAAGGACAGCTTGAGATGCTAAATTTTTGGGTTTTTGTTTTGTTTTGTTTTGTTTTGTTTTTCGAGACAGAGTTTCTCTGTGTAGCTTTGCGCCTTTCCTGGAACTCACTTGGTAGCCCAGGCTGGCCCCAAACTGACAGAGATCCACATGCCTCTGCCTCCCGAGTGCTGGGATTACAGGCGTTCGCCGCCGCCACCACCACCCAGCCCAAGATGCTAAGCTTCTTAAAGGAGCTGAGGATGTAGCTCAATGCTAGAGCACTTCCCTAGCATGTTCCACTACCTGAATTAAACTCCTAGTACCACAAAAATGACCCTGTTAATTAAATAAAAATAAATTAGATGTTATTAATATTTATCAAGTAAAGGAGAAGTTGAGAAAGACAACATATAAAAGAGAGGGGCGCTGGAAGGAAGGAGAGAAAAAGAATTGGGAAATGTTATTTCAGTTTTGTGGGATAATTTGAAATTTTTGAGGACTATTGATGTTAATTCTTTAAAGGTCAGATAGAATTCTTCTCTGAATCTGTCCCTAGGTTTGTTGTTGTTGTTGTTGTTGCTTGGGAGACTTGTAATTGCTGCTTCTATTTCACTAGGATTTATTGTTCTGTTTAAATTGTTTATTTGGTCTTGACTTTAGTAGCATATATATATATATTCAGCCATTTCTTTTAAGTTTTCCAGTTTAGTGAAGTGTGGGGTTTGTTTTTTGTTTGTTTTTGTTTTTTGAGATAGGGTTTCTCTGTGTAGCCTCAGATGTCTTGGAACTCACTCTGTAGATCAAGCTGACCTTGAACTCAAAGATCCCACTGCCTCTGCCTCCCAAGTGCTGGAATTAAAGGTGTGTGCCACCACCACCACTACCACCACCACCACCACCACCACCACCACCAGCTATGGATTTTTAAAGTATGTTCTTGTGATTCTCTAGATTTCATCAGTATCTGTTATAATGTTCTTCTTTTCATCTGTAATTGTATTAATTTGAATAGTCTTTGTCATTTCATTAATTTGGCTATGGGTTTGTCAATCTTACTGATTTTTCTTAAAGAACCAACTCTTCTTTTTTTCTTACTTTTGTTTGTTTGTTTGTATTTCATTGACTTCAGCCAGCCCTGAGTTTGATTATTTCTTGCCATTTACTCCCTTTGAATACCATGTCTTCTTTTTCGTTCTAGAGCTTTCAAATGTACCACTAAGTTGCTAATATCCAATTTTTTTATGTAGGAATTTAGTGCTGTTAAACTGCCTTGTAGAACTAACTGCCTTCATATGTCCTTTAAGTTTGAATATATTGTGTTTCCATTTTCATTCAATTCTAAATTTTTTTCATTTCCTGTTAAGAAATATTCCTTTACACGGTGTGAAGATGTGTCACTGTGGTTGGTTTATAAAGAGCTGAGTGGTCAATAGCTAGGCAGGAGATATAGGCAGGACTTCTGGGGACAAAGAGCTCTGGAAAGAAAAGGGAGGAGTCACTAGCTGAACTCAGAGGTAACAGACATGCAGGAGGAGCAATAAAAGCAACAAGTCATGTGGCAACACGAAGATGGATAGAAATGGGTTAATTTAAGTTAGAAGAGCTAATGGGACAAGCCTTTGCTATAGGCCGAGTTTTTATAATTAATAATAAGTCTCTGTGTCATTTTTTGTGAGCTGGCAGCCCAAAGAAAAATCCATTTACAATTCCTTTCTTCATTTCTGTCTTGACCCATTTTTCGTTTGGTAGTGAGTTGTTGTGTTCCCATGCATTTGTATATTTTTCTATTGTTGATATCCAGCTTTAACCCATGGTGGTCAGACAGGATGCAAGGGGTTATTTCAATGTTCTTACATCTCTTGAGACTTACTTTGTTATGTGGTCAATTTTGGGGACAGTCCCAAGAGCTGCTAAGAAGGTATATTCTTTTGTGTAGGTGAAATGTTCTACAGACATCTGCTAGGTCTGTTTCATTGATGATGTTATTTAACTCTAGGATTTCTTTGTTTAGTTTTTGTCTGGATGACCTGTCTATTGGTGAGAGTGTATTGAAGTTTGCCTCTGTCACTGTGTGAGGGTCAATGTGTTATTTTAGTTATAGCAGTATTACTTTTATGAATTTGGGTGCCCTTGTGTTTGGTGCATAAATGCTAAGAATTACAATATCCTCTTGGTGGATTTTTTCATTTGATAAGTAAGCAGTGTTTTTCCTTATCTCTTCTTATTAGTTTTGGTTTGAAGTCTGTTTTGCCAGATATTAAAATGGCTACACTTGCTTGTTTCTTGGATCCATTTGCTTGAAATACCATCCTTCCACCTTGAAGATATGTGTCTTGATGGTAAGGTGAGTTCCTTGGATGCAGCAAAGAAATGGATCCTGTTTTCTGATCTAATCTGTTAGTCTGTCTCTTCTTATTGAGGAATTGAGACAACTAATATTGAAAGTTATCAATGATCAGTGTTTATTGATTCCTGTTAGTTTATTGTCATGGTATGGGTTTTCTTCTTTTCTGATTTACTGTTCTGAAATCATTTATTCCTTGTGTCTTCTTGGGTGTGGTTAACCTTTTCATACTGAAGTTTTCCTTCTAGTGCCTTTTGTAGAACCAGATTTGAAGATAGAAATTGTTTAGAATTGGTTTTATCATGGAAAGATTTGTTTTCCCCTTCTATTATGATTGATAATTTTGCTAGGTATAGTAGTCTGGCCTGGCATCTCTGATCTCTTAGAGTTTGTAAAACATCCATCAGTCCCTTCTGGCTTTCAGAGTCTCCATTGAGAAGTCAGTCATTATTCTAATGGACCTGCCTTATATTGGTCTTTTTTTCCCTTGAAGCTTTTAATATCCCTTCTTTGTTCTTGTACATTTAGTATTTTTATTATTACGTATCATAGGGAATTTCTTTCCTGGTCCTGTGTATTTGGTGCATCTCATACCTTAATAGGCACCTCCTTCTTTACACTGAAAAAATTTTCTTCTATCACTTTGTTGAAAATGTTTTCTAGGGGTTGGGGATTTAGCTCAGTGGTAGAGCGCTTGCCTAGCAAGCACAAGGCCCGGGGTTCAATCCTCAGCTAAAAAAAAAAAATTCTCCTTCCTCTAATCCTATCATTTGTAGATTTGGTCTTTTCATAGTATCCCAGATTTCCTGTATTTTTTATGCCTGCATTTTTTTTTTTTTAGTTTAACATTTTCTTTGACTGAGCTATCCATTTCTTCCACATTATCTTAAAACCTGTGATTCCCTTTTCCATACCCTGCAGTCTGTTGGGGAGGCTCACCTCTGAGGTTTATAATTGATGCCCTAACTTTTCATTTCCAGTTTTATTTCAGCCTGAGTTTCCATTAGTGACTCCATTGCTTTGTTAAATTCTATTTTCATGTCTTGAATTGGTTTCATTATTTAATTCAACTATTTGTTTATGTTTTCACAGACTTCATTAAGGAATTTGTTCCTATCCTCTTTAAGGTTCTTGAACATAGCTATAATTGCTGTTTTGGCATCCTTTTCTTGTGCTTCAGCTATATTGGATTTCCCACGGTCTACAGCAGTAGGGTTACAGGCTTCTTGAGGGGACATATTATCTTGGATGTTTGTGTTTGTGTTTTGCACTGGGATCTAGGCATCTGAAGTTATGATGTTTGGGGTATTTCTTGGTGCCAATATCTGGTCTAGTCTTTGTTGATTGGGTGTTCCATTCTTTGGTTGCTGTACCCTCTTTTGATCCTAGGCAAACATGGTGCCCATGGGGTCCCTGATAAAGAGTGTTTTTCAAGTCATTGGGTGACAGAAAGGAATGGAGATGGGCTAAAAAGAAATTCTGAGAGGGGCTAAGAAAGATCTAGGGGGACCAGGGCCCATACCAGGAGGCAAAGTCCCCAGGGAATGAAGGTGTGAAGGAGCTCGCTCCTGTAGGCAGGCTGCTGTAGGACAAATATTAAATCTGTAGAGATTGCAATGGGGGAACCGGAAAGACAGTGAAAATCATCTACCTGAGTTCCAGCCTAGTGTGGCCACTGGGGATCTGTAGCAAAAACTTTCTTAGGATTGGCTACTGACACAAAGCAATGGAGATGGGCTGGAAGAGAAATCTGAGAAAGTTGGCAAGGAAGAGATAAGCTGGGTCTACACCAAGAGGTAGAGTCCCCAGGGAATGGAGATGGGGGAGGGGGCCTTCTGCAGACAAGATGCAGTAGAACCTACACTGTAGTACTAACATGAGATCTTGGGGACAAAGCGAGGAAAGGTTCTGGTTTAAAGTGATGTGTTTGTATGTAAGGTTGACGAGGGGTGAAATGTCACAGTTCACGTCAGTTGTCACTGTTTCTAGTGCTTTCGGTCAGCAGCAGAGAACCAACCAGAGCAGAAACTAAGACACATATATAAGAAGTGACTGAGTCACTTATTTCATTCCAAAATACACATTTTTTCACATTTTATCAACTTTGAAGTCAGAATACATCCTACTATTGTCAACAATAAAGAAGTTGTACCTGCTAGGCAGTGGTGGTGCACGCCTTTAATCCCAGCACTCGGGAGGCAGAGGCAGGTGGATCTCTGAGTTCGAGTCCAGCCTGCTCTACAGAGTGAGTTCCAGTATAGCCAGGGCTACACAGAGAAACCCTGTCCAAAAAATGAAAAAAAAAGCAATTTAACTTGTTCACTTGTTCACATTTTCTTTCATTTTCTTTTTTAGGCATGTACAAAGGTGATAAGAATAAAATCTGTATCTGTATAAATATTATAAAACTCAGTAAATAAACAAAGATTCTAAGTATTGTAAAAAGAGTGATTTTGTGCTTTAGTTGATACAGTTTGTCTTTCTTAGTTGAAGCTATGTGTTTAGGGACTGCCAGCTTAAGTTGTGATTAATAGAATAATATGCAAAATTTCCCAGGTACCCTTTAACCCAGCCTGTCACATGAGATGCCCATATTCTGGAATATATTTCAAAAAGACTCCATTTGCTTTATGATGTAGACTACTGAACCAGGCAGCTGACATGTCTTCAAAGCACCCAAACCTTCATTTCACTAGTATTCTTCTAATGATGTGTCCAGTATTACCACAGACATTATACCAACGAGAACTAAGAACCAGAAATGCTATCTGCCCAATGATAGAGTTGTAACATGTGTGAAGCAAAGGGTGACCGAACATAGAAAACAAACCTTCAACTGTTGTTGACTCCAATCATCTCTTAGCAATTGGTGACAGATGGAGATGATCAAGAGGCACCGAGGCACACAGAGATGCATACACACAACCCTTTGGAGAAGCAGGGTCTGAATCGAGGGTCTGCTGCTGTAAAACAATGGCATAGACTCTGGAAGTGCTGCTGGGGATGTGGCACAGTTGTTAGCTAAGTGAGACAGGCGCCATAGGAGCAAACTTCTACATTAACACACTTTCAAAGCTCTCTTCTCTTGGTTTCAGCTTTTTTGTTTTTTTTGGTTTTTTTGTTTTTTTTTGTTTTTTTGAGAAAAGGAAGCAGAACGTGTGAGAAATATCTCTATAAGCTTCCATCTTTATGATAAATGCCGAGCATGCCCAGAAGTGCTCCAGTGTACCATGTTAACCTTTTGAGCATGTGTCCTATGACCTGGAGCTAACCATGCCCAGGAATGCCTCCTATCTTTCCTTCTTGAACTGACCTTAAACTAGCCCATTGGCAATGTACATTTTAAACTGAGCATGCTCTGGAAGACACCAGTCTCCAATGTCCTTTCCTTTGGGAATATGCACGGGCTCCCTGGATAAGACCCCACACTTACTTTGTTGGCAAGAGTACTGCTTTGGGAACAACTATGGTGCTGTCCTTCTCTGCTTCAGGTACGCATTCTCCACTTCTGTCTTCAGGATGCACATGTTGCCTTTACAGTGTCAAGAGGAGAAGCATTGTGCTTGGTTACACATTCACATGAAGTGAATATTTCCTGAATCTCACTCAGCTTGAGAGAAATAAACAACCCATCCGTCACTAGTTTTGCACCCTGCTGGCCAAAGCATTTGAAAACCTAATAAGAACTTGCAGGAGGAAGTTTTGTAGGGGGAGGTGCCATCTCAGGCTGGCCTTGAACTCAGTGATTGGACCTCAACCTCCATAGTGCTAAGATCACTGACATGCCCACTATGTCTGGTCCAGAGCTTATCTTTAAGTGAATGAAATGTGTACAATCCCTTGTTAAGGACAAGAAGCCTATTAGGACACCTGGGAATAAGAAATCCATTCCTCTCCCTGTGGTCTTCAACTCTGGAGAATGCTAATTGTATGCCAGACAATTCCTCAAATGATGCATGAGTAGTCATGAGGCCAGTGAGCTGTGTCTCCTTGAATCTACACTGTATGTGAGACCCTCCTACAGTGGCTGCCATGTTGGGCATGGGACTTCCTCTGACCAGATGGACATCAGCAAACTTGTCTCAGGAAAAGACTCAAATGTCATTTGTGTTTCAGCTTCCCTTCTCTCTTGCTGTTTGTTTGTTTGTTTGTTTTTGTTACTTTTGGGACCTAGCCACCATTTTTATAAAGCCTAAGTCAGCTTTCTGGAGACAGACACACTGACAGTTGACTCCAGCCAAATAGGCAGAGTCCCAGACAACTCCCACAGATGTCTAACTCAGATTGTTGGCCCTGAAACCTGGAGAGGAAGATGCCTGAGTTCTGGGGAGGTTTTCTAGGCAGCAAGGAAACCCTTCCACATCCCACACCACTAGCCACCTCTGCACAAAATCAGAAAGTGTGGCAATTAGTCCTCAACAGAGGGGCATTGCCGGGAAATCCAGAGCCCCACCCCTTCTGACATAGTCCCTCCCAAGGGCCTGCACATCACATTATAAAACACGAGCTAGGCTTCCCTCGGTGCCCTTCTAAAAAGAACTTTTTCATTAGGAAAAGAGAAAGAAACCTAATTTGAAGCTTTAATAACCTTCCAATTAGGTTGTTTCTGTTCACATTAATATTTAATCATGATATTACTGGCTTGTTTTAGAATTGAACTGAAATTAAGTAAAAATGTTTGATCATAAATAATTTCATTATTAAAGATAATCTTTGTTATGTATGTTCCCATGCCTATCCTTTATTAAGTTTACTTTTCATGTTGACATTTTTAAGAGCATAACTGTATGTTTTTGTTCTTGGTAATATTGTTACCATGTATTAATTATGGCATCATGCCAGGAATACTAGTAATGAAATTTGTTCATTTTTTTTGGTGCTACAGGCAGGCAATAGGCTCTATCTCTACTTTACAACTACCAGATGATCAACTCAGAATTCTAAATTCATCCCTGAATAAATTTTTCTCCTCCCTAATCTGTCCAAAGAACCATGGGTTCTGTTTTGTGGGACAAACAGACAAGCAGGACAGATGGTTCTTTGTCCATTTTCACAGACAGTCACCAAAGGAAGGTACTCTGATGAGCAGAATAATCATCCTGAGGTGGCCGAAATCTAATCCTGGCAACTTATAAATATAAGTCACATGCCAGAGGGACCTTGCAGATGAAATAGGGGATAGAGAAGGGGGTACCATCCTGAATGATCTGGGTGAATACAGTGTAATCAGGCATCCTTAAAAGGCTGCAGAGAAAGGCAGAGTAGATGTGGTAACCAAAGCAGAGTTGGACTGATGGAAAGCAAAGATGGGTAGCTTTAAGAGTGGAAAAGGCAAGGAAATTGATCCCATCTAGAACCTCTGCAGAGAAACCCAGCCCAAATGATACCTGGGACAACCTAGAAAGACCTCAGTCAGATGTCTAGCCCCAGAACTATGAGGCTCTGAGTTTGCATTAAGAAACAGACTGGGAGTCATTACAGAAGCAGCAGGGAGCCCAGAACCTGGAACTCTCAACATCACCTGGATCCAAGCCTGGCAACTCCACTCATGGGCTACATAATAGAAAATGAACTTCCGTTTTCTCATCTGTAAAGTGATACAATTAGAAGGCTTCTTATAAGGTTATTGGAATAATTAAATGGTATGATTTGCATAAATTGCTTAGCCCAGCGGCTAGCACATTACAAGGACCTATCAAAGGTCAATCGCTACGGTCCTTATTAAACCGTTATGGCAGTTCTGATCACACTTGCTGTGCTTTCCCTGATAGAGGAGGACCCCTACTGCCTGCCTTTGTCGAGAGACCTACAAACACTTCCTGCAGGGCAAATACACATCTGTACCACCGGCAGGCTGGATGATGAACCTTCATCCAAAGACAGAGCAGATATGAGCAAGCCCACACCCAAGGAAAAGCTTCTAGAACAAGTATGTAGTGTAAATCTCTGGGGGCGTTCCTATTCAAATCACTACAGGCCCTGTTTAGAGAGTTTACCAGAACACACCCCACACCCCCCACACACACACACACACACCACTATGTACAAGATCTACACATCGGTTGCAGTTGCCCTGACACACTGGTATTCTGTTACCCCTCACTACAGTTAGTTCAACCATGGTCAGACTCTTGGCCTTGGGCCAATATGTTCTCATTCTGTGGAGTTCAGAACCATGATTAGAATCTGCTGGAGGCACGCTCCACTAGGCCTAGAACTAGGGGCTGGGCAAGCGCCTGAGCCCAGTGTCCTGACTAGGCGAGCTGTTAGCTCTGCACTTGGATGGGTCAGGGTCAGCAGCATTGCAGGGGGAGAACAGACATGAGAGGAGGAAGAGCCAGCTGTGCTCTGATGGCTCCTAGTTCCTGGACTCTGCCCACCTACCCAGAGGCCTCTCAGCTCCAGGGCCCGGGCCTGGCCTCTCTAAGCCTCCTTTTCTACTGAAGAAAGCTCAAGTTGGTTTCTGTAACTTCATTCTAGCCAGGAGGAAGTGATACCACACAGCTTTATGGCTGTGGAATAGCAAGCATCCCACACACGGTGAAAAGAATGTCACTGTCTCCGGCTGTCTTTCTCTGGGATCTGATGGCCCAGAGATTTCAAAAGGGCTCAGTAATGCTGCTGACCCAGCTGCGAGAGGAACGGCCATCTCAGCTGAGGTGGAGAGATCTAACCGGATAGTCTCAATACTTTCTCGTCACATTTTCTATCAGATTGCTGCACTGTGGATAAATAGCTAGTCTCTACACATGGAAAGATGAGGGGAGGCATGAGTGCAAAGAGAATGAAGGAAGAACGGAGTTTGGTTGGGTCTGGGAGCATGCTGTCTCCAGGAGGAACAGCCGGAGTCATAGTGGGCTAAACAACATGGCATCTCAGGTGTCAGTTTGGACCTGGATCTTTGCGCAGAGGACTCTACACTCTCCTTCCTGTCCTATCACGCCACTGTCATTGAAGGTATGGGGTCAGCCTCTGGTTTCTCACCCGGGACCATGGGACCCTTGCTGCGGTGTTCCTTTCTCACAGTGCGGCTTTCTAAGGAGAGAAAACAGACCCTTCCTCACACAGGACTATGAAACCAGGTAGCAAAATCCTCCAGAAACAGTAGCTCCCCTTTGGTGCTGGCCAGCCACTGCCATGGACTGAACTGTGTCTCCCACAGTGCATGTGTTGGAGTTGAGGTACCTCAGAGTGTGACCTAGGTGGGGATGAGGGAGTTACAAAGGCAGTAAAATGAGTTCACTGGGAGAGACCTAGCCCATAATGACTCAAGTCTTTTTGAGGGAGACATTTGAACATCCTCATTTGTTGCTGTGACAAGGCACTGTGACTAAAAGCTGCATCAGGAGCAAGGCGTTTATTTTAGTTCACCATTCCAGAGGGATAGAATCCATCATGGTGAGGAGGGAAGGTGTGGCAAAAGGAAGGCTAAGCATGGCGACAGGAAGCTGGCAGGTCACGTTTCCATCCACACACAGGAAGTGGGTGGGGGAGAACAGGAAGTAGGATGAGTCAGTAGATCCTCAGAGTCCACCCCCAGTTACATACTTCATCCAGCAAGGCTCTACTTCCTAAAGGTTCTATAACCTGCCCAAATAGAAGCTCCAACTGGGGCCCATGTGTTCAAATACATGTGCCTGTGGGGGACATTTCTCATTCAGACCACAACAGAGGTAGACATTGTAGAAAGGGACAAAAATATGAGTACTCAGGGAGATGACAGACACGAATAAGCCAAGCATCCTGGGAGACAACTTCCCTCACAGCCTATAGACAGATTTAGCCCTGCTGACACTCTCATGTTAGACTTCTGTTTTCCAGAACTCTGAAATATGAACTCCTTCAGTGTGAGCCACCTGGTTCATAATATGTTGTTATAATGAACTAATACAGTCACTAACTTCAAACATGCCACGTTCCACATAAAACCACGGCAATGCCACTAACGAAGAATACACAAAAGCAAGTGAGGCAGAGGAGACACCCACACTGAGACCCAGAGGATACAGTGTCTGCTGACATGGTGACTGATGGTGAGCATCTCATCTCCATGGTAACATCACGGGAGTGGAGCCTGGCCAGCTCAGAGAAAAGCTGTGTTCAGGTAACATACAGAAGATGGAGGGGGTGCTGGGAAAGCTAGACAGCCAAGCTCAACAGGGTACAGAGAGCAGGATGGTCCTGGGGTCTGGGAAGCAGGACAAAATGGTCTTCTTATCCTGCTCCTCCACTGTAGACCGAGCTCTTCTGGTCAGAGTAGGATCCTACCTCCTGACCAGGGAAAGGGAGGGGAGCTTGACCTGAGTTGAGTCCAGCCAAGTCCACAGTGATGTGGGAACAGCCAGTTCTCCTATAGGAAGTGGATTTCTTAGAGGATTATTTGGCCAGTAAGACAAAAAAGAAAGAAAGAAAGAAAGAAAGAAAGGAAGGAAGGAAGGGAGGAAGGAAGGAAGGAAGGAAGGAAGGAAGGAAGGAAGGAAGGAAGAGGGAGAGAGAAAAAGCACATCCATCACCTTGTAGAAGGAAGACAAGAAAAACAGAAACCAAAGGCAAACAGGACCTCATTACACCCCCCCAAACACACACACACACACACACACACACACACACACACACACACACACACACACACACAAGCAGATCTTCCCATCCGCTAGTGTGGGAGCCAGTTTTCGGGTTCCTCATGGCTTTACCCAGCAGGTCTGCATAGAGGGGATGATTGGACCACGGGCCTGAGTGCAGGTGTCTGAGATGGTCTGCACTTGGCTGTGCTGGGAGGTCTTTTGCTCCACCCCTTGGCGTCTCTCTAAATACCCTAGGCAGAGACAGTCGGGGCTCGTTGGAATAGGTTCTAGGCCCTCTGGAGGCTATTCTGTATTTTCTATTTATCTCCACACTCTAAATTCTTCTAATATTTCCTGCTGCTTTCACTCAAGAACACTCTGGGGAACTGTGGGGTTGGTGGGTAAATGCCCAGCACCCTAGACATCTAGCACAGGGGTGAATCTCCCAGCATCCTTCAGGAATCATTTTCTGATCTCTCTAGAGCCCTCCCTCTATCTTTCAATCTTAAGCCCTCAAAGGACCAAACACAAAAATGAGGGTCTGAAATCACCAGGTTCCCTGCTTTCCCTAATCTCCATACATTTGTCCACACAAATAACAAAAAGGAAAGCCTGTGTCTGTGTCAAGGAGGTACCAAAGCATTAAGTCGATTAAATCAGGTTACAAGCAGCCTGTCACTCTGCGGGGTGGGAGGAGGAGAATCTGCCAAATTAGTTATTGGAGTGAACTGATGGGATGTCTTGGTCAAAATTCGTCTTTTTTATTAAATGTTGATGGATCACAGTATCTCAGAAATCTCCCAAAGCCACGTTTCATCTGTGTAGACAGTAAAATCAAGGTGGCATGCTGGAAACCTCTAAATAACACTTTGTCTACATCAAAGGGTAGAATTCTTTAAGTCAGAATAAATTAGGAAAGAAAGCTTCCTTTTCAAGTAAAATGGATTGGGAGGCAAACCACCCCCAGTGTGTGGTTGGTGGTGTCAAAATGTCTCAGCACCTATACCACTCTGAATGGCTCACAGGGCGTCAGCCCTAGGTGTCCAGAGTATAAATGAGTGTTATCGTATTTAATCAGGCCAACAGCTTGTAGGATAAGGACCATCGTCCATGGGGTCAAAAGGAAATTGCAGCTTCCTTAGTCTGTGAGGCTTACCCAGCATTCATAGACAGCACAGCTCACAGAAAAGTGCTTATCTCAGGTCTCCCTGTGAAGCCTGGCTTTTAATCACTGCACTGTGGCTCTATCCTAACAATGATTATTCATTTCTGTCCTGACTATGAGCATCATTCTCTCTGGGTGGACTCAGACATTCTAGATCATTCTCCCCCACTTGTTCTAGATCATAAAATCTATTCCTTTCCTTGGCCTCAGAATGCCTTACCTTACTGCAACCTTGTCTTTCTCTTAGGCTGCAGGGCAGGGTCAAATGTGGCTCATGCCACCCTTCTTCACACTATCTCTGCCATGCCAGTGTGTGCCAAGCCTCTGCTATGTGGTGCCTCACATCATTGGGTACAGCCCAGTCTGCTTATCTTGGGCTCTAGACACTCTCTAAAAAGCAAGTAGTAGGGTTGATGATGTATTGTCATTGATTTTTGTCTTGTGATCAGGTCTTTGGCTTCCCCTGTAGAAAACAAGAGCTGCTTGAAGGACTCCATGCTGCCTTTAATCCCAGCACTCGGGAGGCAGAGGCAGGCGGATCTCTGTGAGTTCAAGCCCAGCCTGGTCTACAGAGTGAGATCCAGGACAGGCACCAAAATTACACAGAGAAACCCTGTCTCAAAAAAAAAAAAAAAAAAAAAAAAAAAGACTCGATGCTGATGCTCATCTTGGAGAACCATCTCAGCTCCTTCTTTATGGCTCCCTGCCTTTCACCATTCCCATGTTAAATTCAGAGAATGTGAGTAAATTACTTGTAGCTATCTTTCCTCCAGAGATGATGTGTGCAGTGTGTTTTATAGCCTGTGGACATTTTTATTGTTTGCTTTAGAGTTGTGAGATAAATTAATAAAAAGATGAGGAGTAAAGTCACACAAGTGTGTTGTAATAGGAGACAAAATGATCACTGAGCATTGCTTCAAAGCCTAAGTCAATATTTTTACATTCTAGATCCCTATTTTTCAACATTTATATAAGTATTGTAGATAATTAAGCTAAATTCCAGAATCATATTTGGAAAGAAAATAAGTCATAAAAGAAATGGAGTTTGGGAACCTAGGAGGAAGGGGAGGATAAAGAGGGGAGGGAGAGGAAGGGGGAGGAAGGAGGGAGGAAGAGGAAGTGGGGAGGAAGGGGGAGGAAGGAGGGAGAAAGGGAAGGAAGAAGGGGGAGAGGAAGGGGAGGAGGAAAGGGGGAGGAAGAGGAAAAAGAGGAGGAGGAAGGGAGGAAGGAGGGAAGAAACTCAATAGGATCCGCCAAACTTCTTGCCCTCAGCCCTTGAACAACTCTTCCCACTTCTCACCTTAATGAGGCAGGAGAAACAGAGGAGGAGAGGCAGAAGAGTGGGGTTGAGAAGACTGAGGAGAGGAAGGAAGAGGCAGGGGAGGAAAGGGCAAGTGGGAACATGAGTGAGGATGGTGAAGAAGAAATCTTGATAAGTGGCCAAACTTCTTGTCTGTAATCCTACCCAGCTCCATTCTTTTTTTTTTTCTTTTTTTATTATTAAGAATTTTCTATTCATTTTACATACCAACCACAGATCCCCCTCTCTTCCCTCCTCCCGCCTCCCCAGCCTTCCCCACACACACACACAACTCACCCTCCATTCCCACCTCCTCCAAGGCAAGGCCTCCCGTGAAGAGTCAGCAGAACCTGGTACATTCAGTTGAGGAAGGTCCAAGCCTCTCCCCCTGCACCAAGGCTGTGTAAGGTGTCCCATCATAGGCACAGGGCTCCAAAAAGCCCTTTCATGCACCGGGGACAGATCCTGATCCCACTGCCAGGGGCCCCTGAACCTGGAAACAACCTAGATGCCCCTCAACTGAAGAAGGGATAAAGAAAACGTGGCACATAGACACAATGGAGTACTACTCAGCAGGAAAAAAACAATGACATCATGAAATTTGCAGGCAAATGGATGGAACTAGAAAATACAGGTAACCCAGACTCAGAAGGACAAAGATGGTATGTACTCACTCATAAGTGGATACTAGATGTAAAGTAAAGGATAACCAGACTAAAACCCATAGCTCCAAAGAAGCTAGCTAACAAGAAGAGCCCTAAGAGGGACGTATGGATCACCCTGAGAAGGGGAAATAGATGAGATCTCCATCAGCTCCATTCTTAAAAACAGGCCAGCAAGAAGGCTCAGCAGACAAAGGTATTTGCTGCCAAGCATGACCACCTGAGTTGGATCCTCTGCACATATATCCTGAAAGTTGTCTTCTGACCTTCATGAACATGTGTGTGTGTGTGTGTGTGTGTGTGTGTGCGCGCGCGCGCGCGCGTGCACACACACACACACACACACACGTGATTATTTTAAAACTTTAAACAGCTGATTGTATTTCCTAGTATTTTTGTTCCTCTGATCAATATCCACTTTCCTGGGAGAGAAGTGAGAGCTGCTAAAACTTCTTCAGAATCCTGTGTCCCAGTTCATCCCTGACCAATTCCAGTGTGTCTTAGGTCATGTGACCAACTCAAAGCGCTCACTCAGTCTGTAGAAGGGTGCTGCCCAGAGCCCTGTCATTTCTTGGTTCTAAACAAGTTCTCTTCCCCTTTAATCCCTCATAATTTTTCTGAAGTCAATGACAATTCTTGGCGATTTAAATTCTAAATTTAAATAAAGCATACAACTATTTTCAAAGACAGTATAAAATAGTGATGTAGACCACTCATAAATAAGTTTTAAATATATGTGTCAGTATGTTGGAAGTGATAATGTTTGGGGAAACATTTAGGTTGAATAAAATATCTTTTCAAAACAAATTAAAGCAATAGTCACTCGCTCTGAATTCCAGTCCAGGGGCTGTTTACCAACCTGTTGTGACATGTATAGACTGTATTACCATGAACTACTTTATAAGAGCCCACTACTGAAATCACCATTGCATGTCTCCTGCAGACCTTTTCCCACCTCCCTGCTACCAGTCCACAGCTGGGACCCAAGTAAACACACACAGGCTAATGTTATTTTTAAACTATGGCCCTGGTAGACTTCTTGTTATCTAGTTCTTATATCTTAAATTAACCCATTTCTATAAATCCATACTTTGCCATGTGGCTTGTGGCTTGTGGCTTACTGGTACTTTTACATCTTGCGTCTTATGGTGGCAGCTGGCAACATCTCCTCTGCTCCCTCTTTCTCTTTGCTCTCTATCTAGTTAGAATGTCCTGCCTGCCTCTAAGCTGTCTTGCCATAGACCAAACGGCTTTATTTATCAACCAATGAGAGCAACATATATTTACAACCTACAGAAAGACATTCCTCCATCAACAGAAGCCACAATTTAAGGGAGTAAAGATTGACTTGGGCTCATGTTTTTAGAAGTCCAGTACATGGAGATGAGACTCCATTGCATCTGGGCCTATGGTGCTGAGGAAGAGCATCATGGCAGGAGCAGGCATCCCCATCCTCACAACAAAGCTCAGCTAACAGCACACACCAAGCAGAGAGACTGCCAGGATCAAGATTGGCTGACTGAGGTTGGGCTAGGCTCTCACCACTTGTGGATGCAGGTCTGTTCATGTAGTGCCACTTAGAGCTACTTCGCAGACGGAAGCTTTTCCCTACTGGAAAGAGACGCAGGGTCAAAGGCCAAGAAAGTCAACTCAGAGATCATTCAGTCTTTCATGCATATTGTCAAAATGTCCACATAACCACCAGCCAGTGAGTGCTTGAAAGTGAGTGTGTGCTGAGCGCCAGCCTCCAAGCTCTGTGGACACAACTGTCAGAAGCAGGTGAGGTGCCTGACCCCTAGACGGACAATCAAGCAGCACCTCAAGCATTGTAGTGAAGGAGAGAGTGGGAATGAGCTTCCAGGAGAAAGTTTGTCACTGAGATAGGGGGAGTGGGGTCTGGAGAATAGCACTGTGGGTGGGGAAGGGCTAGAGTGTGAGGAACAGAAAGGAGGGGGTATAGTTGGGATATAAGCCTCTGTATGACTGGGGGTTCTGTAGAGGAACAGAGATCTTAGGATGGATATACATTAAAAGGAGATTTAGCACGTGTGCTTTGTGTAGCTAACAATCAGGGTCTCACACTGGAAATATCGCAAACCCAGGATCAGCAGTCCCTCCAGACCTGATGCCCAGGTCCCAGAGGATTCCTGGAGAGCTGCTGGTCTTCAGGTCAGGCCATACCAGTGAAGGAGTACAGCAGTGGCAACAGCAGAGTAGATGGACTGGCCAGCAACAGTGAAGCCAAGAAGGCAAAACCAAAGCTTTCTCCTCCCATCTCCTTTTACCACTGCTGCTCACATGTTAAGTGGGTCTTCTTGCCTCAGTTAACCTGAGACAATCCCCCAGGTGTACTTAGGAGCTAACCTTAATCACTCAACAGTCCCTCCCAGATATACTTAGAAGCTAACCTTAATTACTCAACAGTCCCCCACAAGCATTTTTGGAGACCTGTCTCCTAGGTTTCAAGTCAGCAATCAATACTAGCCATCACATCCCATCAGCCCATTTCCTGGGAGTTTTTTCAAAACACGTATTGCCAGGCTTCACCCCAGAGGCTTATACTCAATATGTACAGGGTGGGCACAAAACAATGCATTGCTAACATCCTGGGTGATGTCCATAGTGTGGGACACATTCTCTTGAAACCAGAGCCCCGGTAGGGGTCAAAATATATAGCACAGTGTGAGGCCCATGAGGCCATGAGGAATGTTGATGCCATCTATGGCCCTAAGAAGTCATAGAGGACATGAAGCAGGGCAATTGTGCCTGATGTAGACACGGCTTGTGTTCTTGTTGGGTTCAGCTTTTTGGAATGTGAGTGCATCTTTTCAGCTTCACAGTATTCTGGCTTCTGAATAGAGAAGGAGTCACCCGGAAACAAACATGGAAGGAAGCCAAGGTACTTATGTCACCAGACCAGCATCTTTCCCCAGTTCCCACCTGGGGTGATGTGGCCAATTCAGCAGCCACTAACAGAAGAGAGTCACCATGGTGAGGTTCAGGGATGGTAAGGCCAGCAGGGATATCCACAGGGATATCCCTGTCCACTGTGTTATGTTCCTCCTAGGGACACACACCCTCCACTTAGGATGACCAGTATCCCTGAGTCACAAAAGCACAAAACCATCACGTGAACATGTCCCCTAGACCTATAAGCATGTCACACCACAGTGCTTACATTCTAAAGTGAGGCTGGTGCCAGGTAATACAATTTAAATTTGACATGTCCCCCAAAAGTAGTATATTGAAAACTCAGTAAGAAGAGTGGCAGTATCTGGAATGTGGCTTCTGAAAGGTAACTGGATCATGGGACTCTGACCTCTTCAAAAGGTTAGTGCATTGATAGATTTGTAACTTAATTGATTCCATGAGACAGGCTTCGCTATAAAAGTGAGCCCTCTCTTTTTCAGTAATAGTACTTTGTATATACATGTGTGGCTTATGTATATGTGCCCCTATATGAATACAGGTGTGTAACACCACAACACGTATATGGAAGTCAGGGGACAATGTCAGGTGGCAGTCCCTGACCTCCACCTTGAGACAGGGTCTCTCATTCAACTGCTTTGTAGACCAGGCTAGCTGGCCTGCAAGCTTCCAGGTCCTCTCCTGTCTCCCCTCTCGCCTGCCCACAGTGGGATGGTAGACACATGCTACTGTGTCCAGCTCTATATGGGTCCTGGGCATCTGAACTCAGGTCTCCCATTTTCACATCAAGCACATTACAAGCCATGTTCCTACCCCAGGTTCTCTCTTTTGTTCTTGTCTGTCCACCATAAAGGGAGCAGCTCCCTTCTGCCACACACATTCTGTCATGGTACTCCACCTCACCATGGACACAAAAGCTACTGGGCAGTGAGGATGGACAGAGACCTCAGAAACCATGAGCCAAAGCTGCCTTTCTTCCACTAAGTTGATTTTCTCAGTGATCCCGCCCCCGAGCAGCAGAACCCTGACTACAGCTCTAGACAAGCAGAACAGCTTTCAAGCAGTGTGCTATGCTATAAGGAAGTTAGCTCTCTTAAAGGGGACTAGAGGGAAGAGGAGGGGTGTGGAGGGAGGGGAAACAGGAGAGGGGAGTGGAAGGGAAAGAGAAAACATCACATTTCCCCTTACATCCCCACTGTATCTGACATGTGTATATATATGAAAGCAGTGGAGGGGTTGAGGGAAGCAGTGAGAAGGGACATGATAGGGAAGAGGGGTGGGGGCAGAGATGAGCAAAGTACAATTATATACATGTATAAAGACGCCAAAATGAAACCCGTTGTCTTACATTAACTTAAAATTGCAGAACACCTCTCAAACCTGTTGCTCTGAACAGGCCCTGACTCCCCAGTGGACAGCCTGGTACGTGTCCCTCCTCAGAACCTAGTAGGCTGAAGAAGGCATGTGGCACATAGCAACTTGTGGCCAGCGATAGAAGCCAGCATCCTGGACACCTGTGACATGCCAACTACAACTGTAAGCTTAGACATGAGTTCACACAGCACTGACCAAACCTCTGTCATAATCTACAGATGGGAACACTGAGGCACAGAATGGCTCAGCAGCTTGGTAGAGGGCACACAGCTGGAAAAGGGCAATGCTGGAGTGCAGGGCAAAGCAGATTGCAGAAGTGGCTCTCTATTACTCCCTGGCAAAGTCTTCTTGAAGTCCACATCATTCTTACCCCAGCCCAAGCCTTGATATCAGTAAAGATAAAACCCATCCTGCCCGGCCTGTAGCCAGAAGGTATGGACTGTCGGTAGTGTTCAGAAAAGCTGATGCCTGAATCTATCTACCAGACCTTTCACACTGAGAAAATAAGGACATTTTCTTTTAATAATGCTACAGAGAAATAATGAAATGGTACCATTACAAAAACATAATTAGGTCTTCAGGAAAAAATCATCTCCGCTGGAGTCCTATAAAAAGACCACAGGTGTTCGTCATTATTTTTTATTTAGCAGACAGTTTTAGCCATTGTTTGTTTTTTCCCCATCTATTAAGTTCTGGTATTTTAAGATGATTTGTGTGTAATAATAACAATAATTTCCTGTTTGCCTGTCAGTTGTGAGCCACTTTAATTACAGATATTCATTTTCACAAGTTAACTTGGTAAACATGCTCATTTGTTATGTTGCCTGTTCATTAAATCAGTTAGCACAGCTAGTAACTGTGTTAAGTACTTGGCTGTCTGTGTTCAGCGATGCATCTTCATTCATTTCCAATATTATTTGTTTCAGAAACAGACACAAACTCCCTGTGAGTCCCTGCTCAGCTTACAGAAGATGCCAGTCTTCCATTTCCTGCTGCCCTGGACCAATGGTTGTGACTACCAGCTTTGTGCATCACAGCATCACAGGGCAAGCATCACAGAGTTCACACTGAATCGAAGTGCCTGGCAAACACAGGCAAGATTTGATACACTTACACAAGACAGGATCTAAGAAGACCCCTTTGATGCATGTCCAACCGCTACCCAATCCTTGGACAGTACCTTTCACCCACTCTACAGAGGGGGAAAACCCAGGCCACTCTGGGTGTCACAGACAACCCTAACTTCTGTCAGCAGCTAATTATTCCAAAGACAGATATCAAGGTGTCTACTGCCTCACTCAAGGATTTGAAGGAGAGGTATCCAAGAAACAAAACTGAGTATTGAGACTGAATCTCTCAGCCATTTCAGTACTGTACCAAACATGAACTGATGAAGTATACTTCATTCTTGTAGCACATGTGAAGGGGTGTGTGAAGGCAGGTCTCTCAACATTGAGAAAGTGCACAACCAGGGAAGATGGGACAAAAGGCAGGGTTCAAGACCTGCAGCTCCCAAGAAGCCCTGCTATTTGTCTTTTGAGATTTTGACGCTTCTTTCCAGAGAGCCAGTCCCTGATAACGAAGTCCAAATACGCTCTGAAAAATGCACTTTGGGGTTTTTGCTTGCTTTCTTGTTTAGTCTTGTTGCCAATTTTGTTTGGCTCTTGTTTTTGCTTTGTCTTGGTGGTTCTAGAGATTAAGCATAGAGCCTTGCACACACTGGGCAAGAGCTGAGCTACATTCATAGTTCTTAAACTATACATTTTCAGTCATGCTAGGTGCCATGATGGTGGCTCCTTGAAGTCTATTAGATCTGGTACACTCTAGGTTTTCTGGAAAGGAGCCTCGGGTACCACCAGAAAGTCACCATTCATCAGACAACTACTGATCAGATATTTTATTCAGAGATGTCCTTTGCAGAGACTGAGATTATTGCTGACATGCTAAATCAGGACTGAGGGAATAAAAGGTTGCTGGTAGCTAAGTCACAAGACTTAGTGTCGTGCATCAGTTGAGAGGAACTCAGGTCAAGGTGTCAAGAATGGGCATTCAAAGAAGAGAAAAGGCTCAACAAGCTGCTTCTGGTGAATCTTTCATGATTACCTGCATGATCTCTTGTGGTTATGCTAACCTTTCCCAAAAGAACAAAGTCCATAGCTGGACAAGCTATGAAAAGAAACAGCATGAGCAGGGCTGATTGGAGGATGGGCAAAAGGGAAGACGGTGTTGGTAACTTGAGTTTATGGGACATCATCCTGGTAGAGGCGTCAGATGCTGAGGGGCTTTTAAGTCCCCAAATGGCAAGAGTGACAACACCTTCCCAAGCCAATCTGAAAAGGATCCTAAGAAAGGCCCCCACACCGTTTCTTCAAGGTCCCTGACACGGCTTCCTATATTAGTTAATTTTCTGTTGCTGTGATAAAACACCATGACCAAGGCAACTTACAGAGGATAGAGTTTGTTTGGGCTCACAGTTCCAAAGGGATAGGAGTCTATCAAGGTAGGAAGGCAGAACAGTAAACATAGGGGAAGGAGCAGGAAGCTAGAGAACACAATCCTCAACCACAAGCACAAAGCAGAGAAAGCAAACTGGAGATAGCTCAAGGCTTTGAACAAAGCCTAATTCCAGTGACATACTTCCTCCAGCAAGGTTGTGCCTCTTGCAATAGTGGCCTGCATGCCATGGCAGTAACCAATAGCTCTCCATTGGGAGTCAAAGCTCACTCAACAAGAGGGAAATCATGCCTGGTACTGGAAACCTAGCCAGCTACCCAGGACTAGTATAGCCATGGAACTTGGAGGAGAACCTACAACTACCATTTTACTGAACCAGCACAATTCCTAACTACCATGTAAATATTTATCCTTATGCCCACGAAAGTATAGGTCTCATCCCTCATCAAAGAAAAATCTCTTTTCAACAGAGACCATTACAGAAAACCACAACGCATCAAAAGGCAAAGTGCCCATGTGATACCCAGCCCCAAGTGATATGTTTACAATACAACTCCATCCCCTAAGGCTCAAGGATCATAGTGGAAGAGGAGACAGAGAGATTGTAAAATCCAGAGGAACAGAAAGTCTGCTGTGAAATTGCATCTCTTATAAATGCCAGAGAAGCTCCACCCACAAAGTCTCACCAATATGGCTACCTAAACAAGACTTGAATAAGGACATCAATAGACATGCTAACATGGAAGGAGGAATACTCATGGGGGTCTCAACCTTAAACAAAGAACTACTGGTACCTAAGTAAGGCTGAGAGTGGGAGGAAAAGTCTTTCCCAAGGAAAAACACTAAATTTGGCCACCAATTTGTGTGAAAGTAAAAATCTAATACTAAGTGGTCAGTCCTAAAATCATATACATACAAGTAACATTATATGCACTGAGAAAGTTGTATTCATATATTTAGGAGACAGAGAGAAAGAAAGAGAGAGGGGTGACAATTAAGAAACAGAGGACACGAATTTGAGAAAGAACTGGAAGTATATAGGCAGGCTTGGAGGGTGGAAAGGGGAGGGGAGGAAACAATGTCACTATATTTTGATCACAAAATAAAAAGAATACACCCCCTAAGCCTCCCCAAACAGTGACACCAACTGGGGGACCAAGTGTTGAAACAGCTGAGTCTATGGGGGGATATTCTCATTAAAACGACTGCATCCTCCACATTCTCCCTTTACTGTTTCAAGATATGTTGATGGTCTGCATCCACTCATTGCATGTCTACCCTTTGAGTCCTTGCATCCTGTCTCCTTCCGGGCTTCATCAAGCTTCTGGTCAATGCTAGAAATGCATTCTGTCATTTAAATTTTGTGGTCATCTGGGAGTAAATATTTGCAATGCCATCTACACCATGGAGTCATGAATTGGGTGGGTAAGTAAATAGGAATTTTTGTAGTAAAGCCTCCAGAGAGAGGTGGATGGTAGTGGGACCCACAGGATGTGTTTGAGTTATAGTCTTAGAAGAAAGGACAACAGGAGTGCTGGGAATCTCCATTCTAGGCTTTCATCTTTCCTGTAAAGTGTGAGAGTGTGGAGCATAAAGACAGAATCACAGGCATGAACTAAATGGTAAATATTTAGAGTCGGTGAGGCCTGCTACCTGGTAGACTTGCTTTGGGGAACTTTTGTGCTGGAGTTTAGCAGGTTGAACCTACCCTCTGTGCATTTTTACTCCTCTGATAACATACCTGATTCTGACTTGGGAACCCTCAATGGATTCAGTCTTATTGGGACAATCTATCAAAGTGTCATACCCTTCTCCACCCGCCTAAGAGGAAGGCATGTGACTTATACTCTGCCAAGTCCCTCCACTGAGTGTGAATCTTGAATACATACATAAAGATTGAAGACTGTGAAATCTTTCTCAGAGTAGTTTCCAGAAGTGACTGTCATTTAACCCAAGGCCAAGGAACCACTCTGCACTCAGGCCTCTTTCTGAGATTTTTGTCCACCACCCCATAGTGTTCCATGAAGTTCTATTTCCCTATATTGGTCAGAGCTGAGTTCCTTTGCTCACAGCTTTGAAAGCTCCACCACAGCATAACTATTATGGAGTTTTATCCCAAAATGCTCATTATATATTGGAATTCAAAATATAGGCACTATACCTAGCCTACTAAACATCATGGGTTAGCCTAGCCCACCTTAAGTTAGTTCAAAACACTTAGCTTACAGTTGGGCAAAATCATCTAGGTCCAAGAAGTCTATTGATACTAAAGTAGGAGTATCTCATGCAAGTCATTGGATGTTGTGCTGAAAGTGAAAATCAGAAAAGTAGTTATGGGGAGAGATGCTTGCACCTCCATGGATTTTTTTTTAATTGTGAGTCAAACCATCATGTCAGAAACATCAGCAATATCAACATTAGATTAAAAGTAAGCCATGTGGGAAAAAGTAAGACCCTCTAAGCCCAAGCTCCACACTAGGCTCTGTCATTGTCCCTAGAACACAGGCCAATGCAAGCAAACAGTCACACTTATCAAGCTCCGTGTCTCGTGTGTCTAAATTGAGCTAGATTCTCTAATAACTCATCTTCTCAGAAGTAGCTGTCAGTCATCTCAGGTCTCCATCCTGTAATCCTCTAGGTCTCCACTGAGCCCTGAGCTGAAAGGACTTTAAGCCAAGAAAAACCACACCCATTCTATCAGCCTTCATAACAAGAATTCTAAATCCATCTGTAAAACATTTGTGTTAAGCAATGTCTTACCCTTAGGCAGAGAATGGTAAATCTACTGTTTTGTTTTGTTCTGTTTTGTTTCATTCTTTTGGCATCTGCTCATCACTTCACTTTCTTTGAGAAGAAACAGTCAGGACATGATCTCTGACCTCAGGAAGCTTAAGATGATGAGGGGGTGGGGCTTGATGCTGCACCAGCCCTGATGAGCCTGAAGCAGGGACAGCATGACTTCCCTGGACTAAAAAGTGAAACCCAAGCTCAAAAAACTGCTATTGATAGTTAGGAAAATACATGAAATTCCTACAAGATATTTCCAAGAGGGTTGGAGTCACATACCCAGCACCAAGAAGATATTAAGTACATGGTAGGTATTTAATATTTGTTGATCAAATTTGTTGAGCAATATACAAGCACCTAATGCTATATGGACAAAAACTTTAATAAGAGTTCACAACAATGAAAAGATCAATACTTATTTTGTAACCACTATATACATCTACTACACAGAAGCTTGATGTAGCCTTCCATTCAGAAACTATTGCTTGAAGAAGACCAACTAGACAGTGACAACGGGTATTTTGTAAAAGAATATCTCCATCTTAAGGAAATTGTATTTAAAGAGTCATCTTACATTTAAAGTGGATCTTTGTGGTGCACGTTAATTCTTGTATAAGGGTCAGCCTGACCATGGCATCCCACAGTGTAAATCCATTCGAACACTGCCCTGCCCTTAGATGCAAGTAGAAAACATCTAACATGAAGCTGTCTCAAGCAAAAGGTGCTGTTCAGGACACCAGCTGCTTGCCAGACTGTCAACATGTCAAGGTCTGAGTAGCACTGGGACTCTTGTTTCTGGAGGCAAAGTTCACTCAGAAGATCACAGTCCATTAGGGCATAATGAGAGCCTTCTGGAATGGCCAAGTGGATGAGACTCGGGAAAACCTGAGCAGGGAATGCTATAAAACTAAAATGCAATGGGGGTGAACCGTGGCAGCAGATAGCATAACCTTCCTGGTGTCTTTAGCGGTGTTAATGGATCTACTCAGGACACAGATGGTGGTTTTCAGAAAAGTCATTTTTTCTCTAACAAATTCATGACTAAACTAAAAAGACCAGTATCAACTTCATTATGCTTTCCAATTGACTTGCTTTTAGGGTTATTCTTTTTATTACAGCTCTTAAGCTCCCATTTCTTTTTTAAAGCACTTCTTTTAATACCAATTTTCACAGCACTAAGAAATTTAGCACTCTTCAGTGGCTATATTAATGGGAAGGACTGTTGGAGGCTGGAGAGAGGCATGAAAGAGAGAGGCATGAAACACATGCTACTGGACTAGTCATTTCTTATCTCCTCCACCCCAAGTTAGACCAGGGATTCCAGGGCTGACAATCAGACAGAGGTCAGTGGTAATGACAGAAAGCCAGGCACATTCCTTCTCAGGGAAATGCCCTTGATCTGAAAACACCTGGGTTAGGACATAAGGCACACTCCATATTCTCTTCTCCAATGGGACTTTATGCCAAGCCCCTCCTGTCTGTGTATGACCAGGAAGCATTTCAAGTGACCAGAAAATTTAACCCATCTCACAAGTATCATTTCAGGTGAGCATAAGCACAAGGATAAACAAAGCTCGTCTCCTGAAGTCTAAGCCAGAGTTCTGCAGACTCAGTGTACCAGACAAGGAGGTTCTTTCCGTCATGAGGCTGACTTGGAGCAAATCAGATTCCATAACACTACTATATTATTTATAAGAATACAAAGTGAAGCAAATTCCTTCACAATGGGAAAACAACTCGGTGCATCTGCTCAGCTGTTAAAAAGAAGAATAGGGAAAAGCATGTACAAACGTGGAAGATCGGAATAGTACGAGTGGCCTCGTTTTTAAGATGCTACCTATAGCTGTTTTATGGTGGTGGGATTACAGGTGTGCTTAAACACTTCAATTGTTCTATTTTCTGGTCTTAATTTCAGCGTGTTTACATAAATTCATAATGAAAAAGTCAGTGGTCGGACAGAGATTTTGAGCTTTGCATTCTGCATGAACACCTCTGTGACCACATTTTTGAGCTGTTCTAAGCATTACATTGAAAAGCCACCTTTAGCATCAAAGCTGCTCAGAGCAAAATTCCCATGCTCTAACCCACCCACTTTATAGATGGGCAAACTGATGTTCAGTTAGCCCTTCCCTGAGGACTGCTTTTAATGAGCTTCCCCCCTCTCAGCCGGATCAGTTTTTACAAAGCAAATCCTTCCTGTGCCAGAAATATCTAAAACTCAGAAAGGAAAAAGAATAAAAATACCAATTCCACTCAAACCAGACATAGTGAAATTATTTTGTTCTATTGGGCCATTCGGTTCTGTTCTAGCTTCATTTCTGTTGGTGTGATTTAAAAAAAAAAAAAAAAAAGACCCTCTCTGGGGGAGGACAGGTTTATTTCAGATCATGACTGCAGATCACAGTCCATCACCGAGGGAAGTTAAGGCAAGAACTCAAAGCAGAAACTGGAAGGCTATTCCACACAGCATTACCTCTGTCCTAGGAACTCTTCACAGCCAAGGACGGAGAGCAGAAAATGGAGGAGGATCACCTTCTATCAGCTAGCTTTCTCACACAGTTCAGGACGTCATGCCTAAGAACGGCATGGCAATAGTCAGGACAGTCCCCTGAAGACATGCACATAGGCTGAACTGACCTGGGAAATTTCTCAGGAGAGGCTGTTCTCTCAGATCAAAGATGTATGAAGGTGGCCATTAAAGCCAGGCAGGACAGGCTCCAGAGCCCACTTATATCCAGCCACCATCCTCCCTTCAAGGGGACCACGATGCACAGTTCTTTTCTTATATGAGATCCAGCCTGGCTTCCAGAGTCCTTTTGTTCTGAGGCCACTTCTGCTCACGGGCTGTTGTGTGATGGCATGTGCAGGTTATCTGCATCAGAGAGCCCTCTTACCCCTAGTGGGCTAAGAAAATCCTGGAATCTACCTTTGACATGCTTTGCCATGCCCTGTGCAGTACACACACAGGCACCATCTGTACTGAGCATGGAGCAGCCCATGATACCTAGAACACAAGACCTCAAGTGGAACTCTGGAAAACTGGTTTAAACTGATTCTGTCACAGAAGGGAATGTTGGATTATCTGAAGAGAATTAAAGCGCTTTTCAGTGACAGGGTGACTTCTTTCAGAACATTTTTCTCCTTTCTTTCCTCTGAGATACCATGTTCCTTTGGAAGGTGGGGAAATGTTTTTCATTCAACCTGTTTTTAATTTTTATCTCATGCTAAGAAAGAATAGTGATCAATTCACAAAGAGCATTTAATGACTGTGAAAATGTGATTGAACATTTCATATGGCACACTCCACCTAGGAACTACCGGTCACCAGCACAGGAGTCTCTCTCCACAAAAGCCAGGAGCAGGCCTCAAGGGCTTTGTGTATAAGGGGTAGTCTTTGAACAACAACAAAAAAAAAAGTCACAAGAACAAAGGACCACTATTAGAAGTACCTTTAGAGACAGGGAGAGAGAAAGGCTCTGAATATGAAATATTTGAGCACTTTGAAATACGCTTTCAGCTTCTTACACTCTCCCATCATTTCTCAAATCTTAGTTTTTAATGAGAAAACCTCAGATAGAAAAATACCAGAAAATCTGAATGAACAATCAGCAAAGTCCTTAAAAATCAGGGACATTTGAAAGAAGCAACACACAACTGTAATCAACCTTTGAATTAACACAGTGCTGAAATGTAGGAAGAAAAGTGTTCTTTGTTGCTGGCCATGTGCAAAGTTTCCTGCTCAGTCACATTTGATGATGATGTATTTGTCTCATTTTAATTCTGATTTCCCCCACAGTCTTGTCTGCAGCAGAGGCTAATGGAGAATGGAGCATCATGAACCACCTTCCCATGGCCACCCAGCACACATGGGGGCGGGCTAATGTTGTGAAGATCAACCTTGGTTGTCAACTTCACAGGACTGAGAGACAACTAGGAGATTCATGAAGCACGTGTCTGACTATATCTGAAAGGGGGAGACCCACTCTAAATATGGGGGACACTATCCAGTCGGCTGGGGACCCAGACAGAACCAAGGCGGGAGAAGGACACCTGGCACTTCAGGCTTGCTCTGTATCTCTCTGCTTCCTGGCTGCCATGAGTGAGCAGCTTCCTCTGCCACATGCTCCCATGACCTTGAGTTCTGCATCTCCTTAGGCAGTAGAGGTACCAACTTATGACAGAAACCTCCAAAAGCACGGACAAGAGTGCATCTTTGTTTTCACTGGTATTTTGTCACAACAGCAGAAAAGATAACTAACACAGATGCCTGTCCTCCAAAGCACTGATGAAATATCCCTGAGAGTCCTTAGCACAGACTGGTTAATTACAGAGACATGATTTCATCTCACTTTCAGAAACTGACAGCTACAAAATTCCCAACTCAGAAGAAAGGGTCACCAGTCTGCCTTAACCATGATTTACTAGGAATCTTCTCCCCTCCCCTCCCCTTCCCTCCCCTCCCTTCCCTTTTCCTCCCCTCTCTTATATTCCCCTCCCCTCCCCGCCCCTCCCTTTTCCTCCCCTCTCTTACATTCCCCTCCCTTCATCTCCTCTCCTTTCATTCTGTTTCTTTTCCTCCAACCTCAAGTGCCACTCTTCTTCATCAGTATTTCCCTCAAGGCCATCTCTAAATGCTGATACAATGCAGACTTTAACTTCAAGGATTTTCTTCTCTTCTCTTCTCCATTCAGAAACTACAAGGGTGATTTGACGCCCTGCCTCCCTGGCTCTAAGTACTCCACATCCATAGGAGCCCTGCGCTGTCGCAGGCATTGCTGAGACCAAGTGCGTTTGCCTGTTTGTCAACAGTGCTGGAGCAGCCCATAGCCTTGCCTCACCACACCTCCTGTTGCCAATGCCTGGATCTCTCTTCCTGAGGGCTTCTTCTGTCTGCTAGAGGCTGCTGCTGCACCTGCACACGCAGCAACACATGTGGCACACTGGGAAAATCATTTCCTCCAGGAACAGCCTTCAAGCTGTGGCTATGGGGGTGAAGGGTTAAGTAACCCAAGCCCTTCACCAACTAGGTGAAGCAGACCTGAGGAGCATGTGCTGCTACTCTGACCCCCAGAATCCGCTGGGTATCAGGCTTGAGCAACCTCCGAGGTAACTTGCTTACCCTACTCTGCCTTCTTCAGTCTGCCTCATCTTCCCACTCCCACACCAGTGTTTCCTTGAACTACATCCCAAGTGATCTCCATATACTCAAATCCTCATCTAAAGATACTCAAACCAGTGCAGACTCTCTACACATTTGCATTAAATCCCCTCCCCACCTCCTCACTCCAGGCCTCTCCCATCGCAAAGAACAGCATCCAATAAACCATCTGTCCAAACCGCCAGACGGAAACTTTTATCCTCGATGGCTTAGTTCTGACAGTTAACAAAAATTCTGGAGCCTGTGATATTCAAGATCAAGCAGCTATCAGCAGGTTGGGTTCCCGGTGAGGGCCCTTGTTTTTGATTGAGTATATTTGAAGTGTCCCTCAAAGTTCTAGAATGAGGTTAGCTGTTGGCGACACAGCTAGAAGTTAGGAGCACATAGTGCTCGTGCAGAGAACCCAAGTTTGGTTCCCAGCGCTAATATCAGGTATTTAATGACAGCTCCAGGAGAATCATCACATTGCCTCAAACCTTCAAGGGCACCCTTGTGAACATAAACACACACATACACACAGAGAGAGGGAGAATTTAAAAATAATAAAAATAGAGCTCTAAAAAAAGTCCATCACATAAAGTCTTGGTCCCCAGAGTAGTGGTATTTGAAGCGGCTTTAGACCTTCAAGGAGTGGAGTCCAGTGGGAGGACCTTAGGCCATTAGGGTCATGCGCTTGAATAGGACTGTGGTACCCTGGGCTCTTGCCCTCTCTGCTCTAGCTCAATGTGTGGCTACTTTCCCTGAAACATGTTCCTGCCTCTACCGTCAGCCTCCCTCACCAGTAGATATACTAGTAGGCCCAGACTTCAAACCTCCAAACTGTGAGCTAAATACATCTCTGTACTCCGTGTGCAGGCTCTCTCTGGTATTCCATTACAGCGTGCAAATCTGATTAGTCCACCCTCCTTCCTGGTCTCTGGAAGCTGTCTTCTCATTAGTTCTCACATGCCATGGAAGCATCTCTAGTACAAGGATACTAATCCAATCCTGGGAAGTCCACTCTCATGACCTCACCTAAACGAAATCACCTCCCAAAGACCCTATACATCATCTGGATGAATGCCATAGCTTCAAGAGATAAGTTTGGAGGAGGCGTAAACGTGCAATCCATAACATCTGGTTTTCCCTTTCCTGCCCATTTCCACATCTAAGCCGTGTTCCTTGGTCTTCCTCTCAAACACACCCTGAGTTTTCCCACTTTTCTCCCACTTTTGTCTGAACTGCTGCAGTAGCCTTCCTGGTCCCCTCCCCCGACTCGTCTCCATTCGCACAGTGCATTCTAGGTGTTCTTATAAAAACCTAAATCAGAACCAGTCACTCCCCTGACTAAAATACAATGACAGTTTCCCATAGCACCTTGAGCAAATTCTAAACCAGTGACTGCCAGGCCCCCCACAACCCACCCCTGCCCACCCCTGCAGCTCACTTCACACCACAGTCTATCGATCGCGATCACGGTGCTGTCCCTCACTCTCCAGAGATGCCAGCCTCAGGCCTCACCTAATCATCTACCTACCCATAGGTATGGTGTCCATGGCAGGTCATGGCTATTCAAGTCTTCTCTCCAATACCCTTGACATTCTAGTCCCTGAGTTCTCAAAAATTACAGAGATGTCCCAGGGTTCTCATCCTCAGAAGTCAATGCAGCCCCTCTCATTTATGACACCCTGCCTCTTCTTAACAATCATGCATGAAATCCTCTCTTCCTACCCCTGTCTTCTTCATCACATAGTCAGTATTTGACTATCCTGGGCATTCCCATAACCTCGGGCTCTGGAATAGACACCAGAAGCTCTTCTTTCTTAAAAAAAAAAAAAAAAAAAAAAAAAAAAAAAAAAATAGGTGTAGGCTGGCCTTGAACTCATTATATAGAAGAGACTGGCGTCGAGCTACTGATCCTTCTGCCTCCACCTCCTGGGTGCTAGGACTGTAGGCATGCACCATGGGTTCGGTAGTCCTTGATTACATACTAACTACATGAGAAGCAGCACACCACATATTTTACAGCTACACCGTGAAGAAGGTCACTGTGACGGTTCCCACTCTGACCTCTGGTGTTCCCATCTGTAAAGCAGCTCCTGAAGATCACCCAGATAATCGTGGGGGCAAATACCAACTGGGGTTCCCAATGAACTAGAACAAGGGTGTGCAGCTAATTGTTTCAGCTGAAACAGCTCAAGTCTCTAGCAGCTGCCACATCCAACTCAAACAATTAGGTCACACGCTGGCCTAAATTCCCTGCCTTCCCATAGCTGTTTCCAAAGGTGCTCAACTTGACGACAGCAGTACCTTGGTTTATAAAAAGACATCTGGTACAGACTTGTGAATAGGAAACTCCTAATTTAAACCCTAAAAAATATAATAGCTTGCCCTGTGCTAGAGAGACAAACCAATCAGAGAATTCAAAAATTAAGACCTCATTGCCAAGGAGGTTCTATCAAATGACAGCAGGATGCTCGGACTGATTTTATCAGAAGTCACACTTCAAAATCTCCTTGTGGATAAGACTAATTTTAGCAATCTTTTCATAGACTGGCTTACTAGATGACTGAGGCCTAGCAGGAGAATATATGTGTATACACACACACACACACACACACACACACACACACACACACACACATAAGCATTTTTTATTCTTAATAAAGTGAACATTTATTTTTCATTCAAAAAATTGGGTTTTAGAATTCTAGGCATAGTCCACATAAGGCCATCATATTTTTTCCATACTTAATGGAATTACTTGAATTCAAAAAAAAAGTTTGGCTATTGTGATGGCTATTTTTAACTGTCATCTTGACATAATCTGGAATCATTCTGGAAAAGTGTAAGAGACTGCCTAAATTGGACTGACCTGTGGGTAGATCCTTGGGAGATTCTCTTGACTATGTTAATTGACGTGGGAAGACCCAGCCTGTGAGTGAGCAGCTCCATGCCCTGGGTTTTGACTCTGAAGTGTGTAAGAGGAACACATGAGGACTGAGCAGTAAGAATGTATGCACTCATTTCTCTCTGCTCTTGGTTGTGGATATCACATGATCAACTGTTTTACATTCCTGCCTCCTGGACCTCCCTGCTATGGTTGGATGTAACCTGGAATTGTGAGCTAAAATACACTCACTCTCTCCTCCATCACATTGTGTCAGGGTGTTATAGTGAAGAACTGAAAGGAAAATGGAAACCCCTCCTCCCTGATGACTTGGTTACAGAGGACTCCACTCAGACTACAAATGGACTTCTTGGCCAGCCCAGTTTGGAGATAAGAAGGATTATCTCAAAGAAGTAATGCCAAAACTGAAGTTGGGAAAAAGCCTTTGACTTTTAGCAGATCCATAGCACGGGTGAGTATAGCTCTCAGCTAGTGGCCATTCTGTTGTTAAGAGTTAAAGGAGGAGATGTGAGGAAAGGAGACTGCTCCTGAAACTTTTATGTGTGTTAGAATTAGACACTGACAAACCAATCTGCCCACCATAGACATTCCCACAGTGGTTGTTGCCCATAGTCAGATATAGGCATTCAACCAGTACAGGAAGCAGTAGACACACATCCCTTCTCATCCTTTAGGTGGACATTTCTGTTGACTTGTCCTGCCTCCTTATTCATTGTCCCTATTCTCTTCACTCCAACCTCCTATGAGCACCTGCCCCCAAGACTTGGTCTCTGGTTTTCAAAGAAACCTAATGAAGACACCATACCCTGGAGTTCCTCTATGACCGCAAATGTTCCCTTTTCAGGGAAGAGGGGGAAGAAAGGATGTAATAACAAGAGGTTGGAGAGGACTGTTACAAAGCTGTGTTTTTCTGAATATGACAGGGTCATTTCACACAGTGACCTCACAGCAGCTGTGGACATGTGCACAAGACCTGTACAAGATCAAACCAGTCAACCTTCCAGCATGGATGGGAGTGGCCCACAAAGTCCAGCCTTCGCTGAGAACTATGGGAATGAGTGGCTACTAGAGGAGGGGAAGTCAGTGTTTTTAAAGAATATGACCCATGGTAACTTGTCTGTGATCTAATAAATAGCCCTATACCCATATGCATACTAGCAGCAAGAACTGGATTCAGTGGGGGTTTTTTAAGAAGACATGAAATTAGGTAAGAACTATGACGAGGGGTCTTAGAGGAGTACTGAGAGAATGAGGGAGTAGATATAACCAAAATACATTGCATACATGTATGAAACTATCATGGAATAAATACAAATATATTTTAAATGCTTGGCTTTTCTATTACATAGTACCTAAAGAAATTTCACTTTGCTCATTTGTACTTTTCAAAAAACTTCAGGGTTGTTAATGAAGAAAAAATGAGCAAAGAAAAGAAAAGATCATTTTCCTCATTTAGGAGCTTGAAGGAGTTGAGGTCCAGAGATAGGTCACAAGAGGTTGTAAAAGGTGTGTGGCTGTGACATCATCACTCACTGAGCTGAGCACTAGGTCTTTGGCCATAGCTGATGCTATTCTTCTCTGCTACATGCCTTACTCCTCAGCAGCTTACTCCTCCTGGCCCAGCAAGAGTTGGTGATACTCTCACTGAGTCTAGTGAAATGAACACTCTCTTTGAGCTCGTGTAGGAGAAATCCTGGGTGTTGCTGTTTGTGTTAGTAAAGGTTCTCCAATGAAAAACAAGATAGATTTTTTATTAACATTTTTTCTTTTATTTTACATACCAACCACAATTTCCCCTTCCTTCTCTCCTCCTGTTCCCTCTCCCCTCCCATCTATCCCTCCCTATCCACCCACTCCTCCTCAGTCTCCATTCAGAAAGGGGCAGGCTTCCAAGGGCCTGAACATAGTGTGCTACATCAAGTTGAAATAGGAATGAGTGCCTCCTCCCCTGTATAAAGGCTAGGCAAGGTAATCTTGCATGGAGAACAGGTTCCCAAAAGCTGGTGCAAGTGCCAGGGACAGGTCCTGATCTCACTGCTAAGAGCCTTAGAAACAGACCAATCTACACAACTGTCACACACATTCAGAGGGCTCTCTAATTGTTGGTCCAGAATCCATGTGCTCCTCTGAGTTCAAGTCAGCTGTCTCTGTGAGTACCTCCATCATGACCTTGACCCCACACACCTACCTCCCACACACCCACACACACACCCACATACCCAATTCCCACACCACAGCTCATACAATCCTACCTCGCCTTTCTTCTGGAGGACTCCCAGAGCTCTGCTCAGTGTTTGGCTGTGGATCTCTGCATCTGCTTCCATCAGTTACTGGATGAAGGCTCTCTGATGACAATTAGGGTAGTCACCAATCTGATTACAGTAGATGACCAGTTCAAGCACTCTTTCCACTATTGCTAGGGGTCTTAGCTGGGGTCATCCTTGTGGATTCCTGGGAGTCTCCCTGGCACCAGGTTTCTCCCTATCCCTCTATCCTGCCCCCAAACTGCCTCCTGAACCCAGCGCTCCCAACCTGCTCCCTCAAGTTCCTATCCCCCTATTCCACTCACCCCTGCCCTTTCCTCCTAGAGCTATCCTATGTTTCTGTCTTTCTCCTCTTTGCTATCTTTCTATCTAAAAGTTTCTTATTCCGCTCCCCTCCTCATAAGAACCCAGCTAGCTAACATCTTTTGCTCTGGAGCAGTTTTCACCTAGGAAAAAAAATAACTGAAAGTACCTCATGGCTAAGAATGAAGCTTCAGAGACACTTGTTTGAACTAAGTTTAGTTGTTGCATTCAGGGGAGCTACAACAAATTGGGACTCCTCGTATTTGGAACTGTTTGCCTAAAAGTCATTATGACTTAGACTGCTAAAAAGGACTTCAGGGCAGCTGACAAGCCAGGCCGTGATCTTGGGCTGTTAGTGGAACTTTAAGACTATTATTAGAACTGACTTTTTTGAGCTTTTGCAAACCTCAGAAATGAAACAGTTTTGAGTTCATCTACAATTTTAACTGTGGTGACTCATGATTCATGTACCCTCTGTCTTATTGGAAGAAAATGTAAATAGTTCTGTTATGAGATTTCGTTTAGATATCTGCTAAAGTTTGTAAAGTATAAGTAGTCCCATAGAGAGTTTGCTTTTAGATGTAAATTTGTAAGAATTGTAAATATGTTTAGTAATATTCATACTTGGATTATGTTAACCTGTTGATATTAATGAATTATGGTTTGGTGAAGCTAACGGAGTCTTTGAGTATGATGCCATTGCATCAGGAGTTTATTGATTTATTTGATGCATTGGCATTGAGAGTTTGTTGATTTTAAAAAAGGGCTTTGGTGCAGCTAAGACTGTTATAGACATCTTAGACCAATTCCAAAAGGACATTCCATCTTGGTCATCCTCTACTCCTTTACTGCGAGATGTGTAGCTGTAGGGATTGCTGTAATTGTTCCAGCTACTTGCAAGCTCTTAGTAGGGAAGTGAGTCAGAGCTGAGTTAAGCTCTGTACTTTCCCCTGCTAAAGGCTGGTAGTCAGAGATGGGTAAAGTCCTTCTTGCTAACTGCCAACTTAAAACAGAGTACACTTGACAGAAAGGGTATCTCCATGATGGGTAAGGCTGATTAGTGAAGAAGGATGACCTAAGACAGACACAGTTTATCTGAGGGGTCTGAGGGGCCCATTAAAATATTAAGAGAGAATTTGTAGTGACCCACAGAGGTCTCCTAGTGAGAACTTACTCAGGGTCTGAGAATCTGAGCTTGCTTTACCCAGCAAGGCTTCATAAGGGGATGATTTGACCACGGGTGTGATTACCAGGTGTCTGGAAGGGTCTGTGTGCTTTGATTTAGCAAGAAGAAGGTCTTTTGCCCTACCCCTTGGCATTGTTATAAAAAGCCCTTTTGAAGAAGCAGAAGGGGCTATTGGGTATTGACCCAGGTCCTCCTGAAGCTATCTTGTGTTTCTGGCTTTCTCCTCTTTGCTATCTTTCTATCTAAGTTTCTTAGCCCTCTCTCCTCCTCATAGAAACCTTTTTAAAAGGTGGGATCTGGCCTCCCACAATTGGTATTAGCTCTTCTTTGAAATTCTGGTAGAACTCTGTACTGAAACCATCTGGCTCTGGGGTTTTTTTGGTTGGGAGACCTTTAATGCCTACTTCTATTTCCTTACAGGTTATAAGTCTATTTAAATTATTTATTTGGTCTTGACTTAATTTTTGTATGTGGTACCTATCAACAAAATTGTCCATTTCTTTTATATTTTCCAATTTGGTGGAGTACAGGTTTTTTAAATATGACCCAATGATTCTCTGGATTTCCTCAGTGTCTGTTGGTATGTCCCCCTTTTCATTTCTGATTTTGTTAATTTGGATATTCTCTCTCTGCCTTTTGGTTAGTTTGGATAAGGGTTTATCTATCTTGTTGATTTTCTCAAAGAACCAACTCTTTGTTTCATTGAGTATTTGAATTGTTCTTTGTTTCTATTTTGTTGATTTCAGCCCTGAGTTTTATTATTACCTGCCGTCTACTCCTCCTGGGTGAGTTTGCAAGAAGAGAGATTTGTAGGTAAGTACGTTGTTAGATGGATGGGCAGATGGATAGATACACACATATAGACATACATACATACACACACACAACATACATAAACATACAATACACATACTTACACATACATACATACATACCCACATACAAAGAATACATACACTGTTGTGGACAAGACATTTCCTGGAGAGACATAGTACACATGTCTACTCACCTCAGATAGGGAGTTCATGACAAACCGAACTACATATACCACCAAAGTCCAATTTAGTGGATTATGAGTTTTATTGGGATTACTTATGAGAATAAAGTGTATTGGCTAGTTTTATGTCAACTTGACACAGGCTGGAGCCATTTGACAGACAGAAACTTCAATTAAGAAAATGTCCCCATAAGATTAGGCTGTAGGCAAGCAAGTCTATAGGGAATTTTCATAATTAGTGATTGTGGGAGGGCGCAGTCCATTGTAGGTGTGGCCACCCCTGGGCTGATGGTCCAGGTTCTATAAGAAAGCAAGTTGATCAAGCCATGAGGAACAAGACAGTAAGCAGCACCCCTGCCTCTTACATGAGTGCCTGCCTCCAAGTTCCTGTCCTGTTTGAGTTCCTGCCCTGAATTTCTTCAGTGATAAACTATACTGTGGAAGTGTAAGCCACGCAAACCTTTTCCTCCTCCTCACCTTGCTTTTGGTTGTGGTGTTTATCACAGAAATAGAAATCCTAAGGCGATAGGTGAGGGGTTATTTACAGGAGTAGAAATGACTCAAAGACAGCTACACCATCAAAGCCCACCCCAGCACAGGTGACAGCTCACAAAAGCTGAAAACCTGGAGCACACCACACAGTCTGAAGGCAGCTCAACAGGTTGGAGAGTGTCCTTACCATGTGACTCAGCTGGTCTAACCCTCTACTGGGCAGCTCTGCTGGTTTCTGCTTCTTCCAGGCCTTTTGTCTGATCTCAAAGTCTTCTTTGCAGCTTGGTTTGTCTGAGAGTGATTCTCAGCAGCTTTGTTTGTCTTGGAGGGAGGAGCCTAATGAATCTGGTCAGTTTCAGGAACTTCCTGGAGCTACTTTGAGTCTTTTATTGTTTACCTTCTGGCTTAATTAAGGAGCCTCCCTGCAGAATAGAATGTTTCAGTCTTAGAAGAAACTGTTACACAATACATACATGGAATGATAGTTTCTTAAAAAGAATTGGCTCACATAATTAATGAATTTTGAAAAGTCCCAGGTCTTTAATTGTCAGTCTGGAAACACCAAGGAATCAAATATAGGTTCAGTCCCAATATAAAGGCCAAAAAACCTATATAGAGTTCTAGTCCAAAATCCTGCAGGCTCTAAACCAAAAAAGAACCCAAGCACCCCAGGACCCAAGTGGAGCCCAATCCTCAGGTTAGAAGCCACTGCTCCCTCCCATTGGCACCCCAACCCCCAGCCCCTCAGGACCCAGTATATTCTCCAGTGCCACAAGCCCAACCAGGGCTAGGTTGCCAGATCAGGGGCCACATCTCCCTCTGGCACCTTAACCACCAGCTTCTCAGAACCCACATGGAGCTCATTCCCCAGTATCTCTGACTTAACCAGAACTCCTACATAGATTAGAACTTCATCTCGCTCCATTCAGTAACCCAGTGCCTCAGGACCCAGGTGGAAGCTGTTTCCCAGAACCTCATACCTAAGTAGAGCTCACATTTCAGGTTACAAGACATACCCCCAGACTTCAATCATCTTGACACTCAGTGCCCCAAGACCATGTCAGAGAACATATCTCCTGCCCTCTGCACCCCAAATGTCAACATCTGAGAACCTACATGGGGCTCAGCACCAGTGTGTGGGCCCTAATTGGAAATCAGTACCTTGGTTAGAGGCCACATCTCCCTTCCTTCCATCCTCCACCTGAAACTTTAATCCCTGGTTTTCAAGACTTAAGAGGAACTCAACTCCCAAGTCAGAGACCATATCACCTGCCCTTTAGCATCCTAAACCCTAGCATGAGGGCTGGAGAGAAAGCACAACCCCAAGAGCACTTGCTGTTCTTACAGAGGACTCTCATTCCATTCCCAGCAGCCATATCAGACAACTCAAAGCTCCAGGGCATCCAACACTCTTTTCTGTCCTTCACAGGCTCCCACACCTGTATGTGCATAGATACACAGAGACGCATAAATAAAAATAAAATAATTTTTTTAATTCCAGCATCTCAAGATCTATGTGGAGCTACAGCCAAAGTCAAAGAACACACTTATGTCTCCCTCTAGTACCCTAACCTCCCCATCACATGACCCATACATAGCACCTTTTCACTCCCCAGGTAAGAGGTCACCAGCCCACCATGCTTGATCACCCTAACCAACCATCCTCCTAGGATGAGTGTGGGAAGGCTGCATCCTTCTCAAATCAGAGATCACAGGCCCCTATACATGAACTCCTACCATCACAGTAGACACTTTAAGTGCTCTCTTGAACCTCAGGTCAGAGGCCACACAATTGACCCTGGCAAACCATTACCCTCTGTCAGATCATGCAGAGCACCTGCTCATAAGGTCAAAGGCCATAGATTTCCCTCTCCAAACTTTAGACCATCTCAGATACCATACCCAAGAGTCAGTGATAGACTTCCAACAGAGATAACCCAAATGACCCCAAACCAGCAAATCTGCATAAAAACAAGCAGACTTTCAAATGCCCACATGACACAGGAAGGTCAGACTTGTACCAAAGACCATAACCAAGAAAATATGCACCAGTCTCATCATAAAAATACAGACAATGTGAAAAACTGAAACAATATGCCTCTTTCAAAAGTCCAATCTCATAGTAATGCTATCCGATAACAAGTTACTTAGGAGAAATTCTAAACAAAGAAATCAAAAGAACAACTGTAAATATGTTGAAATAATTCAAAGAAGACATGAATAAATACCTGAATGAAATTAAAGAGGATAGGAGTAAATTCCTGATTGAATTCCAAAAGAACAGAAACAAACAGCTGAATGAAATAAGGAAGATAATTCAGGATATGAAAATAGAACTCAATTAGCAAAACATTAAAGAAAATCAAAACGGAACCAAGCTGAAAATTAAAACTTCAATAAGTCAAATAAAAAACACAACAGAAAACTTTGCCAATACAACAGATTGTGGAAAAGACAAATATCTGAGCTCAAACACAAGGCAGAGAAATAAGGTCATTTAACAAGAAATGGAAAAATATTTTAATGTAGTACTGGAACATAAGTGATCTTTAGGACATCATAAAAGGACAAACCTTTGAATTATGACCATAGCAAAAGAAAGTATCCATGTCAAAAGCATATCAAATATTTTCTATGAAATCATAGATGAAAATTTCTAGAATGTAGACAAAGAGATGACAGCCCCATACCAGAGGTACATAGAACACCACATAGGAAACACCAGAAAAGAAACTCCTTACACCATATTGTAGTTAAATGCTGAATATACTGAACAAAGAAAGCGCCTTGAAAGTAAGAGAAAAGGACCAATGTACATACAAAGGCATAACCATCAGGATAAGATCTAACTTTTCAATAAAAACTTCAAAAGCCAGAAGGGTTTACAGGGATATATTTTAAGTTCTGAAAGACCACAGATTCAAACCCGGACTAACATACCCAGCAAAATTATCAATCATGATTGAAGGAGAAAGAAAAACTTTCCATGATAAAAAATAAGCTAAAAGAATGTATGGCCCCCAAATCAGTCCTACAGAGGATATTAGAAAGAATATTATGGAATGAATGAAAGACAAACACATCCAAGAGCTCAGGGATGGGTACTGGGGCAGATGTTATGCAAAAAAAAAATTACAAAATCAACAAAATGGCAGGAATTTTTACACACCTTGCAATAATAGCTCTCAAATATTAATCATCTCAATTAAAGGACACAGACGAGAAGACTGAATTACAAAACAGGACCCATCTTTTTGCTGTTTACAAACACATATTCACCATGAAAGATAAACATCACTTTAGTGTGAACAGACAGAAAAAAATGTATTCCAAACAAACGAAACCAGGAAAACGAACAGGCATCACCTTTGTAAAATCTTAAAAAATTGCTTTCAAACCAAAACTAATCAGAAGAGAAGAAGAAGGTCAGTAGAACCGAGAAGATTCCAATTCTAAAAATACGTACACCACACTTGAGTGCACCCAACATTAGGAAACAAATACTGGTAGAAACAAAGTCACAAATTAACTCCAGCAGTAGCTGGTGACACTCTCACCAACGGAGCTCACCCAAACAAAAAGCAAACTGAGAAAGAGTGGGGTTGAACCAAATGGGCCCAACAGACACCTGCAGACCCATCTACCCAACACTGCAAAAATGTGCATTTTTCTCAGCATCCATATAATGAGATGTAAAGCAAGTCTTGAGAAATACAGAAAAATGAAAATAACATCTTTTATTCTATCTTACCACAATGGAAAAGCTGGAAATCAAAAATGAAAGAAGCTATGGGGAGTGGGAGAAAAACACAAACTCGTGGAGATTAAGTAACACATTGTTGAATAAGTGAAAGATGGAAGTAATCAAGAAGCAAAATTTTAAAATTCCTGAAAGTGAGTAAAAATGAAAGCATGGCATACCAAAACCTATGAGAAACAGTGAAGTCAATCTGAAAAGGGAAGTTTTTGCTCTGAATGCCTACATTTTTAAACCATGGGGACTAGAGAGATGTTTCAGCACTTAAGATCATTGGCTGCTCTTGCAGAGGACCTGGGCTTGATTCCCAGCACCCACGTGGCAACTCACAACCATCTGTACCTCCAGTTACAAAGGCTTCCTCTAGCCTCTGTGGGCACTGCACACACTAGGTACACAGATGCATAGCAAAGAAAAAACATGTATATAAAATAATAAAATCCAGGGCAAGACAGATCTGCAGGTAAAGGCACTTGTCACCAAGTCTGCTGCCCTGAGTTTGATTCCCAGTATCCACAAAGTGGAAGGAGAGAAATGACTTCCTCTGAAGACATGCTCCATGGCATTCTCTCTCTCTCTCTCTCTCTCTCTCTCTCTCACACACACACACACACACACACACACAGAGAGAGACAGAGAGAGAGAGAGAGAGAGAGAGAGAGAGAGTAAATTAATATATAATAAAAATTTTAAATCAAAGATAACTCAAGTAAATGACCTCATGATGGACTCTAAAGCTTTAGTAAAATAAGAACAAAACAAGTCCCCAGCAGGGCAATGCTGGTGGTATAGTGGTGAACATAGCTACTTTCCAAACTCCAAAGCAGAAGACAGAAAGAAATAATTAATACCATGGCAGAAATTAATGACATAGAAATAAAAAAATACAAAGGATCAATTAAACAAACAAAGGGTTGGTTCTTTGAAAAGAGAAACAAGATTGACAAATACATAGCTGATTTAAGCAAAAGAAAGAGGGAAGACCCAAATTAAGAAAATTCGAGATGCAAATGTAAACAGACAACATCGAAATTCAGGAAAGAATAACATACTTTAAAAACTTAAACTCCACTAAGTTGGAAAATATAAAAGGAATGTATTGAGTTCTAGATATACTTGGTGTAACAAAATAAATCAATAATTTAAACAAGTCTATAACAAGAAATGAGATCAAAGCAGTGATTTTTTAAACATCCCAAGAGCCCACACTGGCAGCTAGAACCCCAGGTAAGACCCCACCCATGGACTACCCAAACTCACTCAGTGCCAGCCCAGCCCATTCCTAACTGGCCCTCCACTTCTCATCACCATATCCTGTGTCCCAGCTCCAGAGGAGGCCCCCTGCTTGGCCAAAGGCCATGCCAGCCACTAGAACCATGGGTAGCCTGCCCACCAGAGCACTGTACCCACTCAGTGCCTGCCCAACTTACCCACAAATGCCCTGTCTCCCCAGTCACCATATCCTGTCCCCCAATTCCTGTGGAGGACCCCTGGATAAACCAGAGGCCATGAAGGCCACCAAAACTCCTGCCCCCTTCTCAGGCTGAAACATTCTGCTTGACCAAAGGCCACCCTGGCCATCAGAATCCCAGCCTCCAACTCAGATGGAGACCCTCTACTCAACCACAGGTCACTCCAGCCAGAAGATGGGAAAGAAAACAGAAACCAAGTGGTAAAACACCCATCCAACAAAGACAAACTCAGAAACTGACACCTAAACCAATAATTATCCCAAACTCAGATGTGTAGATGTCAGCCAATGTAAGAACACAATCAATAACAGCCAGGGCAAAACATCAACAACAGAATTATCATTGGTCACTGATATATCTCAAATTCAGTGGCCTCAATTCCCAATAAAAAGACACAAACTAACAGAATGGATGCAAAAACAGGAACCTTCCTTCTGCTGCATACAAGAAACACACCTCAACATCAAAGATAGATATCACCTCAGAGTAAAGGATTAGAAAAAGATTTTTTAAGCAACTAGACCTCAGAAACAAGCTGATATCGCTATTCTAATACCTAACAAAATAGACTTCAAACCAAAATAAATCTGAAGAGACAGAGAAAGACACTTTATACACATCAAATGAGAAATCCACCAAAATAATCTTTCAATTCTTAACATCTATTCCCCAAATAGGACACCCATGTTTGTAAAGGAAACACTACTAAAGTTTAAATCATACATCAACACTCACATTGATAGAAAGACTTCAATACCCAACTCTCATTAATGGACATATCATCCAGACAAAAAATAATACAAAGAAATACTGGTGCTAACAGACATTGTGAACCAAATGGATCTAACATATACCTATAGAACATTTCACTGAAACACAAAAGAATACACCTTATTCTCAGCACCACAGGGAACAATCTCCAAAACTGACCACAAACTAAGTCACAAAGCAAGTCTCAACACATACAATAAAATAAACCCCTGCATCCTATCAGCAGATCACCACAGACTAAAGCTGAATTTAAACAACAGAAACAGCAGAAAGCCTACAAACTGTGTAACTCTCTACTGAATGACTTTGGGTCAAGTCAGAAATAAAGAAAGTCATTCTAGAATTCAATGAAAATGAAGTGTACAACATACCCAAACTTATGGGATACAATGAAAGAAGTACTAGAAGAAAAGTTTGTAGTACAAAGTGCCTAAATGAAGAAACTGTAGAGACCTCATACTAGCAACTTAACAGCACATCTGAAAGCTAGAACAAAAAGAAACAAGCTCACCCAAGAGGAGTAGATGAGAGGAAATAGTCAAACTGAGGTGTAGCAAGCTTTCTCATTGCATTTTCTTGCACTGCCAGCCTGCAAATAGTGACAGAGAGACTTATCATTAATTATAAAAACTTGGCCTTATCTTAGGCTTTTTTCCAACTAGCTCTTATAACTTAATTAACACATACTTTTAATCTACATTCTTCCATGTGGCTGTTACCGCTCCTCAGTATGGCACATCTGACTTGCTCCAAGTCTGCTGGCAAAATTGTGCACCTAGATCCCTCCTCTCAGTTTCTCTCTGCCCAAAAGTCCCACCTAGTCTCTCCTGCTTAGCTATTCACCATTTAGCTTTTTATAAACCAATCAGAAGATGCCTTAGGCAGTGACACAGCTTTACAATCTAAACAAATATTCTGCAAAACTGAGCCCTGAAATCAATAAAATCGAAACAATGAGAACAATACAAAGAATCAATGAAGCAAAGAGTTGGTTCCTTGAGAAAATCAACAAGATAAACAAACCCTTGTCCAAACTAACTAAAAGACAGAGAAAGATTACCCAAATTAACAGAATCAGAAATGAAAAGGGGGACATAACAACAGATGAGGAGGAAATCAAAAGGATCATTAGGTCATATATGAAAAACCTGTACTCCACCAAATTGGAAAATCTAAAAGAAATGGACAATTTTCTCAGTAGATACCATTGACTAAAGTTAAATCAAAATAAGATCATCTAAATAGACCTATAACTCCTGAGGAAATAGAAGCAGTCATTAAAAGTCTCCCAAAGTATTATTATTCACAGATGATATTATAGTATACATAAGCAACCACAAAAATTCTACCAGAGAACTCCTTTAGCTGATAAACACCTTTAGTCAAATGGCTAGATGTAAGGTTAACTATAATAATAATAATAATAATAATAATAATAATAATAATAATAATAAAAACAGTAGCCCTCCTATACACAAATGACAAATGGAGAGAAAGAAATCAGGAAGACAATAACCTTCACAATAGCCACAAATAATATAAAATATCTTGTGGTAACTCTAACCAAGTAACTGAAAGATTTGTACAACAAAAAATTCAAGTCTTTGAAGAAAGAAATTGAAAAATATATCAGAAGATGAAAAGTTCTCCCATGCTCATTGATCAGATCAGTAGGATTAACAATAAAAGTAGCCATTTTACTGAATGCAATCTACAGATTTAGTGCAGTCCCCATCAAAATTTCAAAGCAATTCTTTACAGACCTTGAAAGGGCAATACTTAACTTCATATGAAAAAACAAAAAACCCATGATAGCTAAAACAATCCTGCAAAATAAAAGAACATCAGAAGGTATCACCATCCCTGATATAAAACTGTACTACAGAGCACTAGCAATAAAAACCACATGGTATTGGCATAAAAATAGACATATTGACTAATGGAAATGAATCAAAGACCCAGACATAAATCCATACACCTTTGGACAACTGATTTTTTATAAAGAAGTCAGAAATACACAATGGAAAAAAACAAACCATCTTCAACAAATGCTGCTTGTCTAACTGGATGTCGGCATGTAGCAGAATGCAAATAGATCTATATCTACCACCAAGCACAAAACTCAAGTCTAAATGGATCAAATTCCTCAACATAAAACCAGATACACTGAACCTAGCAGAAGAGAAAGTGGGGAATAGCCTTGAAAACACTGTCACAGGAGACAACTCGGAGAGCACAGGCACTAAGACCAACAATTAATAAATGGGACCTCATGAAACTGAAAAGCTTCTGTAAGGCAAAGGACTCTGTCAATCGACAAAATGACATCCCACATAATGGAAAAGTATTTTTACCAAGTCCATGTCTGACAGAGGGATAATATCCAAAAATAAATAAAGAACTAAAGAAACTAGACATCAACAAACCAAATAATCCAACAGATCTAAGCAGAGAATTCTCAACAGAAGAATATCAATTAAAGACTTGTTCAACATCCTTAGCCATCAGGGAAATGCAAATCAAAACAACTTTGAGATTCCATCTTACATCTGTCAGAATAGCTAAGATCAAAAACCCAAGTGACAGCTCTTTCTAGAGAGGATATAAAGTAAGGGGAACACAACTCCATTTCTGGTGGAGGCACAAATTTGTTCACCTACTATGGAAATCAATATGGTGGTTCCTCAGAAAATAGGGCATTGGTACCCCTCAAGACCCAGCTACAATACTCTTGGGCATATACCCAAATAATATTCCATCTTACCACAAGGACACTTGCTCAACTATATTCATAGAAGCTTTATTCATAATAGCCAGAAACTGGAAATAACCTAAATATCCCTCGGCTAAAAAATGGATAAAGAAAATGTGGTGTATTTGCACAATGGAGTATTACTCAGCTGTTAAAAACAATGACATCATGAAATTCATAGACAAATGGAAAGAACTAGAAAAAAAATCCTATATGAGGTAACCCACACCCTGAAAGACAAACATGGTATGAACTCATCTACAAGTGGACATTAGCTGTTAAGTAAAGGATAATCATGCTACAATCCACAGATCCAGAGAGGCTAAGTGACAAGGAGGACTAATGGGAGGATGCATGGATCTCCCTGGGAAGGGAAAATAACATAGATTTTGTGGGTAGACTGAGGGCAGGTCGGGACGGGAATCACAGGCATTAGGCAGGGTTGGGAGGGACAGAGGGAGAGAGAACTGGGAGAGATGACTGGAATTGGAGGTGATATAGAAATCTAGTGCAGTAGAAACTCTCTGGAATCTACAAGGGTGACCCTACCAAAGTCTCCTAGTAGTGGGAGATACTGAGTCTGAACTAGCCATCTTCTATAGGCAGGCAAGGATCCCAGCAGTGGGACTGGGACATCAACCCAGCCACAAAACCTTTGTGCCTTCAAGATGTGCTGGAGTAATAGTGGCACACAACTTAGTGGCCAACCAATGAGTGGCCATAAGAGGGAGCCAGGATGGCCAAGAACCAGAGGCAGTGCAGCACAGAGACCCAGGATAGAACCAAGCACAAGTGTGTAAAAAAAAGTCAATTAAATGATTCCTAATGATATTCTGCTATACTCAAAGATTAATGCCTAGCTCACCTGTTATCAGAGAGGCATCATCCAGCAACTGATGGGAGCAGATGCAGAGACCAAAGGTCAAACACTAGGCAGAGCCAGGGTAACCTCACAGAAGAGGAGGAGGAAGGACTTTAAAAGCCAGAGAAGTCAAGTACACCATGAGAGCATGGCCCAGGGAATCAACTAAGCAGGGCTCATAGGGGCTCATAGGGGCTCACAGAGACTAAAGAGACAAACACAGACCCTATATGAGTCTGAACTAGATCCTCTGCATATGCATTATGGTTGTTAGCTTGCTGTTTTGTGAGACTTCTAACAGTGGGATTGGGGGTATCTCTGACTCTTTTGCCTGTGTTTGGGACCCTTTTCCTCCTACTGGGTTGCCTCATCCAGCCTTGACAAGAGGGTCTGTGCCTAGTCTTATTGTAACTTGTTATGCCATGTTTGGTTGATATCCCTGAGAGGCCTGCTCTATTTTTGTTTTTAAGAGAAACAAAGGAGTAGTGGATCAGGGAGAGATGGGAGGTGGGGGAGAAGGACTGGGAGGGATGCAGGGAAGGGAGCTAATGTATGAGAGAAGAATTTTTAAATAAATAAATAATACATAAATAAAATCCCTGACAACAAAAACAAGTTCATGTCCAGATGGATTTTCATCAAAATTCTCTGAGACTGTTAAAGAACTAAAACCAACACTTCTAAAATTATTCTCTGAAATTTGAAAAGGAAGGTGCACTCCCAAAAGCTAGTATTACTTTAATAGCCAGCCCAGATAAAGACACAGCAAAAAGAAAAAGAAAAGAAAAATGAGCTATAGACTAACTTACAATAGAAAGTCATGCACAGTATGTTCCTTTCTGCCCTCTTTACAGTATCTGTAAAATGCAATCAGCCCGGATCTCCATCAGCTGGTGAAAGGATAATGAAAATGTGGTACATTTAAAGAATAGAATTCTACTCTACTAAAGAAAAATGAAGGTATGAAAACTGTAGGAAAATAGATAGAACTGAAAAAAATTATACTGAGTGAGGTAACCCAGCCCCAGAAATTGAAATGCCGTGTGCTCTCTCTCATATATGGATCACAGTTTTGAAATTAGTTTTGCATTTGACTTGGAATGTCTGTAAGGACCAGAAAGCTAGAAAGAGGTCATGAGGGGAGAGATGCCTAAAGAGGGGAGCATATAAAAGAACTCATATGAAATGCAAGTGGAGGGGAGGAATACAAAGGTGGTAAGGCTTTTAAAAAGGTAAAGGAAGTGGGGTTGTAGGAAGACACGGAAATTTATTGCTCTATTTTTTATTTTGTTGTTTCAAGAAGATGTGAATGGAGATACACTACACAGGTGGATAATGCCAATCCCAGCAGCCATGAGTGCTCAAATGAAAACCTCAGAACCAGATACAGGATACCTCCATATAAGTTCCTGGGCAGAAAGTATCCAGAGGCCCAGAAAACAACACAGACTATTGTCATTATCCACCTGAACTAGATGATAAGACTTTGTTGCTGAAGATGCCACACTTTTTGGTTGAAGGGTGTAGACAAAGCTAGCTAGTACTAAATTGGAAGCTCCCTCTCTGCTCCCTAGAGTACATTGTGACAGAAGGTACTGTGTTGCCTGCTGGAGGAGAAAACATAACAAACATATGCAGCAGTGAATCTTGTAAGCTACAATATCAACCTGCTAGGCCAGATGTGCCCTTTGTGCAGTAGTGGCATGACTGTTATAGGGATACCAACCTCACTCCAAAGAAGGAAATTCATACCTGATACTATATAGTCAAAATACATAAATTCTGTCAAAAACCCATGGCAAAGGGTGTCACAATCCCTAGGGAGTAACACACTATTGTTTTGTTAATTTGACATGGCATCAAGCTGCCTTCTAAATATTTATGCTTATGACCCTGGACAAATGCTACTCTTAGCCTTGGTCAGAGAAGCTTCTCTACACAGTATATGACAGTTAATGCAGATTCATAGCTGCTCAAGGTGCTAAGATTTAATAACTGTTGTATGCTCATCACCAAACAAGGCATTCATACTACCATATCTAGGGGTTAGAGAATGTCTCAGAATAGGAAGTAGAAAAAAATGTAAGAACTGAGTGACAGAGAGAGGGGTTGCAATTATATTCTAGGCATGACACCACCATTGCAATCATGAACTCACAGCAGCTGAAGTTGCTTGCACTGGGCCTGCATAAGACTGGGTGTGTCAACAGTTAGTCATGGGTAGAAGAGAAGCTCATTAGGCCCTACCCCTCCCTGGGAACTACTGACTATCTAAGGATCCTGGAAGAATCATTGTCTCTAGTTGTGTACCTACTAGGAGGCCTACCAAGGCTCTAGAACAATGGTTCTCAACCTTGCTAATGTTGTGACCCTTTAATATAGTTCCTCATGTTATCATGGCCCCCAACCATAAAATTATTTTCATTGCTACTACATAACTACAACCTTGCTACTGTTATGAATCATAATGTAACATGAATTATAATTGGTCTTAATAATAAAAATTCAGAGTTAGGGACTATTCTATTGCTATTAATCTCATAATTCTTTGGTTTTATTTTGACTCTTTAAAACTTTTCTTAAGGCATAAATATTATCTCAAAATTTATAAGATTAATATATATTTTTTAAAACTTTTTCTCATGATATTAACGTCATATAGAGTACTAACTAATTCTAGAAAAAGGCTTTATCTAGCTTCCTGTGCATGATTTCAGATTTGAGTCTCTATCAGGTAACTAAGAATCAAGTTTTTGAACTCTGAATGTACATAACAAATTATGATCCTTTAACCTCTTTGAGATCTGCTGCATATGGCATTTAAAATGTTTATGTTTGTGCAGTGAACCATGACTACACCTATCAGTGACCTTTGAAGTTTCCAAGAGGAGGATGGGGCCCCACAATGAGGATTCCACCTGCACTATGATAATGCCACTAAGCTGACAAACACCATCTAAAGATCGGCTTTGGACTACAAACTGCCAGGACTTGAGACAAGCCCCACACTTTCCCATTATGCAGATACTGGACAATGAATGATACAACTACCTCCCAGGACTTGACAATTAACCCATTTTTTCCTTTCAGGATCCCCTAAAGATGTCATTGCCCCCAGGCAGCAGGAAGTAATTTTAAGAATATGATGCCCATATTCCAAAGAGGTGGGGTGGGTGGTTTTTGGTCTTTCAACTAGTTATGGATATATGTCATTGTTTAGGGTGTTTGGTTACAAGTTGTTATTGATAATGGTTTTTTAAAAAAGCTGATTAGATTCAGGGTTCTTGTTTTAAAAAAAAGAAAAGAAAAAAAGGAGGATATGATATGATAGAATAAAAGGTAGATTATAGAATCTACTTTTAAAAAAGCAACTACTTGTTTTAAATATTTTACATTGTTAAGAATCTTTGTGTATTTTAAGATTAGTTTTGCTAGAACGTACTGTATACACATTTCTACTCTTGTTTAAGATATTATACCTATATAGCTCATTTAAGAATGTAATACAAATTTCTAGTCCTTGAATATTATTATTACCAACTAATTAGGATATAATGAAATGCACGTTAGTAATTTAGTCATTACAATCAAACTTGTAGTCATATTAAGTATGTTTTCAAGGTCAAACGGAGATATATTTTAGATAGACAGGTCATCTTCGAACATTTCAGGCATCTACAGACTATAACATTTAAGATATTTTAATAACAGCAGTTTTTTATGAAAATGAAACATATCTCCTCCTGGGAGCACCAATCTACCTCAGAGAAGATGATGGGCATTGAAGAAACTCCTTAAACCATCCTAATTGGCTTCATCTCTTCTGTACCAGGCATAGTGGCTTATGCAAGTTAAGTCCTGTTTAATAGCATTTCTTGGAGGATGGATGGATAGATGAATGGGTGGGTAGGTGGTTGGATGATGTATGGATACATAGATGGATGAATGCATGCATGCATGGATGCATGAATGAATGGATGGATGAAAGATGGTGGATGGATAGGTGGTTGCATGTTAGATGGGTGAATGAATGGATGGATATATGGACAGATGATGGATGGATGGATGGATGGATGGGTGAGTCAATGGATGGATAGATGAAGACAGGTTGGATGATGTGTGGATACATGGATGGATGGGTGGATGAATGAATGGATGGAGGGATAGATAGTGGGTGAGTGGGTGGATGGACAGATGGATGGAAAGAATTTCCTAGAATAATGTGATACTGGGCACAGGATTAACTGACTAAAGACATCATGACAACTCTGGAATTGGGTCAAAGAAAAATAAAATTTTCAGAGAAATAAAATTCCCATCTGTACTTTTACTAAGTAATGGTTATCTCAATAATCAGAACCAAATATTAAATATATCAGAATTGTTAATGAACCACATATGGCTTGTAGTTGTTGCCATGTGAGTGGTTTCTCACAGAAAAGTAACATGTGAAAACACCTAGCCTCTTTGTGCAGTGCATTCCTCACCAATGAAGTTGCTATGTTGTCGTTGATGAAGACTCGAGTTGTGTAGTTCACAATCTCCATGGCTACATTTGGCAGTCCCATTTTTGTCCTAAGAACGCCAATATAGTGTTTCAATTAACACGGTTCCCCAGCTCTTCTGAAAAATGTGTCATACAGATTCCACAAGAAAAAAAAAATGATTCCAGAAACTTCTGTAATTTAACTCTCATGTAGAATAGACTAGTAAACCTGATTTTGTGCCTATGGGGTCTAGCTTAGAGGACCCGGAGAATTAACTCAGAGGATACCTTACAAAGTTATTGCAAAGTTATAATAAATTTCTAGATATGAAACACTTTTGCAAAGGGCAAAGTCAGGGTATATTTTTAAATGATTTTTTGGCATTACATTTCCTGATGGGCAATCCCTGGTGGTCAGAACCTGAGAGGTCTCATAACTAACCTAAGAAAATTTCTGAGCTGTCTTTACAAATTCATATTTTATAGCTTGAACATGCACCACATCTCAGAGGAAAGTAGAAGAAATCTCAGCCACTATCGATGTTTCTTATCAATAATGATAAATAGAGAATGATAGCAGCAAAGGCTAGAGCCAGCCAGAATCTACTGTATGGGGAAGCACAGTTTCCTTCCTCAGAAATGTCCTGGGGAAAGTATCAGAAAAATCCTCAAAGCACCAGCTCAGCAGCTGCCCCACTGCCACAGATGGATGGATGAACTCCCAGAACTCCTGCCCCTGGGACCAGCCCATTTCCCTTGGCATTTCGCAAGGGTGGTCAAACATACTCTTTTTCTGGAGAGAATGATGGTTTGGGACAGTCAGGTTGCATCAAGAGCAGGGAAATTGTCATTCCACACACATTTCTCTAAAGGAGAAGGTGGAAGTAGATTTTGAATGTTCTCCAAAGCCCCACCAAGAATCCGTCCAAAGGTCCATGAAGAAAGCCAGCTTTGCCTTTCTCAAGGGGAGAAAGATAAAACTGCAGTGGCAGTTCAAGACCCACAGATTTCGGGAAATGGAGACTTCCCTGTGTTTTGGAGTCATCTAGTGTGTGCAATCTGGAGCATCAAACTTCCTTTCGTTTTCATCTCCACGCCTTGCCTATGTTACAGGCGACCAGACTCTCCAGAATCTGTTTCGGTCATTCCTGGAAGACATGCGGCCAGTGTTAAGAATCTGTTGTCCTTCCATAGCTGATTTCCTAACAGCTGTCACTCAGAAGCTCCAGGGCTGGTCCCCCTCCAGTCTTTGGGAAGTGGAAGGTCCTTTGGCCAGATTCACTGCCAATCTGGTCTTGCCTTCAAGATGTCGTTTTCCTTTTGCTTCTGCCTCACAGCTACCTCTTTTGGTCGCCCTCTCTGTCCCCTTCTTGGGCAAGCCCCAGCCCACGGGCCATCTCCGAGCTTCTCCTTATTTTGTAACTATTGCTGGCAAACAGCCATGCCCACTCCGTTCTGCACTGTCTACGACCATTATTGTAGACAACAAGTCAGTGTGACCGTCACTGACTGAAGCTGCATTACCCCAGGAGCTTGAAATAGACTTTCTGTTCTTTCCAGAAAGTTTGCCAGCCTTTGTTTTAGATTCGTGGACAAGTCAGCATCTTTGCTGTGGGGGAGGACGGTAGCATCCCACTCCTTCTGGAGAGAACACTGTGTTTGTTAAGCAGTGTGTCCTTGATGACTAGCAGTCATTTTTCGTTTTCACTCATACTTCCAAGGGTATTGTGGGTAGCTAATGAATCTTCAAATCTGATTATTGGTGAAATTATTATGGCCACTCCATGTAGTTAAAAGGGAGGTTTATTTTGTGGGGTAACTTACAAATGAAGGGATAGGTAGGTTGCAGGGTCTGACAAAGGTATGGTGCAGTCCCGCAGTGTTCTCTGGAGAACTCTGCACAGTCTACCTCCAGCGTCCAGGGTCTGGGCACCAAGAGATCCCTCTCATTTGGGTCCTGGGTCTTCAGTGTCCTCTCTCAGCCCTGCCTTGTGGGCGTGACCATTACCGAAGCCTCAATGGGGGTTGGAACTTCCAGGCCAAGGCTGGAATGGCTACCCACTACATCTGATTTTCAAATAAAAGCATTTCCTAGATTTTATCCTACTTTTTTTGGTGGGGGTAGGAGGAGACATAGTCTTATGTAGCCCAGGCTAGTCACACTATGTAGTTAAGTGTTAGGATTACAGGCTTGTGCCACCATACCTGATGTATGTGGTGCTTTGTGTATGCTTGGCAAACACCCTACCAACAGAGCTACATTCCTAGCACCAGTCAACCACATTTTTTATATTGGATGCCCAATTCCAATGTCTTTGAAGAAGCTATCTGCCTTGACCCAGGTGGATACAGCTCACTATGGTGTGGAGAAGTTCCATAGTCTTCAGTTCATTCAGCACCAACTAGTCCCAGCCCATGAAACACAGATGGTATTACTTAACAGGAAGGCAAAGGGAAGATGGACAGGTAAGAATGAGAAAGTCACCAGATCAAAAAGTAAAATTACAAGGCCAATGTGATGCTCAGCAGGTGGAGGCGCTTGCCACCAAGCCTGACAACTCAAGTTCCATCCCCAGGATTCAGAGAGTGGGAGAACCGACACCAACATGTGGTCCTCTGACCTCCACATGAGCACCATGACATTAATGTGCACACACACGTGTACATACACATGCTAACATACGTGAACACACAATATAATTTTAAATTTTTAATAAAGTAATTAAATTATGGGCCAATAAACTACTTCAGCAAGTAAAGGCTCTTGCTGTATAAGCCTGGAACTCATGGGCAAAAGGGGACAATTGTCTGTCGTAAGTTGTCTTCAGGCCTCCACAAACACAGACCCAAAAACAATAAATAAAAGTTTAAAAACAAAAAAATAATAAAATTGTAAGGAAGAACAACTGAGTCAAATGTCTCTCTGAGATGTGCAGAGGAAGGAAGCATGGGCTTTAAAAATGAGCTGGAGAGATGGCTCAGCAGTTAAAAACACTGACTATTCTTCTAGAGGTCCTGGGTTCAATTCTCAGCACCCACATGGCCACTCCCACTGTGCATAAGTCCAGTCCCAGGGAATCTGCCTTCTTCTGATCTCTGTTGGTCTTGTGCTCGAGTGGTGTATAGACATACATGCAGGGAAAACACACATACATGTAAAAAGAAATGCAATTTTAAATGAGCACAGCAGGCCCAGTTGGTAGAGTGCTTGCTTACCTAGCATGAATACATATAGGAAGAAGGCCTGGTTTTAATCCCGAGTACCACATGAACTAGGTGTAGTGGTGCATGCCTGTAAGCTGGGGAGTATCAGAAGTTCAAGGTCATCCTTAGCTATAAAGTAAATTAGAGGTTGAGGCTAGCCTGAGCTAGATGAGACCCAATCTCAAAGAAAGAAAGCAGGGAGGGAGGGAGGGAGGGAGGGAGGGAGGGAGGGAAAGGAGGAAGGAAGGAAGGAAGGAAGGAAGGAAGGAAGGAAGGAAGGAAGGAAGGAAGGAAGGAAGGAAGGAAGGAAAGGCAGACTGCAGCCAGAGGGACTCCAGCACAAAACAGCATATGGTATTCCGTGCACACAGGGTAATTAAGCACTGCCTTGGAAAGGGGCATTTGCAGCCCTCTTCCATGGCCTGGCGGCTGGTTTATATCAGTTTCTATTCATTACTGTCAGGAAGAACAAAACCGGGCAAGATTAATGTAGTCCAGTGCAACAAATTGCAACCAAGGATGATTCCTCCAAATGAAGTAAACATAAGGTTAAGCAAGAAAAAAAAAGTACCATCATTTACTAAGGTGCATGGTTCTATTGTATTTTATATGTATAAATAGTGTTATTGTTATTGTTACTAGCAATGTAATGAGATTTAGATGTTGCCTGGTGTTAATATTGGTCCATGTGCTGTGTGTGTGCCTTAGCTCACCGAATTCTCATAAAATTCAATGAAGTGGATATTGATGTCTTCTCTAATTGGCAGGTAAGGCAATGAGCTTCAAGAGGCCCAACAACTCCCCAGTTACTGAACATTAGAAGCAGAATGATACCAAGGGCAGTAACAGATGCTCTGTTTATCTCCTAGAGTTGCCAATGGTGTTAAATACGATGCTATCTTAGGAAGAAGTCAAATTTTAACATGCTTATCCATGTAAGATCCTGTGATATGCTATCTACTTCTCATGGTGTGGTGTCTCAAAAATCTATCTCAGATTACAGATTAGTGTCGACCAAGCCAGAGCAGCATAAGTGACCATGGGTCTATGAGGGCACTGCAGGAGCAATCATGGAAAGACCAGAATTTGGATCAATAGATGAAGATCTCCAAATTCTTGCATCTGTGAGGTGAGGGACTAAGCAAAATGGTAGCTCAATAAACATTTGTTGGGTTCATAGATAGTAAATAATTAAGCAGTTATAGCTAGATAGATAAATATCTATCTATCCAGCAAATATATAAATAGCTAAGCCAAGCTGCCTGGTTTAAATACCTAGTCTATCTTAATTTGGTTGCCTAGCAATCTAAATATATGTCTCAAACACATATTTTGTCAGATACACAATGTCTATTTAGATACATGGGTCCTCATGGATAGTACTTTAATTACATCAAGGCAATAAGATGGACATGGGGGGTAGGCAAGACTGGAAGGAGGTCTTACATAATCATATAATTACTCAAAACATAGAAGAGTTTCCTCCCTCCTAGAGCAGACCTGGTACAGCATGTTCCATAATGAATGTGAGCCTCCCCCACATCCCCCCCCCAAAAAAAACGATGCAGTGGCCATGTAAGTCTGAGAAAAATAGAACTAATCAAATTTCACAGGTTCCAAAATTCTTTGTTTTGCATAGTAAAATGCATTGAAAATTCCCAAAAGACCTTGTCTACAGAATTTACCAAATCTATTGTCCCACTGAAACATTCTTTAAAGCATCATAAAGGATTATCATCCAAAAAATGCACATTGGGAATGAGTGTATCAAAATTGAGGAAGCAACTATTGAAACTTTTTATGAACCTAAACTCTTGGTACCAAGAAAGGCAGGTTTACTCTTGGAGGAGTATGTTTCCAGAGCCAGCACAGATGAATTCTAGAGCTTGGGCACAGGTTGAGGATCAGCCTGTCTCTATGCCTTACACCTTCACCATGGTGCCATGTGCAGACTTTATCCTTAGGCTTCACAGGGTCAACCCCAGCCACTCTAGATCACAGCTTTCTAAGTTCAAGCCCAGGTCAACCTCTGCTCACTTACTCAAACAAAACCCCCAAGATTTCTCTGGTTGAGACTAATTAGTTTGGTTCAAATGTGCTGATCCTTGTCCCAGTCACTGTGGTCAAGGGAACAAGATTCTCTCAGTGGCCAGGGAGAGTGGGCTTCAGCCCCTACAACTCAACATAGAATTAATACTCCCCAAAGCACAAGGGCTGAGGGTAGAGAATACAAAGTCTGCTGGAGAAAATTAAGGTGCTATTACAAGGTAAGGGAAATGGGTGTTGGGAAGTTGAAACAACAAAGCCCCAGTAAACAAACTGGTCTCCTGGGTTCTAAAATGCTGCAAGTCATTTTCTGACTAGTTTGGATAATACCTCCTCAGATAAACAGTTGATTTAAAAATCCTAAATTAGGAGGAGGATGGAGCTATCCTAGGCTACATGGTGAGTTCTAAGAAGCTAGTCTGCAGGCTGGCAAGACATTGCCTCAGTAAAACAACAGCTAAAATAAGAAAAAGAGAGAAAGAGAGTGGAGGAGGAGGGAGGGAAGAAAGAAAGGAGGGAGGGAGGGAGGGAGGAAGGAAGGAAGGAAGGAAAGGAGGAAGGAAGGAAGGAAGGAAGGAAGGAAGGAAGGAAGGAAGGAAGGAAGGAAGGAAGGAAGGAAGGAAGGAAAGTAGTCAAATTGGTTACCTGATGAACTTTTTGTTCTGAGTATCTGGGGCAGGCTATTTTATAAAAAAAAAAAAAAAAAAAAAAACAATTGTATTTAGCTCACAGTTTGGGAGATGGGAATCCAAACAGCATGACCAGGCTATTACAACAAACTGAATGAATCACATGATGCTGAGAACATGAATGCATCTCTGTGTGTCCTGTCTGCCTCCCTCTCTTTATAAAGCCACCAGGGTTCAGTCATAGAGAATCCATCTTAATGATCTAAGCTAATCTATTGCACTCCCAAAGACCCCAGAGATACCAGCCATCAAATTTCCACTCTAACCACTGTCAACCTAAGACTTAGGGATTGAGCTCCTGAGTGACTCAGGGGACTGTATTAGTTATTTTTCCTACAGTCATGATAAAATACTCTAATAAAAGAAACTCAAAGTAAGAAGTATTTGCTTTGGCTCACAGTTTGAGGGTTCAGCCTGTCAAGGCTGGAGGTTGAGGTGACAGGAGCTTGAAGCAGCTGGCCACATTTCCCTGTGTCAGGAGGCAGAGGTCAAGGAATGATGGCTCTCAGCTAGTGTCCCACCTTTTATTCAATTCAGGAACCACACCCAGGGAATGGTACAGGCCATTTGTTTGGTGAGGTCTTCCACCTCCTTTAACCTAACTGAAGCAATCCCTCATGAGTGCAGAGGTGTCCCCTGGATTGCAAATCCTGTTAATCTGAAAATTGACACTAACTATCATAGGGACCAAACCACATGCAGGTCCTAGCATTTCATCTGTGGCAAGTCCAAGTCTCTGAGGCCTATAATCTACATAAAGAGCAACCATACTTTATCACAACTATTTCCCACTGTTCACTACTGTACAATGTGTCACAGTGTTGAAACACTTAGTGAATCAACAGGTCATCTTGCTCTTAACTTACAAAAGAACTGAAATTCACGTACCTCAGAAGACACCTCTGGGTCTTACTGTAGTAGCCACTTCCTACCTGTGTGGGACACAACACGTGAGGCTTGTTAATACTGGGATGTTCTTATCTCACACTCATGAATTTCAAGAACAGTGCAAAAAAACAGAATATAACAATAATCTTTACACTTTGAAATGATAAAACTTCTTACATACACTGAGTTATACAATGTTACAAAAATTAACTGCATATATATGGGTTTTTGGTTTTTTTTTAGATTCTACGTATGAGTGTGTATGCCCACACCACAGCATAAGTGTAAGGGCGAGAGGACAACTCTCAGGAGTTGATTCTCTCCTTCCACCATGTGGGCCCTAGAGATTGAGTTTAGGTGCTCAGGCTTGACGGTAAGCGCCATTACCTATTAAGCCATCTGGTCAACCCAACATGTATTTATTTTTACATGTGTGTGCTAAGCAGGTACTCTAACACTAAGCTACACCAACCTCTAGACACCTTTTTTTTTTAATGTGACTAATGGAAAAGTCTAAGTCACATAAATATTTTTCTTTATACTTTTTCTGGATGGCAATTTTTAAGTAATCCGTAATCATGGTCAATTGATGGACCAGCCTGACTCCACCTTAAGATCAGAAGCCGAGCAACACCTCTGCCCCCCAACGAGATGGGCACTATTATGCTGTTGGATGTCCCGTATGTTGTGAATAAATAAAACACTGATTGGCCAGTAGCCAGGTAGGAAGTATGGGATAGGCAGAACAGAGAGGAGAGGAGAGGCTAGGAGGTGGAAGTCTGGAGGAGACACCAGCCTGCTGTCCAGGGAACATCATGTAAAGGCATCAGGTAAAGCCACGGAACATATGGCAACATATAGATTAACAGAGGCTGAGTATAAGAGTAAGAGCTAGACAATGGTAGGCCTGAGCTAATGGCTAAACAGTTTAAATAATATAAGCATCTGTATGTTTATTTTTTAAGTGGGCTACGGGACTCCTTCTCTAAACCCAAACATATTGCTTTTAAAAAAAAAGTTGAAAGATTCTTTTGTCCCATATCAAATGAGCCCTCTAGTGTGGGATAAAAAAAAAATTTATTTAAATCAGGTTGATTATAAATGCCATCTCTTTCTAAAGAAGAAAAGGGGATATGGTATAGATATGATAGGATGAAAGGGTAGATTATTGAATCTACTTTTAAAGGACAACTTGTTTAAAATGTTTTACATTGCTATGGATTTTTGTTTATTGATACAAGCTTAAACTTAATTTTGTTATACTGTATATATATTTCTATTCGCGTTTGAGGTATTATGTTTATGTAACTCATTTAGATTGTAATGGATAATTAAGAAATACCGGTTAATAATTGGTCTTCTATGGCAGTCAAACTTATAGTCATGTTGTTTTCTAGGTATACATAGATATAATTCAACTAGGTAGGTCATCTTCAAACACTTCAAAGACCTACAGAATATGGCATTTAAAATGTTTTAAAAATTTAGACTTTCTGAACAGTGAGACATGTCTGCTCCTGGCAGCACCAATTTACTTCAGAGAGGAGGATGGGCATCAAAGACACTCTATATAGAGTTTATCTTCTTCTTGGCAAAAATAGCTATTTGGGCAAGAAACTGTTCTTGCCTGGACTGCTTGGTTAACTGGACATGCAGGACCCATAGAAAGGTGACCACTGAACTTTGCTTGGCAAAATGGTCCTTCAGGTTCCTGCTTCACAGAGGAAACTGCAAGACATTCTACAGGACACAGAGAAAAGTGACTAAGAGACTCTAGCCCTGTGGGCTGAAGAGAAATGCCCCAATTTTACAAAGGAACATTAGGTGACAGTCCAGGCTGCCAGCTGTCTCTGTCTACTCTTGTAAGACTCTCAAAAGTTGCTTGTGTCCTTCTCTCATTTCTCAGGTAATATTATATCCTTCTGAAGTCTTTGATGTAGTTAAAGACTATATAGTTATAATTTCCTTAGTTATGATAAGAGATAAGTTAGATATAAAACCTTAGACTCACAAATATAAGACAGATAGGATATCTTCTTTAATTTTGCCAAATACAAATAGACTAGATATTGTAACTGTAATTCTTGCTAGATAACTGTTTTGTTATATGTAATTTTACTATATTAACGTTAAAATCTTCCTTTTAAAAAAAAAAACAAAAAGAAGGAAGTGCTGTGTGATGTCCTGTATATTGTGAATAAATAAAACGCTGATTGGCCAGTAGCCAGGCAAGAAGTATGGGATAGCGAGACAAACAGAGAGGAAAGGTTGGGAGGTGGAAGTCTGGAGGAGACACCAGCCTGCTGTCCAGGGAACATCATGTAAAGGCAGCAGGTAATGCCATGGAACACGTGGTGACATATAGATTAACAAAAATGGGCTGCGTATAAGAGTAAGAGCTAGACAATGGTAGGCCTGAGCTAATGGCCAAACAGTTTAAATAATACAAGCATCTGTATGTTTATTTTATAAGTGGATGCCAGGGCTTGGCAGGACCTGGAGAGAAAAACTCTAGCTACACTATTATGGTGAGCAAATGTATGGTGTGATATGGAAGAATAAGAGACAGAATGGTTCGTGTACTGTGGGCAGAGGCATATCTGAAGAGGCGAGAGAAGTGAGGAGCCAGCTAAGGTAGGTGGCTTGATTGCCACGCAGGACCATGGTAATATCTGAGCCTGGGTCCCATGTCTGGGTTCATGGCTGTGATGCAGCCAAGGTCTCTGTTGATGTCTGTGGCTCCTGACACCACCAAAGACACAAAGGATAGAGCTGTACAGAGTTGGCCCCAGTCCTCACTGGGTCTTGCCTATCACTGGCTGAAACACTCAGGAGAGAGGGTCCTATACCCCACCTGGGTAGCACAATAGAGCTGACCAATGTTCACAGGGGCAAGGGCAAGGTGGCCCTGAGGGCATGCAATTGGGGAAGCAGGTCATGCTCCTCTCATATGCCATGTGGTGGCATGGGTGAGGGAAAGATGCCCTCCTCCCCTAAGCCCTCTCCAAACTGCAGCAGGCGGGAGACCTGACGCAACCCCTCACCAGCTGCAGCACTCAGGAGAACAAGCCCTGCACCTTGCCTGGACAGCACAGTAGAGTTGACTCTGCAGACAGGGGTGTTGGTGACCCAGCCCTGTGTGGCGGTGGGAGAGAGGGTAATCTCCCCGCCCTCGCTCCCATCGCCTCTAGCTGCTGAGGGAGCTGACCCTCCCCTTTACCAGTGGCTACACTCAGGAAAGAGGGCCCTGTACCTCATCTGGGCAGCTCAGCCGAGTCGACCTGATTTATGGGGGCACAGGTGAGCCAGGCCCAGAAGGTGACCCTGAGTGATCTGGCCCTGCTCCTCATCTGTCATATGGTGGCTTGGGTGGGGAGGACAACCTCCCACCCCTCTATGCCTGAGGCAGGTGAAAGAACAGTCCCTGGGGTCATAAGAGCAGGAGAGCCCCCCCTGCCCCTCACCAGCTGCAGCACTTGGTAGAACAGGTCCTACACCTCACCCAGGCAGCTCAGTAGAGCTGACCCTGTTGACAGAGGTGTGGGTGAGCCAGCCCAAAGTTGTGAGCATAGGAGAGCTATCTACACTGCTTGTCTGTCACGCAGCGGTGTGTGGGGAGGAGATATCCCCCTCTTACCCCTCATCCCTCTCAGCCTATGACAGATGAGGGAACTGATGCTCCCCTTTACCAGCCATAGCACTCAAGAAAGCAAGCCCTGATCCTCAGCCTGGGCAGCATAGTATAGATAACCCTGTTAGCGGAGGCACAGGTGACCTGGTCCTGAGTGTATGAGGGTAGGATACCTGATCATAACCTCCTCGGCTGCCTTGTGGTGGATAGGATGAGGGAAAGGTACCCTCCACACCTTGCCCCTGCACCTGTGGTGGGTGGGGGAGCTGACCCTCCCCCTTACCAGCTGTAGCACTCAGGAAAGTGGGTCCTCTATCTTGCCTGTGCCAGACAGGAGAACTGACCCTATTAAAAGGAATATAGGTGAACTGCCCCAAGAACGTGAGCATGGAGATCTGGTCCCACCCTTCATCTGTCATATGATGGTGTGGGTGAGTGAGAGATGCCCCTAAACCCCTCACTGCCTGTGACAAGTAGGAAAGCTGGCCCTGAGGTCATAAGAGCAGGAGAGCTGTCCCCACCTCTCACCAGCTGCAACACTAGAGAGTGGTCCCTGCACCTTGCCTGGGCAGCACAGGAGAGCTAGCCTTGGTAATCCATCCAGGTATGGAAGTGCTGACCCTGAGTTCATGAAAGCAGGAGAACTGACCCCTCCCCTTGCTCATTGCTGTAAGGAGTGAACTAACTGAGGCAATGCTGGAGAGTTCACCCTGGAGGTGAAGACAGGGGAGAGCTGGCAGACTGACCAACCCTGTAACTATCCAAGCCCAGAACCAGGGTTATGTGTAGGCCCACCCCATCTGTGATCTGTGGGAGCAGTTGAAGGGAAACAGTCCTGCACACCCAAAGCTGCAGAATCTCCACCACACAGGACAACAGGACATCTGAGAGAAGTCCCAGTGAGGGACATTGACAGTGTAGCAGAAACTAAAGGCCTTGAACCAGACCAGTGACTCTCTACAACACTTGCAAGTAAAGACATTTGGACAAAGGGTTTACTGCATGACTCACTGCATCACATTACAGGTCCCATTCCAAGATTTTCCCTTTCTTTTCTTTTTTCTTTTTTTCTCTTAATTTTTTTTGGGGGGAGGGCTTGCATGGGCAGAGGGTTGATATGCAAGGATGGGAAATAAATGGGATTGAGATGCATGATGTGAAAGACACAAAGAATAAATAAAAAGAAAGTTAAAAAATAAATAGACCAAAAAAAAAAAAAAAAAAAAAAAGATCAGAAGCCATCTTCTGACAAGGTCAAAATAAGCTCATTTCTACTCCCTGTAAAACTTAACTTTCTGGAATGTGACATGTTCCACACCCTATGCCCTGACCTCCACCCTCATGAAATAAGATGTCCTGCCAAGTTCCTACAAAACCAAAGTTCCTCTGGAAATCCTCCAACCCTTGGAAACCCCCTAGGTTTGCTGTTTGGGGGCTATAAAAACCCTACTTCTCCTATGTTCGGGACTGTCCTCTCAAATCCCACATTCAGAGAGAGACAGTCACCATAGCAACTATATTGTGCACATAGAATGAATTTGGCTAAGTTGGGTGGTGGTCCTTACTCATGTTCAGTGGAATGAACACAATATGCACACCTCACAGATGCCAGCAGAAGTGGGTAAGGAAGGGCAGGTGGCTGCCTCTAGGAAGCAGGGTAGCCAAGGTCCATGCTAAGCCATGTCAGTATGACAGAATAACTGTGGTGATATTGTGTTCCCCAAAACATTGTGCACCCTAATAAACTTATCTGGGGTCAGAGAACAGAACAGCCACTAGATATAGAGGCCAGAAAATGATGGTACACACACCTTTAATCCTAGTATTCCGAAGGCAGAGATCCATCTGGATCTCTGTGAGTCCAAGGCCACACTGGAAACAGCCAGGCATGGTGACTCACGCCTTTAATCCCAGGAAGTGATGGCAGAAAGCAGAAAGGTATATAAGGCATGAAAACCAAGAAATAGGCCTGGTTAAGCTTGTAGGCTTTTGAGCAACAGTTCAGCTTAGATTCATTCTGGATGAGGACTGAGAGGCTTCCAGTCTGAGGAACTGGCGAAGTGAGGTAGCTATGGCTTGTTCTACTTCTCTGATCTTCCAGCATTCACCCCAATACCCAGCTCCAGGTTTGTTTTTATTAATAAGACCTCCTAACAATTCGGGCTACAGGTAGCCGAGGTCCATGCTAAGCCATGGCAGTCTGACCTGAAATAGCTTTACTTGTCTACATTCACCACATTGATTTTCTGTAAGTCAGGCAACCACAAAGTCAAAGTGAAGAATTTCATAGGCCTTCATCAAGACAGTGGAGGTCTGCAACTGCTCCCAGGTGCCCCAATAGTTTCCAAACTGTATGCTCACTCTCTAACCAGGAGGGTTTTCAGAATGACTAAAGTAAAGTGCCTGGACTTCAACCTAGCTTTTTTTCCCCAAAGATATTGTTTTTCCTAAAGAGTCAATGTGATTCTATCCCTCACATCCAGTCAAGAACTTCTGGCCTATAGACAGTCTGAACTGTCCACCTTCTGTAACCAGGCAAGGCTTTTAGCAGTGAGACTGAGCCACAATCCAGCCACAAAACCTTTGATCTACAATCTGCCCTGCCTGCAAGATGTGCTGGGGTAATGGTGGCACAGAACTTGTGGGAGTGGCCAAGCAATCACTGGTCTAATTTGATGCTCATACCACAAGAGAGAGCCCATGCTTGACACTGCCTGGATGACCAGGAACTGGAGGCTGGATAGCCTAGAGACCTAGGATCAATGCCTAGCCCAGTCAGAGTGGCTTCCTCTGGTAGCTGAATGGAGCAGACAGAGACATTCACAGCCAAACAGAGACATTCACAGCTGGATAGAGAGCCCAAGATGGAAATCTCTCTTAGGTCCCTCCCCTAGGAGCTCAGGAACCCCATGGAAGGGGGAGAATTGTAGGGTTCCAAGGATCAAAGACACCAGGAGAACACAGCCCATAGAATCAACTAAGAAGGGGCTCACAGAGACTTAAGCAGTAATCACAGGGCCTGCATGGGTCTGAGCTAGGTCCTCTGTATGTATGGTATGGTTGTTAGCTTGGTGGCTTTGTGGAACTCCTAACCGAGGGAGTGGGGGGTGTCTCTGACTCTTTTGCCTACTCTGGGGACCCTTGTTTTCCTGCTAGGTTGCCTCGTCCAGCCTTGATATGATGGGTTTTGCCTAGTGTTATTGTAACTTGTTATGCCATGATTAGATAATATGCCTGGAGCCTGTTCTTTTCTGAAGGGAAACAGAGGAGGAATGGATCTGGGGAGAAGGGAAGTGGTAGTGACTGGGAGGATTGGAGGGAGGGGAAACTGCCATCAGGATGTAATATATGAGAGAAGAATTTAAAAAGAAAAAAAAGAATTTCTGTCCTATGGTCTAGAACTCTGGGACTAGGCAATAAATAACAGAGCCCAGGTTATTAACTGAAGAAAATCTTGACCTGGCCTATGGTATTCTATAGATGATATGTCTACCTTCCTTTAGATGGGAGCCATCTTGAAATCAGGGGAGTCTTTATTAGATACCTCAGCTTGGCTCTTGAGTGTATTATGGTCTAGGACTTCTATTTGCACAGAGGTGCTACCCAGCAGGTGTTTGCCACAGTATTATCACAAAAACACCACTATCTACCTAGCAACTAAAGCCCAGCTCAGAGGAAAGTGTATGAAAGACTCCCTGAGGACACACAATCCAGCCATTCTCTACACAATCCAGCCTTTCTCTGGGTTAGTGTTCTTCAAAATGTGGTCCAAAGGCTATCACTGAATGCCCCCTGAGACGTTGCTATAAAATGGGTCAAAGTGGGGCTGCACTTTCTTACCTTACCCACTTTGCAATGAGACATGGCCATATGACTCACTTGGACCAATAAAACAGACTTGAGAAGTTAACAAACATATCCAGGTAGAAGCTTTGGGAGCCTATATACATTCCTCTCAAGTATTTTTCCTGTCTTGGCATCACAAAAGAATGGAGATGGAGCAACTCTTAGCTGGATTCCTGAGTACAGAACCCACAGAGTAAGGATGCCATAGTCTTCCAATCCCACCCCACTGCCAGGCTGATCCACAACAGTTCAATAACAAAAGCAGGTCAGCCTTTGCTCCAGGATATCCCTGAGGTTACAGCAATATTAGTTTCTGTCGAATGACGTGGCATCTCCTTATATGTGAAGGGAGGAGGGACATAGCAACTTTGATTCCATGGGTGACTAACACATGCTAAGTCTGGGAAGGACTATTTAGTGTGTCAAAATCTCTACTTGGCTTACACAAGGTCAAAAAAGAGCCACTGTCCTGGAATCACGGTTGGCCTTATTAGAAATGCCCCTGCTGCTTGATGTGTCAAGTATAAGGCAAGTCCAATTAATTAATTGTGTTTCTTAAGGATCTTGCTGAAGACTCTTGTCCCTGAGTAGAAGGATCCTCTTAGTGAGGGCCTGAAGGGGGAAATCCTCTCTAATGTCAATACCAAGTGTGGCTTCTCCTTGGTCTTCACTGTGTGTCTAATCAACCATTAGTAGGCGTTAGGACACCACCCCAGAAGAGCCAAGTCCACAGCCTCTCTCCCACAGTGAGTACCAAATCTGGGATCTGGGGGCCTGGGAGGGGTCTGGAAGGTTCTGGGGGTCTGGGAGGCTGGGGGACCTGGGGGGGTCTGGGAGTCTGGGGCCTGGGGGAGGTCTGTCTTCCACCATCACTTTACTCTCCTAAACCTGTTCCCTGCTCTCCATCAGTCTTTCTGGATCATTCATCTTTATTTTCTTTTTAATTGTGCATTTTTACATATTACCCTTACTTCTTTAGGGGGTGGGGGGATGGAAGTGTGCATGCAGGTATGAACACAGAAATAATCAGCCCTTATTTCCAGAACTACAGCAGTGAATCTTGACTTGCTGTTTTTAATGATGCAAGAAAGAGAGAAAAAAAAGAGAGAGAAGAGGCTGGTGTTGGGGTCGGGGAGGCTGTGAGACCATGAACACCCCCACGGTATTCGGATCCTAGTTCCCAGTTAATAGGCAGCCAAGGACAGCAGCTTTATCTTCAAGATAAATGTTATAAATTGTACATAATGAAATAAGGTCTTATTTTCCCACCTTTTGGTTTCTTATTTTTAAGATATACAGTCCTGTGTCAACCAAAATATCTAGACTTATAGCACACACTTCTATTCAGCTTGTAGAACAAATTCACTGGCAGAGTCGATTTTTATTTTAATTATTTGTGTAGAGTAGAAAGGAATGGTCTGATTTATTACCAAGTGGGACTCCAATGGCAATATTATTATAGTTGCAACAGATGAATAAACCAATATATTTCTTAGAGCCGTAAAACAACCAACTACACGTCAGAGAAAATTGTTCTCGAAAACAACAAGGAAAAAAATGCAAGGGAAATCGTGGCCTCCTTGGCCTCCCATCGCCAATCCAAAGAAAGCAGGACTCCTGCAGACCAGGAAAAACTCATTTCACCAAACTTACTTCCACCTACCAGCTGAAATTAAAAGCTGGCTGCAGTAAGTGACAATGTTGTCTCTGGCACTGATGTGTTTATTCCACTGAATGTGCTTTGAAAAAAGATGTATCAGTAGCCACAGCCGATCACTGTTTTCCCCCACAGCCCGGACCCTGCCATGATGATGATGCAGCCCTGGGCTGCAAGCTGCAGGATTAAGTTGCTCACAACCCTGTGCCGTGATGACACTGTAATGCCAGACTGGAGCACAACTGTTCCTTGCAATTTGCTTTGAAGGGAGAATGAGGAGGGCGGGGCAGAGAGAAGCACTGGATTTTGCATCGTATTGGCTTATCTACAGAGTGCATGCCATCCCTGTACAGGCTGATCACAAGGAAGCTGACTGTGGTAGGTGGGAAAGTCAAGTGCAGAGTCCAGGGCCCCTCCTGCAAGGCCCGCCCCCTTGGATTTAGAGAACTCAGTTTGTGCTGATTGCCCAGCCTCAGGGAGCCCAGAGCTTCTGGGAGCTCTGTTAGCCACTGAGAGATTAGGGGTCTTTTTCTGGTCTGTTTTCTGCTTGTCTCATCTCAAGTACACATAATGCTTGTGGGTAGTGAATATACCTCAAAACGTTCAGGGGTACCTGTGAGTAGAGCGTGTGTGTAGAGGGGGGTATCAGTTAAGACTTCTGGCTCTAGAATGAAAACAATCTGAACAGAGTCCTGATCCCACACATTTCTTGTAGTATGTTCTTGGGCAAGTTGGCTGGCTTCTCTCAACTGTCTTTCTCGTCTGCTTGATGGGGATATTAACACCAAGGTAGGGATATTAAGAATGGCCAATGTCGTGCATTCTTCACAGTGTTGAAGTTGTGAGGACAGTATCCCCTCTTCATTATTTCCTACAGACATGATCACTTTTCAGCTGCACATCAGCTGTGCCAATGGTTAGTTTCAAACTCCCTTGTCAGGTCCTGAGTTTCCCAGTATGGAGGGCTCTAGAAGGACTCATGGGCCTTTAGAATGGTCTGGTTGGAAGTCTGTCCTTTTAGGTTCTACAGGACCTTAATCTACAAGGGGAGAACTATGCTGGGAAATAAATACTGTGAGCCTACAAATTCCAGGATACCCACTGGCCCTCTTCCCCCTGCTGCCAAGCATCAGGGTGTTTTCCCCTGTGGGCAACAAGATGTCAACGTGACAACCAGCACGATCGCTTGTGTTTTCAGTCTCACCAAGCACACAATTCAATGCAATCAACTCATTAATCATTACAGCATTTCTGTAAGGCAGTTACCGGTCACATCTCTAGCTTATTAGCCCAACAAGGTCAAGGCAAGTTGCCCAGATGAAGAGGGGACTACATAAGAACTCAAATTCAAATCCAAGTAATTCCACAGCCTGCAGTCCTCCAGTCCTTAGTGGCCACCTGAGATGGTCACTGCCTCCTCTTTTTCCTCTCTTAGACCCTCCCTACTCTTGCTGTCGACGGGGTTAATCTGGCACCTCTTGCCACTCTCCTCAACACAGTTTCATTTCAAGGATCCTGTCCTACAGAGACTATCATGGGAAAAGGAATGGCTCCATTGGGAGACTTTACGATTTGGAGAAAGAAAGTCTCCATCTCAAAGAGTTCAAGTCACACTGATCAGGCACTGGAGTAATGGACCACATTATTAAGGAGGATTTCCCTCTAAAAACAAATGTGCAAGGCAGGGGGTATAACTCAATGTATGATTCCCCAGTGTATACTGGCTTTGGATTTTAAAAAAGGGGAAAAAGAAGGAAAGGAGGATGTGAAGGAGGGAAGGAAGAAGGAAAGCAATGGGAAGGAGAATAGAAGGGAAGGAGGGAAGGAGAAAGGGAGGGGGAGGGAGGGAGGGAGGAGGGAGAAATGGGGAGAGGAAGGAAGGGAAGAAGGAGGGAGGGAGGGAGATGGGAAAGAAGCAAAAGCACAAATGAAGAGGACCCCTAGCCACAAATGCCCCCTTCCCTTGGCACAATTAACCAGTGTTACAATTAGGAAGCCTCCGAGCCCTCTAGCCCAAAGACTCATCTCCAGCTCATATTAGACAATGACTTAGAGCTGATCAAAAGATCAGAATTATATCTGGGGAGGGAGGCACATTTATCCCTTAATTCCAAACAAAGGCTTCAATCCTAAGTCTAAAAGAATCCATCATGATTTCTTTGGGCCATTGTTCTGCCCTGGGTCAGTGTATCACGGAGCGTGGCCTGCTGATGGCACACTAGGCTATTACATCCTGACACTGGTAAAGCCCTGATGATCTGGCAGGCTCCTAAATCACCAGAGAGCTCTCACTCCCATGCCGTGTCACTCGGGGATGCAGACATGATCAGAGCACTGCATCTAAGAACTCAACAATGAGAGAAATGTATTTTTGACTTCAGAATTTCTTGACTATAAATAACTTCTCTGTAGAAAATGAAAAATTCAGCCTGGAATCAAGAGAATCAGGACACTGTCTTCTGTTTTGGGGACATGACAGACATGTAACAATAGGCACACATATTAGCAGAAGCTGTGGCCAGATAGGTGGCTGGTACGAAAATGATTTCTGAAGGATCCACAGGGTTTCTGAAATGTGGCTGCCAGGTGCTCACAGAGCCAGGATCACTGATGTGGATGTTGTCAATGCTCCCAAATAAAGCATGTTAAAGTCTAAGTTAAGAGAAAAATGACAGAATAGGGAGAAAGGTACCCTCTTCAACATGGATGCCAGGAGGGGAAATTGATATAACCCTTCAGAGGGCAATTTGACAATGATCATCACAATTTAAAAAGCATACACTCAGGACCTAACAATTTCACTCCTAAAAAATATACTGAGCAGACATATTCATACATGAATAGAAGACTACAATCTTCTAGAAGATTCTCTGTAGTAATCATTGTAACTGGAAAGAAAATGGGAACCACCTAAACAGCCATTACAGTGGAGTGTTTAAATACTCCAGTGTAAATTTATTCCATGAGGTCTACATCGCCACTAAATATTATGATGTACATAGACAGCTTGGAAAGTACAGAGAATTGCAGTGCTTCAGTGGTCAAATGTCTGGGTCCACTGGAATCACTAGGGAAGCCTGCAAGCAATCCAGATGCCTGGGTCATGCCTGGACCTTTGTATTTTCATCCCATTCTCTAGGTGGCTGTGAGACACTGAAACCTGAGATCCATGTTCCTGAGATGCCATGGGGAGCCATCAGAGACCTCAGCTCCTCATCCCAGCCTCATCTGTATGTGTGTATTTCCTTACAATGCTGAACTGCTTTAAACTAGTTTGAAACTCATTGATGTCGACAGATAACGAAAGTGGAGCTTTTAGACTATGCCTTCTAGCCATTATCATTTAATCCTGTGGCAGCACAGTGAAGTGGGTCATATTATTATCCTTCATTTGGCAGTCTAATAAGTTGAGACACAAAGAAAGTGAGTTTCAGAAAACCAACCAGGCTAGTAACATCAGAACTGAGTTTGAACACAGACAGAGCGATTTCTGTGCTTTCTGACTGCACTGTGTATATTAACTCACATGTCTATTGACACAAAAACAGGTCCACAATATAACTGTTTTATAAATAGCCAGTGTATTACTACTGTATTACCTATCCATGGGAAGAGAGATATATTATGCACATGAGCAGGGAACTCATGAAAGCTATATTCAAAGTGTCAAGAGAGAAAAGCATGGCCTATCCAGATGGGGAAAAAACATTCTGAAGAGTCAGAATGCACTGCACCCTACAGAGTTGTGCTCCTGGAGTGTGGCATATGTGGACACCCCTCTAGGTGTCTGTATGTACTAATGCCATTTTCAAGACTGAGAAAAGAACCTATGTTAGCTCTTTGCTTCCCTGTGCCCTCTCAGTTACTCAATGTCAAGCATAGCATGTGATCCACAAGCAGTTGACAAATGAATCCATGAACATTCTAAATATAGATATTTTTCTTCAAGGTCTGTGTCCAAATTGGCAAGAACATTGAACCAAAAATTCATTGTGAGGGAGATTAAAAGTTTATTTACCTAATTCTTTTTTTTTTTTTTTCTGGATCTTGCTCTGTAGACCAGGCTGGCCGCGAACTCACAGAGATCCGCCTGGCTCTGCCTCCCGAGTGCTGGGATTAAAGGCATGTGCCACCACCACCCGGCCTATTTACCTAATTCTACAGATAGAATTGAACTGGACTGGATCAAATACCAGAGGACAGGTGACAACAAAGAAATCATAGATAGCTCTCCTACCTTTGTGGAATTTGCAAGGTATTACAATTTCTCAAGAAAATGTCCATTTAACAAAAAATTACATGAGGGTTTATAAATTCCATATTAGACTACATGTCAAAAATACACAAGGCTCTAACTCAGCTCTGGTGAAAATAATTACACAGGCCAAAAGTGAAAACATATTTCCACTTTGTCTAGATCTGTGGCCCTCCACTACTGAACTGTGGAACACTAATAAACCATGAATCCAGAACAGTGATACAACATTGCTTTGTCAGGTACAACATTTTTTGAGTCAGAATTAATATACACAGTTGCAGTGTCCAGTGGACAGTTCAGCTAAGGCATGAAAACACAAAAGGTGCATCCTGCCTTGGACCAGAAGTGTGAGGCTGAGTGGACAAGCACTTGTAAATATGTAGGAGAGTACGGTCAGACTGTCAACCACTCAACAAACAGCAGAGCAGTGCAGAAGAGTGGCCACTGGCTGCTTTATAAACACTGGAGGCATTGTTACACTGTGGTAATAATTGCATTGTAATTATTCCTAATTTGTTTAAATGTTGTTTTTAGTCTTCTAATCACTCCAAGAGGGCTGCCAGAATTCTAATACTCTGAAGTGTGGCATGAATCCACAAAGTCTAGGAGCGGCTGATCCCAGGCTTTTCCCAGCCCATGTACAATTTTGCCCTTAAGAAACAGCATTGTGATGATAAGATCAAAAGCATTTATGAGCTATGGAGTATTGAAATCACCTAGAACTGCCTAACTAGAGAAGAGAATGTCTTGACGAGACAGTGATTCGCCATGTTGCCCAAGTGGTTCTCAAGCTCCTGGAGTCCAGTCTGTCCCCCAGTCTCTGGGACTAGAAATACGTGCCACTATACCCAACTAAGATGCTTTTAAAAAAATAACCTTTTTACCCCAAAGTAGTTTAAATTTACAAGTTGCAAAATAGCATTTTGTTCCCAGGTACCCTTTACCAAGCTCCCCTGGATAATAATTCGTATTACTATACAACATTGTCAAAACCAGAAAACTGACATTAGAATAATATACTTAACTTAGGACGTACTGTTTATTTTTAAACTATATTCTCTAAGAAGGTGAGCCAAGGGCTAGAGAGATGGCCCAGAGCTTAAGAGCACTTGCTGATGCTGCAGAAGACCCAGGTTCAGTTTCCTCACACATATGGTGGCTCACAACCATCTGCAGCTCCAGTTCCAGGGACTCTGATGCCTTCTTCTGACTCCAAAGGCCATAAGACACACATATACATGCAAACAAACACTCCTACACATAAATAAATCTAAGCTTAAAAGAAAAGAGTATGCATCATCAATAAGTTTTAAGAAGTTAATTAGCTATTGGGTTTTTAACTTGGGAGAATTTCACACACTTAACTCTATATGTTAACTCAGGGAAAATGAGTAGAAAGGTTTGCTTACAGTATCTGAATCAGGAAGTAATGGCTTATCAAACATATTGTATGTACCAGGCACTGGAATGCATCAGACATGCCCAATCCCTTCGAGATGCTCACAGTCCAGAGGGAGCTATAAGCAGGCACTGGCATCTTGGGAAGAGACATAAACGATGTTTTGTAAAGAACACATGGGATAAAATCAACTAAAACAGTAACAAACTTAGTCTACAGTTCCCCTGTCTAACACTGAAGCCCTGGCCACGTGTGGCTACTGATCAGGGCTTGAGGTGTGACCAGGCTTCACAGACATTTGCTCTATGTACTGAACACAACAGATTTTAAAGTCAACCACTAAATACTAATAACAAATGACAATAACTTTAAATTGCTTTTATGTTGAAGATATTTAGACATATTGAATAAAATACTAAAGCCATTAGTTTTACCTATTTATTTTCCCTTGTTAAATGTGGCTGCTTAAATTAGCATAACCTAAGTGGAGCCCATATTTCCACTGCACAGTCTGACTCCAAGGGATCAGGGTTGCTTCTGAGGAAATGTCAGGAGGTACATCTGGAAATCCAAGAATGAAGCCTGAAGAGGTGAACATGAGCTCAAAGCTTCACTGTCATGTAGGCTACCCTGCAGCTGTCCTTTAATCTAAGGACGATGGAACTGAGAAGTTTTATACAGGAGAATAACAAGGCAGATTTGTAGGTTAAGAGTATCAATCCAGCCAATGGGACAGAAAAAAGGTGGGGTCAGGAAGAGAAGCCCGGGCTGTTGAAGTCTCCAAGGCTACCAGCCTGCTTGGTCCCTCGATTTCCCACCTCCATCCTAATACAAATCTGGTCAATGCATGTGACCAGCAATGAGGAACAAGACAAGGCTCAGAACTCCAGGAAGTTTCTTCGTGGATCTTTCAAGCTGAGCAGTTAGACAAGTATGGCCTTGAAATCGGTGTCCCAGACAAAAAGCAAAGCTCATTGCAGATCTCCCCCACCCCAAACCACCCCCATCGTCTAAGCTCTTTTGCTCTAAGTGATTGAAATCAAGTGATCTCAAAAAAACATTCGGTTGTCTCCCTTCCTGCTATCTGTCTATTCCCAATAGGCACCTCAGTCTCCATTTGTGGAACTCAAAGTACAAGGATTGAAGGTTTTCTCCCATCACACTCAATCCTAGTAGCCACTAGTCAACCAAATGACAGGGAGTCCCAGGGGACAGAACAGCATCAGGGTAGTACAAATCAGCAGTGTGCCACCCTGTCCAAAATAACATCATTCGAGGGTCACTTTAACCACCAGCTCTTCAATTCTACTCTTCCCACACAGGACTATTTCTAAAATGTTTTTCTTGTTCTTCTTACACCATTGTTTCTTTCTTGTATCACTTTTGTTTTAGTCACACCTTTTCCATGACCTTCATTTGGGAGATATGATGATGTGTAGTTAGTCGTTTGTATTGTTTGTCTGTAGTGTTGGATAACACGGAATGAATACAAAGATAAGAAGGAAAGGCACTTACCTTTAGAAAAAAAAAACAACAGCTTCAGGCTAGAGAGACAGCTAATGGTTAAGAGCTCTTGCTGTTCTTGTAGATGACCCCAGCTCAGTTCCCAGCACCCACCCGGCAATTGACAACCATCTGTAACTCCAGTCTCAGGCATCCAAAGCCCTCTTCTGGTCTCTGTAGGTACCAAGCACATACATGATGTGCATACATGAGTGCAGACAAAACACTCATATACATAGAATAAAAACAAAAAAAGTCTTTTTAAAGCTTTATAAAGAAAACTTAGCCTAGACAGAAAATGCACAAAGAATGTTGTGGTACAGTCTATGTAATTGTATGAGCAGATGGTGAAAGGAAAGGATCATATCAAAGGCCCAAGTCAACCGCTGTCTAGCTATAGCAGGCCTACAGATATGTTAGATTTATAAACACTTAATTTTTTTAATTGGTTGCTGGCACTTAAAAATAGGAATATTTATCACAAAATCTGCAGTTCTTACTTCTCCTGTGACATAATAAGTTTCTGCCACCAAGGACCCTACTTCCACCATACAGCAGCTGGACAGCTATCTATCTCCTGTCACCTAGTAGCCAATCATCTGCCTGGCTGTGCTGCACTCAGCCTCCTTCACTCATCAATGGTGTCAGCCCAGCTAGCTTAGCTAGATGGAACAGACTGGATGTGGTGGCGCATGTCTTTAAGCCTGGTCCTCAGGAGGCAGAAGCAGGCAGAGCTCTGTGAGCTGGAGGCCAGCCTGATTTATATGAGTTCCAGGTGACATACATAATGAGGTCCTGTCTAAAGAAAAAACAAACAAGAAACTCAAGATAGGTAGAAAAGCAGCCTGTTGTGCAAACGCATGGAAAGCTGTAGTGAGCCCAGGCAGGTGGCTCAGACCTGTAACCCAAGCACTCAGGAGGCTGAGATGGAGGACCACGAGGTGGAGGCCATAGTTGTTTGGGTGGGAGCTCCACCTCAAACCCTGGCACCCTGGCATCCCCTATACCCAAAGAGTCTGGAATGGTCCACCTCAACTCCCCTCCCCCATCTCTTTCCCTAAACCCACCCCTTCAAAGCCCTCCAAACACAGCTCCTCCCCAAGAAAGGCTCAAGACCACTCCCACAGGGTCTATAAGCTGCATCTCAGAAAACAGACAGGTGGTTCTTCTGGTCTCTAGTCCCCAGCTCCTCTCTGTGGGGCCTGGGAATCACTGGAATGCTTTACCCATTAAACTGAGTCTTTTTCTAATTTGGTCTAATTTGGATGGCTGCATCAGCAGAGAGACCTATCAGGGTGCAAAAACTTAACAATAGTGATACCTTGTCTCAATCAAACAAAGGTACAGTGAGGACTATATCGTGTATCATAGTTAACTGGAAGAGTGACTGTGGGCGTGAGACACATGTGTTCCCATGTATAGCCATGTTTTAAAGGTTTTAGAATACTAATACTTTGTTTTATTACTGTAACTATTTCAAATAATATTTATTAAGAAGTTGAAACCATTTATGTGGAGTCTAGTATATATTTACTGTATTAAATATAATATTAATGGATTTTTAAAAGGAAAGTTATCCTCAACTAGGAAAATTATTATACATATTATACATATCATTTTGATGTTGTGCCAGGATCTCAGCTCTGAACCTTATTTAGCCTCTAAAATATCACATGTCATGTGACATACTGACATTGTTTTCTGTGAGGAGATTCCCTAGACAGATACAATGGACAAATGGCCAAATAGTCAAATAAAACTAGCAAAGATGATGTCTTGGACAAAGTAAGTCATATTAGAAAAAGAAAACATGAGCATTGGGCCAATCTATTATTTTCTTTTTCATTTTACCAATGTAAAACATATGCCACCATAAAGGCCATGTCTATCTAAGAAGTGCAGAGAGGATGTACAATCATGATCACAGCCTGGTCAAAGCCCAGGAAAGACTCACATTCCATGTACACTGTGAGACATAAAAAGTGTAGGGCAGAGTGTGAGCAAACCACTTGACCCACTTGAGGACCCTATCCAAATGACTGTCTTACCGTATTCTCTGTAAGATAGCTTCATCCCACACATCACACACTTACTCAAGCTCTGTATTTTTAATAAATGTTGTTGTAGATGTCTGAGGTTTCCAGCAAGCTATTATGGGATGCACAGATAGTGGAGAGCTTTATTATAACAAAACAGATAAATACCTGTCACTTCACAAAACTCCTTTTCTGTGACAGGGGCAGCTGAAATCTACTTATTCATAAAAAGCCTGAATGGAGTACAACATTAATTACAGCCTTCATTTTGTACACTCAATCTCCATACTTGCTTGTCCCACACATCTGTTGCTTCTACCCTTTCACCTACTTCTCCCCACCCTTCCCTGATCCTCCCATTTTATTCTCTTCTTGGTATAGCTGATCCTTTCATTTAATGTAGATTCCACACATGTGTGAGATCATATAACAATCTTCTTTTGGGATCTGGTTTATTTCAATTAGCACAATGCCCTCCAGATCCATCCACACTGTGGAAAGAACAGGAGTCCCTTTCTAAGGTTTTTGTTTGTTTTTTGTTTGTTTTGCCACACAAGTGTAGGTGCCACAAAGTCCAGCAGAGAGCTTCAGACACCCTGGGGTAGTGTAGTGATACAGTCAATTGTGAGCTGAGTGGGCTGTTGTGAGTTCTGAGGTGTAAACCTAAGTCTTCTGGAAGGGCAGCAGGCTCTGCTAAGCACTGAACCATCTCTACAGGTCCCCAAATTTACCTCATTATTATTCATGTATAGGTGTGTGTGTCTGTAATAGAGGAGTGTGTGGCCATGAGCTTGGGGGTATTCATGGAGGCCACAAGAGAATGTCGGATCCCCTGAGGCTCTTGGTACAGTATTCAAGCTACATTTGCCGCAGCAGCGTCCCTCTCCACCACACACTTGCCCACATTTGTTGTTTCTCGTTCTTTCAAGATCAGCTACTCTAATGTGTGGCGTGACATCCTAGGACACGTTTGCACTGCTCTGACCACTAGTGACACTGAGTGCCTTCCACGTAACTGCTGCCAGTTTTCACTTCTCTTCTGGAAATCTGTCTGTCTGAGTCCATTGCCCAATTTTAACAAGGTTATACGTTTTCCTACTGCTGAACTGTAAAGGCTCCTTATAAGCTCAGGATATTCCCCCCGAAACAGATGTGCGGGTGGCGTATGTTTTTCCCAGGCTGGAAGACAGCTTGTCAATTGTCTCACTTCTCACACAAAGTCTTTCTAACCTGCCGTAGCTCTGTTCCTTTGTTTGTGTTACACCCTGACCTTTTGGTGTGAGAGCCATAAAAGCCAATGCACGGCCAGTGGCAAGAAGTCCACCCCGACCCTGCCTCTCCCCTATACCAAACCATGCCCACTACCCCACTCCACACTCTCTTCTGACATTCTTGAGACTTTGGAAATAAAGAACAAAGAAATTGCTTGATCATATATATTTGTATTTATTTCTAGACTCTACTGTCCTGCTTCTGATACATATAATGGGGCCATGATCCATGACTACACAGTAAAGCTGGGGAGAGAATCAACTTCCACAAAACATTCTCTGATCAACACATGCATGCACACAGTGGTACATACTCATCCACATACATTCACACATATACCTACACACATGCAAATAGATGTAATTTTTAAATTTAAAAGAATGTAACCCAAATAAGGTTTCTATTTTATTTCAATATTATGCTATTTATTTGTTCATCATTTTATACACATACTCTTTGATAAGTTTTCCCCATTACCTTCTCTTTCCCTTACCCCTTTCCACTAAATTCCTTCTTCTCAAAGCTCCCTTTTACTTCCATGTCTTTTTTTTAATGTGTGAACCACTGCATTTAATTGGGGTTGCCTACATGAGCATGGGTGGAAGTTTTGTTTGAGTGGGGACAATATCTAGTGACTACAACACTGAGGAATATAACCCCACCCTCCTTCTGCAATCTTTAACTATTAATATCCCATCTGTCTTAGTTAGGGTTCCATTACTGTAAAGAAACATCATGACCACAGCAACTCTTACAAAGGAAAACATTTAATTGGGGCTGGCTTATTGTTCAGAGATTTAGTCCATTATCATCATGGCAGGACATGGCAGAGTGCATGCAGACATGGTGCTGGAGAAGGAGCTGAGAGTTCTACATCTGGATCCACAGGCAGCAGGAGACTGTAATACTGGGCAAAGCTTGAGCATATAAAGCCTCAAAGCCTGCCCCCACAGTGACACACTTCCTCCAACAAGGCCACACCTCCTAATAGTGCCATTTTCTATGGGCCAAGTATTCAGACACATGAGTCTATGGGGGCCATTTTCTTTCAAACCACTGCATTCTGGCCCCCACAGGCTTGTAGCTATAACATAATGCAGAAATGCATGCAGTCCAACTTCAAAAGTCCCCATAGTCTAGAAAATAGTCCCAAACTTATTTTAAAGTCTTAAGTTCAAAGGCTTTTCTGAGATTCATGAAATCTCTTAATTACAATCTCCTGTAAAATCAAAAGCAAAAAGCAGATCACATACTTCCAACAAACAGTGGCACAGAATATACATTACCTTTTCAAAAGGTAGAGAAGGGAGCATAGTGAGGAAATACTGTACCAAAGCAAGACTGAAAACCAGCTGGGCAAACTCCAAACTCTACATCTCTACATACAATGTAAAAATCCTATTCAGATCACCAACTTCTTTTATCTTTGTTGACTGCAACATAATTCTTTCTCTTGGGCTGGTTCCACTCCCTGTTAGTAGCTGTCTTTGGCAGGTATCCCACAACTCAGCCATCTCCAACATCTTGGGGGACTCTAAGACAATCCAGGCTTCACTTTCACAGCTTTAAAAATGGCCTCTCTGGGCCTCCACACAGGGACACCCATGACACATGCATGGCCTCAGGTGCTTTTCTCAGTTGTGGAGGAAAATTCTATAACCCCTTTCTTCTATCCATGACTCTAAAGCCAAACTATGTGGCTGAAGCTGCCAAGTTAGTCTGCTTGCTGGGGCTGGAACATGGTCCCCTCATTCAATGCCATCTTTACTGACTTTCTATTTTTGATGGTTTTCTTCACTGCCTAAACTTTGCTGTCCTGAAACTTGATCTGTAAACCAGGCTGGTCTCAAATCAAAGTTCTGCCTTCTGAGTACTGGGATTATAGGTGTGCACTACCACACCCCACTCTCAGCTTTTCTTTAATTCCTTTTCACAAGTTGGAAGCTTAGCTGGGTGGGGTCTTGGCCTGAGGTCACCTCTCCATTTATTCCATTTAACATCAGGCTTTACATTAATCTGTTTATCTCCTTGAACATAGGATTTAGCTCCATTCCACTTCCTGATGATGCTTTTCTCCCCAAATTGTACATTTTGTATTTTTCCTGTCAGGGTTTCTATTGCTATAAGGAGACACCATGACCAGGACAACTCTTATAAAGGAAAACATTGGGGTGGCTTATAATTCAGAGGTTTAGTCCATTATCATCATGGTAGGACATGGCAGTGTGCAGGCAGACATGGTGCTAGAGAAGTAGCTGAGAGTCCTACATCTTCTGGGCAACAGGAAATGGTCTGAGACTCTGGGCATTGCTTGGTCATATATGAGATTTCAAAGCCCACCTCCACAGTGACACACTTCCTCCAATAAGACCACACCTACTCCACAAGGCCACACCTCCTAAGAGTCCCACTCCCTTTGGGGGCCATTTTCTTTCAAACTGCCACACTCAGCTTGCTCTTTTACATTATATATCTTCATTAAAGTTAACACTAATAACCACACTATACTAGGTGTCTTGAGATTTCCTCCACTAGTGGAATTAATCTAAATCTCTTCACTTTAGCATCAGGCAAACTTTTCAGACAATGGCAAAATGTAGCCACATTCTTCACCAAAATATCACAAGAACAACCTCTAGGCAACATACTGAAATTCATCTTGCTGGGTAGTGGTGGTGCATGACTTTAATCCCAGCACTCAGGAGGCAGAGACAGGCAAATTACTGTGAGTTTGAGTCCAGCCTGCTCTACAGAGCGAGTTCCAGGACAGCCAAGGTTACACAGAGAAACCTGATCTCAAAAACCGAATAACAGAAACAACAATAATAAATAATTAATTTTTAAAAATTCTTTGGGCTGGAGAGATGCCTCAGTGGTTAAGAGCACCGACTGCTCTTCCAGAGGTCCTGAGTTCAATTCCCAGCAACCACATGGTGGCTCACAACCACTTGTAATGAGATCTGGTGCCCTCTTCTGGTCTGCAGGGACACATGCAGGCAGAATACTGTATACATAATAAATAAATAAATCTTTTCTTTAAAAGGAATTTTAAAAATTCTTCTCCTCTGAAACATCTTGAGCCAGGCCCCCACATTTCAAATCACCCTCAGCACCACCCACTGTCTGTCATGCTTCTACTAATACAGTCCATTAAGGTCCACTTAAAGCATTCTACTGCTTTTCTTCTCTTTTCTTTTTGTTGTGTTTGTTTGCTGCTGTTGTTGTTTTTGAGACAGAATTTCTCTGTGTAGCTTTGGCTGTCCTGGAATTCATTCTGTAGACCAGGCTGTCCTCAAACTCACAGAGATATACCTGCCTCTTGCCTTCCAAGTGCTAAGATTAAAGGCATGCACCACCACCGTCCTGCTCCACTGCTTTTCTAGTCCAAACTCCCAAAGTCCACATTCCTCCCAACAAAAGCATGCCCAGGCCTATCACAACAATTCCCCAGTCCCCGATATCAACTTCTGTCTTAGAGTTTTATTGCTATAAAGAGACACAATGACCATGGCAACTCTTTTTTTTTTTTAAGATTTAATTATGTGTATAGTGTTCCTCCTTCATGTATGCCTGTATACCAGAAGAGGGCACCAGATCTCATTATAGATGGTTGTGAGTCACCATGTGGTTATTAGGAATTCAACTCAGGACCTCTAATAGAGTAGCCTGTGCTCTTAACCTCTGAACCATTTCTCCAGCCCCTCATAACAAGTCTTATAAAAGAAAGCATTTAATTGGGTCTGGCTTACAGTTCGGAGGTTTAGTTCATTATCATTATGGTAGGACTTGGCAACATGTAGGCAGATATGGAGCTGGAGAAGGAGCTGAGAGTTCTAGTCTTGATCCACAGGCAGCAGATGGAGACTGTATACCACACTGGGCATAGCTTGATCATATGAGACCTTAAACCCTACCTCCACAGTGACACACTTCCTCCAACAAGGCCACACCTACTCTAACAAGGCCACAACTCCTAATAGTGCCACTCCCTATGGGACAAGCATTCAAACACATGAGTCTATGGGGGCCATTCCTATTCAAACCACCATCTGAGAGGGAAGGAGCTTTATGAGTCCTTCTCTTGTCGATAATGGAATATTGATGGGCCCTGCCTTGCTCAGGTCTTATGCAGGCAACCACTCCTGCTGTAAGTTCACAGGTGTAATAGACACATCCATGAGCCAGCACTTCACAGCTTTCTATCCCATCCTTCAGCTCTTACATTCTTTCTACCCACTCATCCATGATGCTCTCTGAGCCTTGGAGAACTGACAAAGATGTTCCATTTGGAGGAATGCATGGAAAAATGAAATAAAAAGGTGGAGGATATGACTATTCCTACAGTATGGAGAAGATTTTTATTGTGGATGTATGGGAGAAGGCTGACAGAGGGAAGAGTTCAGGCTGACTATGCCCATCAGACCAAACAGGACCATGAGAGGAAAGAAGGGAAGGGAGAGCAAGAAAGGAGCCTCTGACCAAGAAAGGTGGCCCAGGCCAAGAGACCCAGAGAGCTGCTGAACCAAAATGGCTGTTATATAGGGATCAGGCTAGAAGAAGTGAAGTGGAAGCCCAGCCCCTGGGAGGGAGAAGTTTAGAGAAGGGAGGGAGTGCTGGGAGGAGCCACAGGTGCTGAGGGATGCTGGGAGAGCTGGGAGAGCTGGGAGGAGCCACAGGTACTGAGGGATGCTGGGAAAGCTGGGAGGAGCCACAGGTGCTGAGGGATGCTGGGAGAGTGGGCCAGCATCCACTTAGATATGTTAATAGGCACCTCAATTAACCATTTTGTCCCTGGTTTCTGAGACCTAACAGGGACAAGCACTCAAGGGTCACTTATTATCAACATTTGACCAGTTTTGAGTCTCTGCCTTAAGCAGTACTCACTGCAAACAGAAGCTTCTCTGCCCAGGGCTGAGAACAGTACTGATCTGGGTATAAACATCACTATCTAGAAAGTAATTTGAAACTGTGTCCACTTAGCAAAGCAGTAGTAGGATATTCTCCCCCTAGAATCTCTGCCCTGCTGGGCCATGGGTTTTGACTGGGTTTACAGCACCAGGTATGAGACCCTCCTGTGGATTCAACTCATACAGGATTTTTGTGTTTTATAAAAAACAACCATGCCACTATGCACATCTTGCATGGCAGGTTGTTTTTGTAGTTCATAGGGTTCACAGTGGGGTAAGACCACTGATGTCCTTATTCCCTAGCATCCTGCATCCCACCTTCTGGCATTGCAGAAACTAGCACACAGGGAGAAAACTTCCAATTCAGTTCCAGCTCGGTCTCTCTACATCTCACAACCACAGTGCAGGGGTATCTTCAGCAATTGGGTCTTATCACCTAGTTCTATGGAAAACCAAGAGGAATGGCAAAAGCTTATACTGTTTTAAGGACTTCTGATGACTCCTGATCGTGTGGGAAGTATCCACTGCTGGCACTGGAATTTTTGTTTAACAACCCACGGCTTCTAGATGCAGCACTATCCAGCCTTGCAGGGTACCTTCTTTCAATCACCTCCTTTTTTAAAAAAATGTAATTTTCAATTGTTTTACAAAATAGTAAGTTTCCATATTTTTACACCCTTTATTTTCATAGACTCTCCTTCCACACGCCCTTCCTCTTCTTCGCCCCATCCCTGCTTAAACCTTCCCACTCCCAGTGTACACCCCACACACACACTGCTCAGGCTGCCTCTCCATAATGCCCCCTACTTAGCTTTGTGACATCTCCACAAAAATTTAACATATAAATTAAAACTTCAAAGCTAAGCCCACATATGAGAGAGAATGCAGTGCTTGTCTTTCTGGACCTGGGCCCCCTTAGTATATTTTCTAATTCCATTCATTCACCTGCAGATTTCATACTCTCATTTTTCTTTACAAATGAATATAATTCTCTGCCGATGAATCAGTTGATTGACATCTATACAGATTCCATTTCCCAGCTGTCGTGAATGGAGCAACAGTGAACATGAATGAGCAAGTGTATGTGTAGTGAGATGGAGTCCTCTGGGTGTCCGCCCAGGAGTGGTATAGCTGGGTCATGTGGTAGCTCTCCAGGTTATTGAGAAACAGCTACATGATTCCGCAGTGGTTAGACCAGTTTACATTCCCATCAGAAGTGTATAAGGGCTCCCCATTCCCCACATCAGTGCCAGCATTCAGTCAGTTATTTTCTTGATGGTAGTGATAACCATCCTGACAGGGATGGTTTCCAAAATAGTTTTAATTTGCATTTGCTTGCTGAAAAATGATATTTTGAACATTTTTTATTATTAATTTTTTTAATTTATTTTACATACCAACCACAATTTTCGCTCCTTCCTCTCCTCCTGTTCCCTCTCCCCACCTCCTTTCCACCATCACCACCCCATCCACTCCTCAGAAAGGGTTAGGCCTCCCATGGAAATCAACAAAGCATGGCATCTCAAGTTGAGGCGGGACCAGGTTTCTCCCTGCAGCATCAAGGGTGAGCAGAGGCATCTCACCATGGGGAATAGGTTCCAAAAAGCCAGCTCATTCACCAGGAACAGATCGATATGTTGAACACTTTTTAAAATATTTCCCACCCATTTATTCTTCTTTTGAGAACTTTCTGTTCTATTCCAATGCCCATTTTTTAATTGGGTATTTATTTTCCTTGGGTTTAGTTTTCTGAGTCCTGCGTATGCTTTGGACACTAATCCTCTGCTAGATGCAGAGCTGACAAACATTTTCCCTTGTCTTGTTGTTTGCCTTTTCATACAGCTGTTTCCTTTACCATACAGAGGTGTTTTAATTCTATGAAGCCCCATTTGTCAACTGTTGACCTTATGTCTTGAGCAACCAGGTCCCTATTTGGAAAGTCCATAGCTATGCCAGTTTCTTCTTGTAGCATATTTCTTACCTTTTCCTCTACAGTTATTCAGCGTTCTGGGTTTTACGGTCAAGTTCTGGGTCCATTTGGAATTGATTTTTGTGCAGGGTGAGAGATGAGGATCTGGTCTAATTCTTCTACATGCTCCACATCCATTTTTCCCAGCATTGTTGGTTAAAGATGCTGTCTTTGCTCTGGCGGGTATTTTTGTTGTCTTTGTCAAAAATCAGGTAACTATAATTGTGTGGACTTTTATCTGGGTCCTCTGCTCGCTTACATTGATCTACACATCTATTTTCACAACAATACCATGCTGTTTTTACTACCGTGGCTCATAAAGCATATCTTAAGGTTGGGCAGGCTAAGTGCCCTGTTATTTTAAGTAGTATAACTTGATATTATAATTGTAGGTCAAGAAACATGATGCATTCAACTTCAGTTTCCTTTCTCAGTATTTGGTTAGTCTGGAGTGTGTGTGTGTGTGTGTGTGTGTGTGTGTGTGTGTGTGTGTGTATGCACGTGCATGTGTTTCCCTGTGAATTTTAGGCTTGTTTATTTCTGGAAGTAGTACCCTTGGCATTTTTATAAGGATTGGATTAAATCTATGTATCACTCTGGATAGTATTTTTAATTTTTCATTGAAAGCTGGATTAGAAGATTCTCTAACATGCTTCAGACATCTACAGGAAGTAATGGAAATAAACTAACCAGTCTGCTGGAATACAGAAAATAAAAAGAAATCTCTCCTTGATCATGGGGAAGTAATGGAAATAAACTAACCAGTCTGCTAGAATATAAAAAATAAAAAGAAATCTCTCCTTGATCATGGGGAAGCACTGGTTTGTGAGAAGCACAAGAATGTAAAGCAAGGCTTCAATCATATACTGTGGTTATTTGCCACACGCTCTATTTATGGCCATGTGGATAAATTGACTTTATTTTAAAGATGTTTTTTAAAGGATTCCCTTCGTGTTAAAAGAGGTTTGGATGAAATGAATCTGTTAGTCTTCCCAGCTCTGTGTTTTTATGACAGTAAACTCACTCAGACAGCTGTTGTTTTTTAAATAACTAATTAGCGCTACCATAGCTGGCTACTAAAGTTAATTGAAGGGGGAAAAAAGCCAAGTAATAAATTACTTCGACCCATGTGATTATTTCCTTGTTATATAACAGTGAGCATTTGGAATGGGGTTGATTTATTGTTAAGATCATGGTAACACCTAGCACAACTCATTGTTTTTATGCAACAGAAACTTTACTTAGGTTATAGTCTTAATCCTCACGTCAGGTCCATTAAGTAGATAATACAATTCCTCCTACTTTATATGTCAGAAAACTTACGGCTCAAGAGGTTAGATTTTCCAAGATTGTAGAGGTAAGTGATGGAGCCAAGATTTGAATCCAGATTGATTTCATGCCAAAACTTTTGTTCTTCTCCATTATACCATTCCCTCTCCAGAGTCAAGGGCAAGCGATGCTTATGGACACAGCCATTTTAATCTATCCCTTTGATGATTGACTGATCGATCAATTGATTGATTGATTGGTGACTCTTTGGCAGATCAAATACCCTGTATGCCAAGACTCCAATAGGATAAGAGAAACCAATCCTCCTCCCTGCATTCTCCATTCTGTACATTTGAGTCTTTATATTCCCCTGTAGTTATAATACAATGCTCATTTAAAAGGGATCAGAGCACCAGGCAGTGGTAGCTCATGCCTTCAATCCTAGCACTCGAAAGGCAAAGGCAAGTGGTAAGTTGAAGGCTAGCCTGGTCTACATAGCAAGTTCCAGGACTGCCAGGGCTATGCAGAAAAAGCCCTATCTCAAAAAACCAAAATTAATTAATTAATTAAAAGGGATCAGAGATCTGTAATTGTTTTTACCAAGTCTCAAACATGATCCATTTTTAACAGAAGTAACCCCCCCATACATTGCTATATTGCTTGGCTGACTACATGAATCCTTTGACAAAGAGTGTGTCATTTTTACAGCTAATAGACTGATATGATAGTAAACAAATGTCTTTCCATTTGAAAGAATTTATACTTGAGAAAAACACATTTCCCCACGACCTTCCACTTATCATCCATGAGCATGCATCATGGGGATGGGTACAAGGCAATCCCCACAGAGAGGATTTTCAGAACCTGCTTTGATTGGTTGGGCTTCAGCTATTTTTAAAAAATGTACCTACAAATTAGGCATGCAGATTGTCGTTTCCAAGTCTTCCTGGCTTTGTTCATCTTCATAGGAGAATAAGGCAGCATTTAGACCCAAACGTTTTCCTGGCAGTGTACAAGCCAGGCCCCAAACATTTACCAAGAAAGCGTCCTAGAGTCCAGTCATCTTTCAAACAGAAACACTGTTTAGCTACAAAGAAATCACTTTAGGACAGAGCTGTTTCAAACCAACAGTCACTGTGCCTACAAAAAAAGATTCTATTTTGGCTAGCAAATACTTCCAAAAAAGCCTCTCTATCCATCCATGGAAAAGGAGTGAGTGCCCCCTGGTGAAAATGTGGGAAACGTTTCCATATGTTGTTTTTGGCTGGCAAGAAGGTGCAGATGTCTTCACAATAAAAATACACTCGCTGAGAGTGCTCATATCCTTGAGAAGAGCGGGCACCATGTGCAGGGCTGGATCTAAAGGTGGTAAGGACACACAAAGGAAGCAGGAAGGAGGACCCACACCAAACAACACATTTAAATGCAGGGAGGGTGCTACACACCTATAAGCTCAGAAGGAAGCAGGAATGGATGCTGAGGCAGGAGGATTGTGAGTTTGGGGCCAACTTGGACTGCGTATCAAGACTCCATCTCAGACAAACAAACAGTAACAACGTACAATATACACAGAACATAAATACAATAGACATCCAAGCTTGTTCAGCTCCAGGGACCCCTAGATCTTCTAGTCAGTGCAGGTTCCAGACTATCTGGACAGAGGTGAAGTGAAGAGTTTCTGGGCAGCAGGACAAAGGTGGGGCAAAAATAGTTCAGTGGGTTTTAGAGCCTTACTTTCCTGCCCTGTGACATCCTTTCGCTCAAGTTGCTGACTTTATTTAGGGCAGGATGAGCAGGATGAAGATTCCATTCACATTCAGTCCTCACCCATCTTACCAGGGAGAAAGGAAAACCAGTTTGGTGGGGGTGCGGGGGGGGGGGGGGGGATCTGTGAGGTAAAAACAAACAGCATGTTGGTTCTGTGATGCTAAACTGTTGAGGCTGGACCACTGCAAAGCCAAGAACAGCCGGGCAGACTCCTGGTCTGTAACCAGGGAACTGGCCCAAGGCTCTGTTCATGGGCAAGACCGCACAGATGTAGCTGGACCTTGCCAGTCCTCCACACATCCGGACTTTCTGCAGGACTCTATTGTTAGGCTGTCATTCAGGATTCTGCCTGTGTGCTCTGTGCTGCTGGGGGAGGAGAGGATGAGGGAGGAGCATGGACTTAGGCTTCCAAGCTGGGCTCCACTCCCAGCCTTACTTCTCTCTTACTGTGTGATGGGGAATGATGTTAACCCTTCCAAGACCATTTCACAACTGTCCAGTGAAGACAGTCCTAAGTGTCAGTAGTGGTTACGGCTTTAGTTGGCGGCATGAACCTGAGAGAGCAGGGTCTAAAACTAAGGCGGGCTAAAGTCTCATGCAATAGCTAACTTTAGTCAGCTCATAAGACAATTTATACTGGGGCAGGGGAAGGCAGGGGGTAGGAAGAGTTACCTGTGTACAATCATAAGAACAAGCCACATGTGGCAAAAACTTATTTGTCCATATCAACAGCTGAAGATCAACGGCTGAAGTAAACTCACTCCTAACCACTACACCTACAAGGGGCACGAGAACACATTCCAAGAACAATTCTGTGTTTTGAAGAAACCAAAGTCACAAGATTCTTGGCTGTTTCTTGGAGTTTACTCACGAGCACTCAGAATTCTCACACGACTCTATACTTGGACTGTGTTCCAACACCGTGGTTTGAAGGGTAAACAGAGTCATAAAAAGTGAAGTGTGACATCCCAAACATGGTGTGGACAGTTAGTGTTGAAGACTTGGCTTCATCCTTCTTAATTCTCAAGAGAGCAGAGGCCTCCAGGCATTCACTAAAGTTCAACAACCAGGTCATCACCCAGAAAATGATTTTGAGCTAACAGCTTGAATTGTGTTATATCCAGAAAGGGTCTCCTGGGCCTAGGAAATGCCACAAAAGTTTGATGACCTGAATTTGATCCTAGGATCCCATAGAGGAAGAAGGGGGGCAACTCCTGAAAGATGTCACCTGGGTGCCCCCATATAATAATAATAATAATAATAATAATAATAATAATAATAATAATAATTTTTAAAGAAAGGTTCCCCTCACTTCTTTTCACACATGCCCCATTTCAGCACACTAGGGATAATAAAAGTAATAATAATAACTAATTATGGGTCCTCAAGACAGGTACTCTACTAAAGCTATCTTTAGTTTTTTGATTATCAAATACATAATGTGTGTATTTAAAGAGTCGAAGAGTTGTTAAAGATGCTCAGCAACTGCCATTCTTTGCCCCACTATCATCTTCTCAGTAACCACGACTCGCAGAACTCCAAGGAGAAAACACTGGTATTGATCTGCACATCTCTAAACAGCGTACTTCCTATGGTATCTTCAACGTTTCCTTCTAAACATTATGTGTTGACCTCTTCTACTTCCAATGACAACGGGACTTCTTTTTTTCCCCTTGCCTCACCAAATACCCTCATTCCCACACACTCTTCTCAATAAAACCATTTGTAGTTTTCTCATATCAATATTCAATGTTGACATTTCGACTATATAGTCATGAATAAGCTAATAATGGCTGGTTTCTCTCCTGTGTAGTTTTGGTTCCCCTAGAGATAATGACCTCATTTTCTCTCTAGTTCCCCCCCCCCCCCCGGGAACTTATCACTAATGCAACTTTAAACTTTCTGCCTTTTGTCTAAATCTCTTTTCAAGATATTAGCTGCTGGGCTATCTAGCAAGCTTTTCTTGGAGAAAATCCCCTAGAAGGCTCTAGTTGGTGCCAGAGTTGATTTGCTTTCTTCTCCCTCGTGTTGAGGCTCCTCTTTCCTGAATCCCCTCTCTTCTTCCTTGTCAAATCCTCCCCTCTTTTGGATGGAACACATCCTTAAATAGCTTCTAGGGAACGAATTTTCTTAACCTAAAACATCTTTATTCAACTCTCTTATTTCCTTTTTTTTTTTTTTTTTTTGGTTTTTCGAGACAGGGTTTCTCTGTGTAACTCACAGAGATCCACCTGCCTCTGCCTCCCGAGAGCTGGGATTAAAGGCATGCGCCACCACCGCCCAGCCACATTTCCTTTCTAAGTACTGGACGTGAATAATTTTTTTTTCTTTTTGTGTGGTTTTTTTTGTTTTGTTTTGTTTTTTATTTTATTTCAAATTTTATTTTTTATATGAATATTTGTGTTTTAATTTTAGATATCAACCATGAGTTCCCCTGCCCTCCCCCTCCCGCCCCCGCCCCCCATTTCCATCTCCTCCAGGGCAAAGACTCCCCTGGGGATTCATTTAAACCTGGTGGATTCAGTACAGGCAAGTCCAGACCCCTCCTTCCAGGCTAAGCAAAGTGTCCCCACATAAGCCCCAGGTTCCAAACAGCCAGCTCATGCACTAAGGACAGGTCCCCGGTCCCACTGCCTGGGTTTCTCCCAAATAGTTCAAGCTATTCAATTGGCTCACTTAGCCAGAAGGCCTGATCCAGTTGGGGGCTCCACAGCTTTTGGTTCATAATTCATGTGTTTCCATTAGTTTGGCTATTTGTCCCTGTGCTTTTTCCAATCTTGGTCTCAACAATTCTCACTAATACAATCCCTTCTCTTCCTCACCAATTGGACTCCTGGAGCTCCATCTGCGGCCTGGCCAAGGATCTCTGTTTCCACTTCCATCTATTATTGGATGAGAGTTCTAGCACGACAGTTAGGGTGTTTGGCCATCTGATCACCAGACTAGGTCAGTTCAGGCTTTCTCTCAACCATTGCCAGTAGTCTACAGTGGAGGTATCATTGTGGATTTCTGGGGGCCTCTCTAGCATTTTGCTCCTTCCTGTTCTCATGTGGTCTTCATTTATCATGGTCTGTTATGCCTTGTTTTCCCTTTCTGTTCTTGATCCAGCTGGGATCTCCTGCTCCTCTAAGCTCTCTTTCCCTCGAAACTTGCCCTTCATTACCCTCACTCATGTCCAGGTTGTTCATGTAGATCTCATCCATTTCTCTGTCATTGGGTGATCCCTGTGTCTTTCTTAGGGTCCTGTTTTTTAGGTAGCCTCCCTGGAGTTGTGAGTAGCAGTCTAGTCATCTTTGTTTTACATCTAGTATCCTCCTATGAGTGAGTACATACCATGTTTGTCTTTTGGAGTCTGGGTTACCTCACTCAGGATGATTTTTTTCTAGATCCATCCATTTGCCTGCAAACCTCATGATGTCCTTGTTCTTCTCTGCTGAATAGTACTCCATTGTGTATATGTACCACATATTCTCTATCCATTCTTCAGTTGAAGGGCATCTAGGTTGTTTCCAGGTTCTGGCTATTACAAACAATGCTGATATGAACATAGCTGAGCAAATGCCTCAAGGGCACTAGGCACACACATGATACACATACACACACACACCGGCAAAACACTCACACATATAAAAAATTTTAATGTCTTTTAAAAGGAGTATAAAGACAGCTGTGTGTGATAGCTTATAGCTCTAATTCTAGCACTAGAGAGGCCGAGACAGAAGGACTCCTGTGAGTTTGAGGATAGTCTGTGCTATAGAATGAGACCTTGTCAGAAAGAAGGAAGGAAGAAAGGAAGGCAGAGAGAGAGCAGACAGGGAGAGAGGACAGGAAGAAAGGAGAGGGGATAGAAAGAAAGTAGAAAAGGTAAAAAGAGAAGAAAACCAGTTTGGCAGCTCTAGAGGCAGATACTAATTGTGAACTTCACCTGACCTGGCTGAACACTTCCCTTATCCAATATACACAGATCAGATCAGAGTCCCCAGAGAAACCTCCTATCCTAGACCCCCAGGAAATACAAGGGCCTGAGCATCACTTTAGAGGCTGAATGAACTGGGTACACATTCTTCACATCCTCTGTTTTCAGTAGGATGACAGGGCTGCTTAATTTTTGTCATGTTGAAACAAACCACATTCACAGTAGGAGGAGGGAACCTCTACTGAGACAGTGCTTCCATCAAATTGGCCTATGGACATTTCTATGGATTATTTTCTTGATTGATGGTTATGTGGGAGGGACTGTCTCACTGTGGCTGGTACCACTCCTGGGCAGGTAGTCCTAGAATGTAACTGTTAGGGTCCTGGAGAAGTTTCATAAAGACCACCATCCATGTATGCAGTCAACAAGAACATTTATTACCAACATGCTGGGGTTGTCTATCCAACTCAAAGGCAAAATGACTATGACCCTAAAAGGCACTCACAGGCTCCTTTTAAGCATAGCTAAGGGGAGTTCCTAGGGCAGTTAGGTCATTTCAGATATGACTGGCTTAAGCAAGTGGCAATCATATTATTACATTCTAATTGGCTAGGACTAGCAGGGATTGGCCAGAGCTATAGTTAGTTTTGTTTTGTTTTCATTTGGGGCAGGCCTGGACAAGTCCCAGGCTTTGCCTTTATTTGGTTATTACCTTGAGCTGTTGTGGCTCAGGCCTGATACTGCATATACTGGTCCTTGCTGTCGGGGTTATTGAAGATTGATTGTCCTTTGTTCCTGGTTCTTTTAGAAACTGCTTGTTCGGTCTCAGGAAATTAAAACTGAGGCCTGATCTCTGAGAGAAGACTGAGCAGCCTGTTATAGCATCTGCTAGATCCTCTCAGTAACAACAAAGCAAGCTGAGCAAGCCATTGAGAACAAGCCAGTAGCCAGCTTCCCTTCATGGTTCCTATCTCTGGTCCAGCTTCAGTTCCTGCCCTGATTTCCCTTCATGATGGACTATGATCAGAACCTGTGAGCCAAATAAACCCTTTCCTCTCCAGGTTACTTTTGGTCATTGTGTCTATCACAATAAAAAGCAAACTAATACAGTGACCCCACATTCAAGAATAACAGGGTTCCCCAATCTAGATAGCCTCTGATGAACCTCACTGAAGAATAAGCTCCTAGATCCTCATTAGAATGAAGAGGGGTGGTTGCCAGCTGTGGCATGGAAAGAAAAGGGAACTAGAGTCCTTCTTGTTGGTCAGTTCTGCTTTGGTCTAGTTCAGAGGTATGAGGCAAAGTCTTACTCTAGCCCATACTGGCTTGGAACTCTCAATCCTCTGCCCCCTGAGTGCTGGGATGACACATATGTACCACCATGCTCTGCTTTGTGATTGTTCTTAAATATGTTCAGTAAGTCCTTCTGGACTGTGACTACTACTTTATCTCATTTTGCCCGGAGCCCTGGGATCTGTCATCAGGTTGGCTTTGTATTCTCTGCCTCCAAGGTGAGGATTCCATACTGCAGAGTTTACTGTTCTGCTCATCTGTTCCTTGCTCCCCATATATCTTTGCTGTCTTCTCTCCCATCCCCTCAAACACACACACACACACACACACACACACACACCAAAAAACAAAAAACAACCACTACCTACCCCTCTTAAACTATCCTTTTTATGAAGTTTAGGAGACAACAGAACTAAGTTCAAGGCATGGATTTGTTTCTTGGGTGTAAAGAAGGCCTCTGAGAATTATACATGACATGAATACAATCTTCATCTAGGGAAAGTACAATAAGCATGCCCATTTCACAGCTGCAGAAAGCACTCAGAGGAGAGTTTCCCAGGGAACCACAATGAATAGAGGCACCCCTTGGATTTCAGATGAGGCCCATGGGACACTAGGACCTTATTTTTCATCCCTATACTTATATGTGGCATGGGAAAAGAATGTGGGTCTAGACAGAAACACAGTCTGAGGTCCAAGCTCCAGTGGTAGGGAAGGAAGGGTCACAGATGTATGGGTGGCTGGAGAAAATATAAAGACTCACAGGCTAATAATACACTTTACTCCAGGCAAAGGCTGGTAGGCAGGCAGACACCAGCAGGCACACAGGCTCCACTGAAACCACACAGGCTGACAAACAGGCTGGTAAAGCCTCAGGCAAAGGCTCCTGACCTTAAGGCTGTGCTTCATATTTTTCCAAACAGCAGAGTCCATGGGCCAACATTCAACCCTGGCTACACATATGGGCAGGTGGATTACAAGTGCTTTAGTCTGAATGTCCCTTTTTAAATTTTGTATTTGGGAGGTTAGAAAAACTGCTCAACAGTTAAGAATACCAACTGCTTTTCCAGAAGACCCAGGTTCAGTTCCCAGCACCCACATAAACTCACAACTGTCTGTAATGCCAGTTATAGATGATCCCATGGCCTCTTCTGGCCTCCTTGGGCACTGCATGCACGTGGTGCACAGACATACATGCAGGCAAAACACCCATATCCATAAAAATAAAGCTTAAAAGAATTATTTTATTTGATGTTTAACTATATACATGTATCAGGTGTGTCAGGCATATTCTCTCCTTCTCCTCCTTTTTCTCTCCCTCCTTCCCGTTTACCCCTTTGTTTCCCTGAACACTTCCATCTCATATGTAACACATGCTCCATGAGACTATATAAAGTCTTGGAACCATGAATGAGAGAAAACATATTTGTATTTGACACTGACTTAGTTCATTTAATATCATTATCTCTATCCAGTTGCATCCATTTTCTGCAAATGACATGACTTCATTCTTCTCTGTGCCTGAAAATCCCACTGAGATTACATCTGTATTTTTCTTATCCATTTACCCCTCCTCTTCCCCTCCAACTCTTCCCAGATCCCACCACCACCACCACATGTTGCCTGCACAAGACCTGTACAAGATCAAGCCAATAAACATTCTAGCATGGATGAAGGGGGGACACATGAGTCTCCGCCCTCTAGGTGAGGAGCTAGCTATAGTTGATGATTAATAGGAGATGGATAAGCAATTCTCTTTAGGAATGTGGCCCCCATTCAGCCAAATATAAGACCATCTTGAATCTCTCATTCTAGCTGAGTACAGTTGCATCATGGGTCCACACAGAATCAACAAGGAAATTCACAGAAATATGAAAAATAACACACTCTCCTTGTTGTTTGTTTGTTATGGTTTCATTCACAACAGTAAGTGCAAGAGTTTTTTAGAATATTTATAGCATCAATATTCATAGCACTCCAAGAAACAAAGTCTGACTGCATTTTTAGCTGGCCTGCTGGAACTCACTACAAACTAGGCTTACCTTGAACTCAAAATCTGCCTGCCTCTTAAGTGCTAGGATTGAAGGTGTGTGTCACAAGCTCCATGTAAGAATTTTGATGGAACATAGACTTGAGTGGAAGAACATGAACATGATCAAGTAGACACAGGTAAAATACATATGTAAAAAGTATCCAATGCTGCTCAAGGACATGGTAATTTTTCCCTTATGGAGACAGTGACTGGAGGGAGGAAATATGTGGTTCTAAGGTTCTAGAAATAGTCTCTCAATACGAGCAGTTAAGGTATGGCCACATTCACTCTTGTAGATCTTTAGCAAACTGTAGACTCACCTCATGTGAACTTGTCTGTTGGTGTGGAATACTTCAATAAGAAGTTTAATGGGGCAGGAATGGACACATCCACAAAATACCCTCACACCTAAGGCTCAAGGAACATTGCAAAAGTGGGGGCAAAAAGATAAGATTGTAAGAGCCAGAGAATCGGGGAGTTTGCTACACCCATAGAGTCTCACAAACATGACTGCCCACACATGAGCTGAACAAAGAGGACACCAACAAACATGCCAACGTGCATGGGGAAAAGCTCAGGAGACCTCAACCCTACCCAAGAACTATAGACAGCTGAGGAAAGCTTGGTGTGAGAGAGGTGGTCCTCCCCAGAGAAGAGCACACCAATTGGTTGTCCAATGCCAAAGGGTCAGCCCTGAAAACATGCATACAAGTAATATTATATGGACTCAACAGGTTATAATTGGGACTATAATCTCAGCTACTTTAGGCTGAAGCAGGAAGGTTAGGTTCAGGACCTGCCTGTGTAACACAGTGGGGCCATTTTTCAAAGGGAGGGAAGGATGGACAGAGTGGGGGGGCGGGGGGACAGGAGAAGGGGAGGTCTGGAAATGCTACTCAGTCGCTCAGCACACATTCTGTCTGATGTTCACAAGACCCTGGTTCTAATTCTCAGTATCACAAAAAGGTAAAAAATGAAATTACCCAGAAAAAACTGAAGTTTGTATCAATCCACAACATTTTGGAAGCTCTCTCTTTGCTCTCTCTAAAATAAGGTATATAGCTTTATTTTACCCAGTGCTCTCTCAGAAGTAGCAAAGAATTCAACAAACAAATTTATATCCAGACAATAAAAAAGAACCAGAGTCCAGAAATAAAATATGTATAAATTTAGTTCCACATCAACCCTGCCCCATCCCATTAATTATAGTACAACAAGTTTGTTTGTTTGTTTATTAAGTTATGAGCAGAGAGAACCATCAGGTTCTTAAATACTCAAGTCTCACGAGTTAGGATCAAAAGTCTCGCCTTCATCTGAAGCTTAATAAACAGCGCTTGTCACTGAATGAGTAACAAGCTGATGTGTTTAAAAAAAAACAAACAAACAAACAAAAACAAACCTGGGGAAGCTGTGGTTCTACGGAACTTAAAGACTACCTCACGGGGCTGGAGAGATGACTCAGTGGTTAAGAGCACTAGCTGTTCTTCCAGGGGTCCTGAGTTCAATTCCCAGCAACCACATGGTGGCTCAAAAACATCTGTAATGAGACCTGGCACCCTTTGCTAGCCGAACACTGTCTACTTAATAAATAAATAAATAATTTTTTTTTTAAATTTAAGAAAGACTACCTCACCCAGGCTAATCTTGGTCTCCTGGACAGACTCTTGAACTGGCTGGTATACTGAATCTGGGTTACTTTATAAACTGTAGGAATTCAGATGTGTTGTTAGCTTAATGTGTGTGTCTCGGGTCACACCCTACTAGAACTCTCTCTGCAACAAAGTCAGCTTGTCTTTTCACACTTCTCAGAATACAGAGTGCAAGCCCTTAGCACACAAGAGTAAACAAAGTCGTGGGCTCTTTCTCTCTCTCCACCATAGTAAATGGCTTTGAGTTTTCCCATTCGTTGGTGGGGGGAGAAAACACTGCGTTCTGTTTTGCTGTGCTTAACCAGAGGAGTCCCTTAAAGCTTGGGGTGGGAAGGCGGGACAGTGAAAGGCTGATGGTTGAGTCTTTTGTTTGATTTTTATTGTGCATGACTAAATGTATTAGATCTGTTGGATCACAGAGAATGTGTGCCCATGAAGCACGGAGCTGTTGAATCTGTATGCATTTTGCCTACTAATATTGGTTGCCCTTTCCAGATACAAAAGGCCTCCACACTAACTTGGTATCTGAGTCGGTTTAATAAAATTACAATCGGAGCATGCTCGCAAGCCTTCTGTAGAAAACTAGAGACCCTTTCTAAAACCTTTACATAGATGATTTTTTTTTCTTCTCCCAAAAATATGTAGCAGAAGCAGGAAAGGAAGTGACGGACAGAATGGTTTGAGAAATCACTCTTCATGATCCACCACAAACTGTAAGCAAAGGCACATTTAAAAAAAAAAAAAAATCTTATCTAATCTTTTGAATAACAACACCCTGAGCCTTTGTGATGAGGGGTCTCAGGCTTGCCTCAGCCATTCCCTGTGATGACTGGGAAGTAACTGACTCAAGGGGCAGGCCATTCTTCACAGACTTGAGTTGCTTTCATTTTGTTTTGGGGTTTTGTTTGTTTGTTTGTTTTTTCTTTTATTTTTTGCAGATAGACAGGGCTCCTTCCAGACCCTGTGGTGAGAAATGGACCGTCAACAGGTTTGCATCAATTTTACTGTCCTTCCTTATGAAAAGAAAATTGAGATTCACTTCATCGTAGAAGCATGACAGATGTCTTTCTTCAAATCTCAAATGTTTTTTCTGTGCAGATTTTCAGTTGCGAAAGATTATTACTTGTGGGGGGTGGGGTGGTCTTTGGCAACATCTTTGCTCCAGGTTTGGGGGGAAAAAAAATCCCTCACCAAGAGGATTACTGCTGGCTTTATTGCCCTGTCACAAAGCCAGGTACTTTGAGTTCAAAACAAAAGGTAAAGCGATTGGAGAGAAGATCTGGCTGCTCCAGGCCCCCTCTCTGCTCTAATATATAACATTGAAGAAGCCTGTTTCTTTGTGCCTTGGTTTCCCCATCTGCAGAAGGAGGGCTTTGCGCTAGATTATCCTTAAGGCTCAAAGAAATCTTAAGCTCAGATCTGTCCCTGCCAGCCTGCCAGCCAGCATTCCAAGCAAACATGCTTGCTCCACTGAATGGCTGTTTCCCCCATCTTCCTAATTGCCGATATTTTATACCTGAACTTACAATTTCATCACTCACCTACCCCATATCATTTAAGGTCCCTCCTTTCTGCTTTGAAGTTCAAAGAAAGAGAAGACTTTGTATAATGAGGATGGCCCCTTTGAAATGCTCCCCGCGCAGCTGCAGGCTGGCAGATTCCGCACTGAGCGAGGAAGCTATTGTCATGCAGATGTGCTTCCAAGAGCTGCCGCAGCAAGAGCGGTTCCACGGGCCTTTACTGTATTTCTTCTATTATTCATAGAACACAATGTAAATGAAGCCATAAATTTTACCCCCCACACTAGATGTAGAAAGAAGATAATGGAAATTGTGAATTATGAATGAATCTCTGTTATTGTAATTCCTTAAGGATTCTGATGGAGATGAATAAATTCATGCAAAGACACAGACTGGAAACTTTCCCGCCTGCGTCCCCACTAATGCCTCTTGGAATGTCACAAGGAAGGGATAGACTAGAGATGATCTTGGTTTCACATTTACCTGCCAAATAATCTCACAGATGATCTACCTGAGCTTGAATGTATTCAAAATAGTCTCTTCCTGAGGGAGGGCAAGAATGGGGATGAACCATTGTCTCTCAAGCCTTCAGGCCTATCACTTAGGATCCTAAGCAGAAAACCTACCCTGAGTCCTAACATTTATTTGCTCTTTCAGAAAACTGGAGAGAGAAAAGGCAACAGTAGGTGTAGGGGGCGGGGGGGGGGGGGGGGGCAGTGTCTTTCTCAAGAAGATGAACCTGACGTCTAATGAAGCCAAGGATGCAGGTTGTTTTTCCTTCTCTGTTTTGATAACACAAATTCTGGTCAATGTTTCTCTCAACCATGGTACATAGTTCTTTTAAATAAGAGCAGCAGGGCATGACACTCGGAAGCTGTTCTGGTTTGGATAATGACACAGAGTGATTAGAAGCACTTCACTGATGTGAGGCAAAGCCTCTGGAAAATCTCAGCCTTAATCCAGTTCCATCCTGTGCCAGGCTTTTAGAAGGTTAGAGCACCCCAAAATGAGATTTGAGATGATATTTAACAGTTCAAGTATCGTTCGGAAAGAGTTCGCTTCTGCAAAACCCCAAAATAGATTTTTGACATTTTTAGACAAGGAATATGCATGGAGAGATGAAGCTGTAGACACAAGCAGACTTCTGTTCAGGAGTAACTTCTACTCTCAGACACAAAATCATTAAAAATGTAGATGTGATTATGCAGGTAGGAGTGAAAGATCCTCCATGAAAGATGCTAACAGTCACCACAACATAGCAGATGCAAGGTGAGTTCCCAGGCAGCCAGCATCCCCTCTGGGATTCAACATCCTTTTCTGCAAAAGGAAAATTTGGAGCCAAGCCATGGTGGTGCACATCTTTAATCCCAGCACTCGGGCAGATACAGCCTGGTCAACAGAGCGAGTTCCAGGACAGGCACCAAAACTACACAGAGAAACCTTGTCTCAAAAAAAAAGAAAGAAAGAAAGAAAGAAAGAAAGAAAGAAAGAAAGAAAGAAAGAAAGAAAGAAAGAAAGAAAGAAAGAAAGAAAGAAAGAAAGAAAGAAAAGAGAAGGGAAAGAAAGAAAGAAAGAAAAAGAAAATGCGGGGTCAAATGATTTTCAAGACAGTTCAGATTTAGTCTCTGCAGTTTTGATGTAGGAGCAGAGTGGGATGCCTGTGTCCTTGTGCTACCCTCTGCAGGGCTTGGATGATGAGGTGACTCAAAAGGCCAAGACACCATTTTGGGTTGAGGACTTAGGAAGGACCACGAGCTAATGTAGGGTTTCTACAAACAGTTGGGTCTGGGAGCACCGACAAGGTCACTGAGCTGCTAGCCAAAGGGGTTAGCCTTTGCCATTTGCCAAAGGTAAGGCTAGCTAATGGCCTAAGGATACCACCTTTCCAGCTCCTAGAAGATGAACAGCAAACTCCAACCTGGACTGACCATCCTACTGAAGATAAAGACTTCGTTCCCAGGGAAGGGGAGGGAGGGCGTGGCAAATGTGTTTATCAGACATATTCAGACATATTGCTTAAGATTCTAGACACAAAATGCTTGAACCTTATGACCCTGGACCCTGGAAATTTGTTTTCTCTTTTAGAAAAGTATAGGGAGAAAAAGCAAAATCAAGTAAGAGGCAAGGTTTTTCTTTAAAGGATGACCCAAACATCTAATGAAGTCAAGACTCCAGATTTTTTCACTGTCTACATTTGATTTGATAATGAGAATTCTGGTATTCTTGGGACTGACTGCTCAAATGACCGTGGAGAGTCTTAGAGAAACATCTGCCTGGTCCACATCCACCCTCTACCACTGCTTCCCACAATCAAGGCCCCACCACCTCTCTCCTTCTCATCAGACCTCCTGAGAACTCGAGGGGATCATCCAGCATCTAGGCAGGAAACCAGAGCTTGGGGTAAACTGGGACTGTGGAGCTTGGAGAAGGAGCTGCAGGATGTGGAAGACACTGACCAGTCACCAGGGACCAATGAGTGTCACCCCGGGAACAGCCTAGAGAGCTGCAGCAAGCAGCCAATGCCCTAGAACTGAAGACAGTGAGGGCACAGCAAGGGTCCCAAAGCCTAGATTCTCCCTACAGGTGGGGCCCAGAGGAAGAGGGGCCTGGAGGAAGGGCCTGTCTGCTAGGAATAGGACTCCTGGATGAAACGCAGCTGGTCTACCAGATGCCATCAGAAATAGGGGGGGAGGGGATAGTAGCATCCGGTGTCTCTCCTCTTACCCCCAGAAATAGTATCTATCAGAAGCCAGCTGGGCGAGAGCCCATAGCAAACAACCCTGGGGGATGAACCATAGTAGGAGGAGAGAGAGAACAACTCTCCAAACAGCAGACGATGCCCTACATACCTGGGAAATCTACAGAATGAACAGCTGCCCCACATGTTCTTTCTGCTTCCTCTGAAATTCAAAGCCAAGCACCAAGTCTTGTCTCTGAATTCCTGCTAAGGTGTTGAACAATGACCATAGGGCTGGGAAGAGCCCAGTAGCCAGACAGAAACATAAGAAGCTTGCCTGGCCTGGTTAATACCACTGATCTCGATATCTCTCTCTCTCTCTCTCTCTCTCTCTCTCTCTCTCTCTCTCTCTCTCTCTCCCTCCCCCCCCCCCCCCCGTTGCATGCTTTCCACACTTCACTTTTCTAGTGTCAAGGTCCTGTTACCTGTTTGCAATGGCCTCATTACCCAGTTTCCCATCACTGTCTCCACAGCTTAAAATTCACCATTTACATGAAGGAAAAGCCCCATTGCTTTTCCTACACAGTGGTTCTGTTTAATAAATGACAGGGCAGACAAATCAGCTCTTTCCCATCAAATAGATGAGATGCTTCATTTATCAACATGAACATCACATGTACAACATATTAACTCTTCATATATTCCGATCTGATGATACCAAGAAACAAAGACCTAGACTCATTCTTCAGGAGGGTCCAGGCAGAAGTCCACCTGCCTGCAGGTCTGACTCATGGTGCTGGGTCCTGCTTCCTCTCTGTAACATGATACACATTTTTAAACAAAGGCTGTCTTTCCTGGTACTTTTAAACTCTCACATTGTAGGAAGTGTGTAAATCACTAATCTACCCTTCATTCTATAGTTTGGCACACAGTAAGCATTTCATAAGGTTTTGTAGATTGAGGGAGTAAATAGTTGAAAAAACAAAGCAAGCCATCATATGGGAATATTTTCCAGCATGCTAGGAAGACATCTCTTCCTTGCAAAGATAGCCCAGCCTTTCACATAGACAAAGAAGAAAGCACCGCAGGGCTTGTGTGCCTCAGCATCATCTGCCTGCTAGCTTGTCATGGTTACTAAATTCTTTGCATAGATTCATTACTTAAGGTCCACACACATAGTCATCAGCTGTACCTCTTAAGCAGACATTTGACATAAGTGGCATTTTGAAGCTAGATTATAGGACAAAATAGTTGACAACGAAGATGTAAACTGAGGCTGCAGGATGTGGGGTTTGGGCTTGGGATCAGCTGATGCCCATTAAAATAATTCTCTGAGGGACACAATTTTTATGTCTGACTCTCCTTGGAAATCATTCACCTTTATGTGAAACTTTAACAATTAGTTTTAAAAGAATATTTTCCTTTTCCTGCATTTTGTGGGTTTTCCACAGTTCTTAAAGGTAAGGCTCGCTTACTTTCTACAGAAACTTACATCAGTTATGGATATGGAGGAATTTTTTAAAAACACCAAAATATTAAAATATATGGAAGGAATGAGGATCAAGGAATAGCTTCCCAAATGTAGTAGGTCCTCGGAGCCAGCTCAGGCTGCTCAATGTTTGTTTCCATCTCTCTTCTTGAAAATTGGGATGTAGTCAGCCTCCAGTGGACCATAGGGCCACATTGGAAACTCCAACAATTGATGCCATATGTGGTCTGATGTTTTAAGGATCCCAATCTTCTGTAAGCAAGACATGCTTGTCCTAGTATCACACAACACAGAATTTTCATCATGACAGAGTCATTGCTCACCTCCTCTCAGTTGTGGGAGCCCACAACTGACTCAGTTTCCCAGTTTGAATCTGAAGTCTATTCTGAGTCAATAGAGTTCAAGCTCGCTTGCTACTGGGCTGTGAGAAAGTCCTGATTAGCCCACAGGAAGGAACACACTATCTAGCTAGACACAGGCTGCTGATGCCAGCTGAGGGTACATTGAGATAGAAAATGAAACTGCCTGCTCCTTGATGCAAGGCAGTATAGACAGTGGTTGAATGTCTGTGCTGTGCATTGTCTACCTCTGTCCTTCAAGACTGTATATAAGCTGACTATGAAATAAACTCGGGGCTGTCTGCCATTGACTGGCAGACCTCTCGACTCTTTTCTGTCTTCTTCATTGTCTCTTCAATCCACATGCCTCTACCCAGCTACACAGCTGACAGTTGGCAGGCTCCAACACTTAATAACAAAGCTAGCCAGTGGATTGATATTCTTGTCAAACAAGCCATGGCCACTGGAGACATTGTTCTTGGTCAGCCTGCCATGGGGAAGGATCTTCTTGTGATTTCAGTGCAGTGGTGAGAGCCTTTCTGCCTAGCTTGGGCCACAGAGAAGGTCACACAGGTCAGATTTCAGGTTCCAATATAAGCTATCTTGAGCAGCACTCAGTAGGTCTTGCAGACAAATTCTTCGTATCCCAGACACTGTGACTCCCCTGTAGCCTTGGGTCACTCAGATGGCATTGATTATTTTTTTTCCTTTCCAAACACCTGGTTCTTAGCGACCTGCTGCTCTCTACCCTCCTAGGACCAGTCTAGTTTCTCAGCCACAATACTCTGTTCACCTGCATCTCCAAGTGGGTCTTCTTCTGACCAAGAAGAAGTAAGCACATCAGGGTGTGAGCCTTAGTACAGATGACCCGGAAGTACTTCTTCGTATTGTTGAAGTCCTTCATGCCCATGTCACCTTGTCATTTCTTGCAGGATTTGCCTTCTTCTAAGATTTGTTTCAGTTCCAAGTGATGCAGCTTTTGTATTCATGGCTGATGTGCCCAGCAAAGAAATGTCTTGAAAGGACAGAGGTCTCATAGAGTTTCCGTGTGGCTCACGATGCCCACAACCACAATGGGCAGCATGCTCACAGTGGTGACAAGCTCTAAGCTTCTCTCTTAGTCACCTTGCACCCTAGCTGAAGACCTTCTTGCACGATGCAGGAGTGGTCATGCCAGCCTTGTAGCCCAGAAAGGTTGTGAGGTGGACAGACTTGGAAAGGTCACTCCTGGAGAAGACCAAGAACACATCTCTTAGGGCAGAAAACTCCTGTGAGGTAATGCACAATCAAATATACCTGTAGAACCTGTCACACCTTACCAGTACAACAAATACAGATGACCTGAATAAATTCAGTGAGATTCCAAGAACTTTGTTTTCACTGTGTTAAAGATTGGACACAGAGGGTATCACTAAGCTCCCTAGGCACATCTTTTTCCCTCTTCTTCTTCAATTTATTTTAGTTTACTTTAGTTTAGTGTGAGACTAAACTAAATTATTAATTTATCTAGGCTAGCCTCAAACTTACAATCCTCTTACCTCAGCCTCCTGAGTAGTTGGGATTATAGGTGTGTGCCACCATGTCCCGCTGATAAACTTATTTTAAGCTCTGCTACTGTCACTGAGCCCAAAGTTATTTCCTATACTAATGATTGCCAGCCAGCTCTGTCTGATGTTTTTTTTTTTTTAAACAGACCATAAAGTGAGGTGTCAACTCCACACCATGGTGAACAGAGAACCAGAGAAGGGTCATCTGTTGGGGTTTTCTGTTCTTTTATTTTACATATTTCTTCTGTGTGTCCAGGGAGATCAATTCAGTGGACATATGGCTTGTCTTTTAAAATGGGATTTATGGGGCTATTTAAGTAATCATCACTGGACGTTCTCCTCCCCCCACCCCACCCCTGCTAACCTCCCACCCCACCCCGCTAACCCCCAACCCTGCCTGTCCAGTTTCACTGTTCCCCATGACCTCACATTACAAGTCTCTCAGCCAAGCCAGCTTTCTAATGTACACTGGATTTCATTTCCCCATCACAGATAGTATGACATCTCGCAGTACCTGTAAAAAGTCTTCAGTAGAGAAGCTCTCTCCAGCCTTGGAGAGCAGTGACGCAGAGATAAACTATAAACTCACAACCACCGGGAGTCTGCAGAGAGACAGCTATGGGATTCTAAAAGCCGGGGTCTCAGGACCTCTGCAGCTGAGTGCAAAGAGTCTGAGGAAGGACAGCCAGAGTAAAATGACTTCTATTTAACACACAATGTAGGACTGCAAGTGTTCAAACCACGTACAGAAACACCTACCGAGGCTTGAGGGAATGACGTCCTTACGGTTTGGACCTGAAACGCCCCTCACAGGCTCACGTTTTGGCTACTTGCCCCCTCTCCCACTGGTGGTGCCCATTTAGGAGGTTGTGGACGCTTTAAAAGGTGGGGCTTAGCTGGCAGAAGGGGGCGGGCCTTTGAAGGCTCTGTCTGCCCTGGTTCTGGCTTATGGTCCCTGCAGTGATGTGAACAGCTCCACAGTAGGGCCCACTGCTATGAACTGAGCCATGCCTTCCCCACCAAAAGGGACTGAAACCCCAGGAGCCCAAATAATCCTTCCTGCCCTAAGCTGTTTCTGTAAGTATTGTGGCCACAGCGATATGAAAAGAACTAACACATACTTCTTCCCTCTAGATTCTCTCTCTCTCTCTCTCTCTCTCTCTCTCTTTCTTTCTTTCTTTCTTTCTTTTTTAGACGGGGTCTCACTGTGTAGGCCTGATGGGCCTGGCCTGAAATTAACTCACTATGTAGACAGGCTGGACTTAAACTCACAGTGATCCACCTGCCTCTCTCACTTTCTAGTGGTGGGACTAAAGGTATGTGCCACCACACCCAGCCCCTTCTGAATTCTCGAATAAATGATAAATAATTATTACTATACATCATTTACTTTTAAAGTAACTTAGAATTAACCATAGTTTTGAGAGGGAGATTTTGAGTAAGCCCTCCACCTTCAGGAGCACTACTATATTAAGATTAGTTCATGGATCAGACATTAGTAAAGAAATAGGAGTCATGGATCATTTCAAGTGTCCAATTGGTACAATCAATGTAAATGTGACTACAATATTCTAGGCATCAATGTTCTAGGCAAAGAGAGAACGCTGTCTTACATTTGCCTCTTTTTCTCAGAGGCCTCCTCTCTGATTCTAACAGGCCAAGTTATTACTTCAGGTTCTGGAGGCCTTTACACCAATGTCCCCTAGTGTAGAATATTCTCCCTACAGCATTCTATATGCACAGACCCTGTCTGTTAGATGTCTGCTTCAGATGTCTTCAACAGATTTGATAGATTGGATCTCTTGTACCTATTGCTACAGTTCAAGTGCATTTGAGGCTCACCAGAACCGTGATGCTTAGCTTCCCAGTGTGGGGAGTACTTGGACTTTCCAGAAGGAAGTACTTGGGGATCAAACACTTTTGAGGAAGGATTAATGTTGGTCTTTTGAGAAGACTAGTTCCCATGAGAGCAAGGAATTATTTTTTTAAAAAGGGGGGGGAACCAGGGTCGAGCCTGTCTTTGTGCCATGGATGGTGGTTAATTCAGAAACTCACAACTGGCCAAAGTGCAGTGAGTGCTCAGGAACAAATCCAGTGGTTCTCAGCCTTCCTATGCTGAGACCCTTTCATACAGTTCCTCAGGTTGTGGGGACCCCTAACCATAAAGTTATTTCGTTGCTACTTCATAACTGTGATTTTGCGCTTATGAATCGTAATGTAAATATCTGTGTTTTCCCATAATCTTAGAGGACCCAAGGGGTCATGACCAACAGGTTAAAAACATCTGCACAAATGAAACATCTGTACCACACCCCTCCATCCAAATCTCAAGGACTATCTCGGGAGAGGGGTTGGAAACACTGTAAGAGCCAGAGGTTGGGAAGGCCAGATGGAAACAGTGTCTGTGGACACGGCTAGACCAGTGCACTCATGAACTCAGCAGCTGTGGTTGTCTATACAAGACCCACACTGTGATACAAATTCTCTGCTCCACCATGCACCCCCAATGCAAAGAAGCTTCTGAGGCTCTGAGCCCGGATAAACTCTGCCCCTCTTTACAATGACCTGTTCCATGCCCCAGCTAGGAAAGGGCTGCCTCTCATGGGGCCCATCCAACATTAAACTAACCTAGAACCTGTGTGTGATCTTCAGTCACTGCACAGGTCACACACCCATGAAGCTTTACTCTCCTGCAGCCCCAAGCCCAGGGCTTGGTAAATAAATGATTATTCATAAGTAAACAGAGAACAAAGATTCTGTGGCCTTCTGCTCCTCCTTAGTTCCGTCTCCCATTGTTTGAAGCCAGGAAATTTGAGTCCCACTCTGGTCATCCACCCCTGTGCAGCTAGCTAGCTTTGCCGCTGTTTCTTTAAAAGACAGAAACTTCATTGGCAGCTTCATCCAGCGCCCCCCTCCCAAGACTGAGATTTCTCAGAAGCTGCAGTTAAGAAATGTATTTTTGTGTTTCCTTAAAGGAAATTCCAGCGCATCCTTCAGTGAACTGCTCTTGAAGAGGTAGGAAAATCAATGCTTTCAGATAGCATTACATTGTCCTGAATAATCCCGAAGCTGCCCATGACTTACTGTAGAGGGTATAATTGAAGTGAGGATAAGCTGCACACCATTTCAAAGTCTACTAAATTGAAACCGTTCTTTCTGTTGACACATGCTTGGAAGCTGCAGATAATGTGATTTAAAATAAATACACTGGCCCAGGATACTTGTATAATTGAAATAAATATGAAATAACCCACAGAGTCTGCAGACTGTTGGGTAAATTAACCCCTTGTGCACAGGGTGACAAGACACCTGCGTAAGAAAAGGAAGATGGCCCTGAGTAGATTTAAGGAAAGAGAAGAGAATGCATGCTCTCTAATGAGATGGACACCAAATATTTAGGGACTTGGCCTGAGTCTTTGTAGAACACTTGTCCCTAGTGAAGAATTCTCTCTTTACTCTCATACAATTCATTTGTATCAATATTAAGAGATCCTGCTGCCTCAGGACCCAAGAGAGAGAGAGAGAGAGAGAGGATATCAGAATCCTCCGATGGCCCCAGGGGGAAAGGTCAAGACACTAGAAGCTACATTACAATGGATTCCACTGAGCCCTTTTGAGTAATATGTGAATGAGTAACCTGTCAATCAGGATGTAGCAGAAGATGAAGGGGTGGGTATCTTCCAGATGTTCTTCATTAGAGAAACAGAACCACTATGATTGGTAGGATAGGCCTGCTAAAGAGTTTCGGTCCTCAGCACTATGGAAGACAGTTAGTGATCTGCAGAGCTCTGCTGTCTCATGCCTGAACCTGAAGTCAACAGGCCTAGCTGCTAGGAAAAGAAAATAGACATGAGTGAGGGTGAGTGAGTATGCACTGGAACCAGAAGGACATTCCAGAACCACGTAAAAGACCTGAAACTGGTATCTGTCTCTCAGAGAAACTCACACAATCTCCTACCACCTCCAAACCCCTGGTATCCTTGATGCAGATGACCTGCAGGGAATATGTCAACCCTTAACCATGGGCCACCCAAGAACCTAGCTCAGGGTTCTAAAAAGCTGAAGGAGGAAGGCATAGGAGTGGGGGCAGCTGGAGTCCCACTCTCAGCCCTTACACAGTGCAAGCCAGTGTGAGCAGCAATGGCACCCGCTTCTATGGCTGTCCTGGAGCCTAGCAGGGTACACCTCTCTTCCATGACACAGCTCTCTTACAAGTTCTCTCTTGATGAGTGTCACCCAGGACCATGCAAGGGAGGAGATTCTGGAAAATTGAGGAAAGGGCTTTGTAGCCAGAAGTTTCTCCAGTCCTATCCGGCCCATTGGTCCCACAGCTGCTTATAAAATAATCATTCAGAGGCTTATATTAATTACAAACTGGATGGCCTGTGTCAGGCTTCTTGCTAGCTAACTCTTATAACTTAACCCATTTCTATTAATCTATATGTGGCCATAGCATTTCCAGTCTGCTGGCATCTTGCTGCTCCTTGGGCAGTGGCTGATATCTTCCCCACCACTCCCTTCTCCTCTCTGTATCTCTACTTGGATTTCCCACCTAGCTGTAAGCTTTCTTGCCATAGGCCAAAACAGCTGTATTTAGTAACAATGGGAACAGCATATATTCACAGCATACAGAAAGAATCCCACCGCACTTCCCCTTTTCTATCTAATCAAAAAGAAAGGTTTTAACTTTAACATAGTAAAATTATATATAACAAAGCAGTTATAAAGCAAGAATTATAATTACAATATCTAGTTTACTTGTATTTGGCAAAATTAGAAAATATTCTACCATCTATCCTGTTTTGTGAGTCTAAAGTTTTATGTCTAATTTATCTTTTATCATGACTAAGGAAAGCTATAATTATAACTATCTAGCCTTCAACTCCATCAAAGACCCCAGAAGGATATAATATTACCTAAGTATACAGGACGTGCATTGTAAGCAACTTCCAAAAAATCTAGAATGACAGAGACATCTGGCTGCCTGGACAGCCACCCAGAGTTCCTCTGCAATGTTGGGGCATCCATCTTCAGCCTATAGGTCTAGAGTTTCTCAATCACTTCTCCCTGTGTCTGGCAGAATGTCTGGTAGTCTCCTCTGCAAAGCAGGAACCTGAAGGACCATCTTGCCTTGTTTTGGCAGAATTCAGTTGTCATTTTCCTATAGGTCCTGCATGTCCACTTTATACAATATCCTGTCAAGCAGTCCAGGCAAGGGCATTTTTTTGCCCAGTGGCTAACTTTTGCCACAAAGAAAGAAAACTCCATAGTGAGTTTCTTCAATGCCCTTCATCCTCTTTGAAGTAGTTGGTGCTGCCAGGAGCAGATGTGTCTCACTGTCCAGAAAAGTCTAAGTTCTTAAAACATTCTAATTACCATATTTTATAGGTCTTTGAAGTATTTGAAGAATACCTACCTAATTGAAATATATCTTTATATATCTAAAAAATATAACTAACATGACTGTAAATTTGACTATCTTAGAAGACTAATTATTAATCTGTATTTCTTAATTATACATTACAATTTAAATGAGTTGCATAAACATATTATCTTAAACAAGAGTAGAAGAGTAGAAATATATATACATATAAGAAAATTAACTTTAATTTGTATCAATAAACCAAAATCCAAAGCAATGTAAAACATTTCACACAAGTTGTTGCTCTTTAAATGAAGATTCAATAATCTACCCTTTTATCCTATCATATCTATATCCCCTTTTCTTCTTTAGAAAGAGATTGCATTTATAATCAACCCTCTTTAAATAAAAATAAAGATTTATAAACAATATTTTTGGAATTTGGGCATAGCTTCTCATACTACTTCCTACTGATTGGGGGCACTGGCAACCTTACAGGGATCCTGAGAAAATTCAAGATAATGGTCAAGTCCTAGGAAGATCAGCTATAACCTTTGTTTATAGGTACCATCTGTTAAGGTTCAGGAGGTCTGGCTTGATCAAATCTGATCCATCTTAACCTGGAACAAATCCATAGCCTCTTGCTTCCTGTGGAAACAAAAGCACAGCCTCCTTTCCAAAGCAACATAACCTTAGATCCAAGTTTTAAAGTCAAGATATCTTTAAAAATATATATATTGGCTTAAATTAACAGCCTTTACAATCAAATGTCTTTCTGCAGTTAAAAAGCCTAAAGACAACACAATTCAGACTCTCTGTGTAATATCCATCTTTACGTGGCTTATTTTATATATATATATATAATTTTCTTTTTTAAGACTTTATTTTTTGACTATCTATATCCTTTTTCTTCTCTCTTTCAAGCCTACATAACCTTTTACACACATTGTAAACCATTCAGAGGTTTATTACCTCTGAATCTGTCTTTTGTGTATCTATAATCCTTTTCTGATCATTGCTTTAAGCTGCAGTGTGACTAGGACTGAAGCACAGACTTTGGCTGCTGACTCTGCCCATCTCAGCTTCCCAACATGGCAGAGGTACCTTTACCACCAGCTCTGAGCAGTGGGTCTCTGCCTCCATCAAGCAGCGTGTAGCCCAGAAACCTTTTTTTTTTCTTTTCATTAGCAAAAGCTAAATCCACTACATAGCATGCTGCATGGCTTGGAGACACCTCTGTGTACTGCAGCCAAAATTGGTCATACTATAGGTCAAGCCCACATGCCTTGAACCTGCCATACTTTAGCTCAAACCCACACATTGCAGCATCTCTGTATCATGGCTTGCCTGAAAGACACAACTAGAAAACTGTTTTTAGCTCCATTTTAGAATTTTTTTTAAAGCTTTCTCATGTTTTGAGTGGAAATTCTTGCTAGTACGTCTGGATGCCAAATGTAGCTGGAAGTTTCTCTGGTCCCACCTGGCCCATGGTCCCACAGCTGCTTATAAAATAATCATTAGAGGCTTATATTAATTATGAACTGGATGGCCTCTGGCTCAAGCTTCTTGCTGGCTAACTCTTATAACTTAACCCATTTCTATTAATCTATAAGTTGCCACGTGGCCGTGGCATTACCAGTCTGCTGACCGCTTGCTGCTCCTTGAGTGGCAGCTGGCATCTCCCCCATCCCACCCTTCTTCTCTCTATATCTCTACTTGGATTTCCCACCTGGCTGTAAGCTTTCTTGCCATAGGCCAAAACAGCTTTATTTACTAACCAATGGGAACAGCATACATTCACAACGTACAGAAAGACATCTCACAGCTGGGCTTCTGTAAGATGTAGTTACAACTTAGCTAAATAAACACAATGCAAATCCCCAAAGGACTGTAGTTAGCCAACTGCCAGAAACATGTTTTATGGGGTTCTTCTGAAAGTGTTTGAGTCAGGATACATTCCCAACCTCTAAGAGAGTGTGGTTGAAATTGGATACAGGCACAGAATAGGATAACAGGGGTGTGTCTGGAAACAGCAGTCTTAACTGGGGAACTTTTCCTCCATGGGACATTTGACAATGCCTGAGGGTACTTTGAGATATCACAACCAGGGAGTGTTACCCATATCCAGTAGTTAAAGACCTCAATGCCTCAGATCATCCTATAGTATACAAGATAGCCGCTCACTACAAAAAAATGCACAGAGCAAAATACCAGTGGGGCTGATAGGGACACCTGGACATAGAAAGGTAGCCTCCAGTTATGGGGGTCGTGGTGGTTTGAATGAGAATAGCCCCTATAAGCTCATATGTTTAAACACTTGGTCACTGGGGAGTAGCACTACTTGAGAGGGATTGGGGGTGAGGCCTTGTTGGAGTAGGTGTGACCTTGTTGGAAGAACTGTATCACTGAGGGTGATACAAAAAGTTCTTTCAAAAGCCCAAGCCCATCCCAGTGTCTCTCTCTTCCTGCTGCCTGAAGATCCAGGTGTCCAACATCATGTCTGCCTGTACGCTGCCATGCTTCCTACCATGCTGATAATGGACTACACTGCTGAAACTACACAGAAGTCCCAATCAAGTGCTTTCTTTTATGAGTTGATATTGGTCATGGTGTCTCATCACGGCAATAGAACAGTGACTAGGACAGAGATTTCTAAGAAAATCAGAGAAAACCTCATACTGTAGGCCATAAGATGTCCTTTGAGGGGAAAAAACATACTAGGTCTGGAGAAATGGCTCAGCAGTTAAGAGAACAGGCTGCTCTTCCAGAGGACCCAAGTTCTGTTCCTAGAGCTCATATGGCAGCTCAAAGCCATCTGTAACCCCAGTTCCAGAGAATCCAAAGCCCTCTTCTGGTCTATATGGATGCACAGACATACATGCAAGCAAAACATCCATACACATAAAATAAAAATAAATAAATCTTTTTAACTAAAAATAATAATTAAGTAAATAATTAAAAACTCCATATTAACTAAACAAATCTTCCTGTGAAAATAAATGAAGTAAGCCAGTATGTACTGGCAAAGTCTCTGGCAGCTAACAGAAAGTGAATAGCACCACAGACAGCGTGTACACTGCAATGCCTTCTTCATAATGATAATGGGCAACACATAATAATCCTTATTCTAAATTATTCTGTGTGTACATGTATTCACTCGATTGTGGAGGCCAAAGATTAACATCGGGTATCTTCTTCAATCCCTTCTCCACCTTAGTTTCTTAGACAGTCTCCTAGCAAGCCTGGAGCTCATGGATTCTGCTAGATTGGCTAAGCAACAATGCCAGGCTCCTCTGGCCTTCTCCACCTCCCTAGTGCTGGAATTCCAGGCTCATTGTCAGGTCAACATTTTTTTTAGATGGATTCTGGGGATCCAAACTAGTCCTCCTTCTGCAAGGCAAGCACATTACCAACTGAGCCACTTCCCCATCCTCTTTCTCCTCCTCCTCCCCCTCCTCCTCCTCCTCCCCTCCTCCTCCCCCCCTCCTCCTCCTCCCCCTCCTCCTCCTCCTCCTCCTCCTCTTTCTCCTCCTCCCCTCCTCCTCTTTCTCCTCCTCCTCTTTCTCCTCCTCCCCCTCCTCCTCTTTCTCCTCCTCCCCCTCCTCCTCCTCCTCCTCCTCTTACTCCTCTTTTTCCTCCTCCTCCTCCTCTTTCTTCTTTTCTTCTCTTCTACTTTCTTCTTTTTGTTTTGTTTTTGTTTGTTTTCAGCAGGGATATTACCATGTAATCCAGCATGACATAGAATCCATGTCATGGTTCAGACTCACCTCAAATCTGTAATCTTTCTGCTTTAGCCTCCCAAGTGCTGAGATTAAAAGTGTGTCATCATACCTAGTCACCTACACAACCATAACCCTGCCTTCCCTGCCTAACTGGCCTCCTTCAGACAAAAGTGAAAGTTATGCATTTGGTAATTAGCCCCATGAACTGTAGGTATAGGAAAGAAAGATGGTTAATACAGGATGTATCCTGAGCCCATTATCACTCAGCATAATTGGAGCTCCCTTGAGCTGGGAAACTCTTAACCATGATGGAAAGTAACTTTCAAGTAAGAGAACTGGGGCATTTCCCTACCAGTTCCCATCAGCCATTAAGTGAGGACTGGGGACAGGGAGTGGTAAATCCCTAGTGTTTTCACTATGTGGCCAGTCTTCAGTACCAGTACAGAGCTGATGTCAGAAAGTTCTCAGGCAGAGAAAGTTTAGTGCTCAGAAGCCCTGCACCTGTGACAAGAAGCCAAGGGTCTTAATAGTTATGGTGTGTATCCAACAAAGAATGTTATGGCCAAATCCTTTCCCTTCCCACTTGGGATGTAGGACAGAAAGACAATTTGCAGAGATTTTTATATACCTAACCCTAACCCTGACACCAAAGTACTGAAGACACAGAGGAAAAAGGCATAGATTTTCCCCTTCCATATTTTGAACGTATAAAGGAAAATAGGGTTTGTCCAGGACAGGCATTAAGAATCTTTTTGCTTAGTATGGTATATTTTGAGTTGGCTTATTTGGGGGAGAGATAATTTCATCTTGGGGAGTGTGTGTGTGTGTATGTGTGTGTGTGTGTGTGTGTGTGTGTTCATGTATATGCATATGTCTGTATGTAGGCATGCATACATGTTTGTATACATGTGTGGTGGCCTCTCACTCAACATGGAACTCAATGGCTCAGCTAGACTGGCTGGCCAGCAAGGCCCAGGGAGACTCCTGTCTCTGCTCCCACATACACTAGGATTATGCATACATGATCTATGTGAGCTTTCATGTGGGTGCTGGGCATCTGAACTCAGGTCCTCACACTTGTGCAGCAAACACTTGGCTAGCTGAGCCATCCACACTCCTCCTGCTTTCACTGCTTTGAGGCTGAGTCCCACAGTGTGACTCAGGCTGACCTTATACTCACTCTGTAGCTCAACCTGGTTTCAAGTTCCTGGGCCTCCTACCTCAGCCACCGGAGTGCTGGAATTTGCAGGTATGTGCCACCATTCCAAACTAGTTACAATTTCTGTATGATGGGTGACATGAAATTACATGAGCTACAACTGTCCTTGCTGCCATGTGCCTGCCTGCCTTTTGAGGTTTCTAATTGAGGCGTGCATGTGGGCATGTCACTAAAAGAGGTAGAAGAGGAAACACATGCACTCCATAGGGCCAGCAGAGTTAAAGAAATAAAATAGAGTTGGACAGAAAAGAAGCAACTGGGAGCCAAGGAAGCCATTTCATCTGATAGTCATAAAAATAACTGGCATTTGAGTCCCATCCTGGAGAATAAAGAGTCCCTATATACCCCAGGGGGAAAAAAGTCCCCAGAAGGGGGAAAGGTGGGAACAAAGGCCCCAGGGTAGTTTTTCTCTTGCTTTATCAAATTGCTTGATTGATTTGCTTAGAGCGGGGGCAATCTCCTCTGGCTCACGGTTTCAGAGGGCTTCTTCTTGCAGTCGGGAAGATGTAGTAGGGCACAGCAACTCACATTCTGTGGTCCAGGGATCTGAGAGAAGGGACTGCAAGCATTCAGCGGCCATTCTCCTTCCCACTTTATTCTGTCTGGACTTACAGAGTGGTACCATCCACATTCAGGGCAGGTCTTTCCCCTTGGATAATCCTTCCTGGAATCACTCTCACAGACACCCCAGAGGGTGTGCCTCTGTCTCTGAGGTGACTGTGTATCCAGTCAAGTTGGCAACAAAGAGTAAGCTCCTCAGGGTCCCAGTCAGGAAACCACCATGGCATGTTGCAAGTGTAGCTACATCTGATCCATCAAGGGTGGATGTGGATGTCGCTTGGGATAGACTCAGATGCCTTCATACCTTACTGGATGGCTCTGTGTACCCTGGGGAGCTGTGTGTTAACAGTAGCTCCTGTTGCTATGGGCTGGCATAGGAGGATTTCAAACAGGGGTGTGACTCAGACTCACATTTTCAAAAGTCCTCCCCTAGAGACCATGTAGACAATGAGCATGAGGTGGGGGCCAGAAGAGACCAGGACTCTGAAGGCTGTAAAGGTAACTTTACAGTAAGGTAAAGTAAAGTAAACTTTACAGTAAGGTCAGCCTTAGAGGACTGCATCACAGAACTCACTTCTCTGCATTCAGAGAGCTCATGCTGACCCGAGAGATGGTACCAGCAGGATCCTCATCTGCAGCAAATAACCAACCCCTCCCAGTGCCGCATAGCCCCTGGGCTGCCAACAAACATCCATTGCTGGATTTTTTTTAATGCTTTTGCTAAATGAGTTTTAAAAAAAAATAGACTAATTTTATTCACAGTCACTTAACAGCTGGTGGCTGCTAATTGTCATCTGTTACATTGGGCATCAGAATGTGGCATCAAAAAGTCTGTCCATCTGTCCTAAGCTCTGTCAGGATTCCTTATGCTTCCCATTCACAGGCTACCCCCATACCAATTTCCTGGAGCCAACTCACATCTCTTGGCTCCCAAGACAGGTTTCTCGGGGAAAGGAAAACAGAGAGAAGGATGTGGTGGAGGTGGGGTGCGGGGCTTTTTACACACACTCCTCTCAACCCAGACTCTTGAGTACTAGGATTATGGGTGTGCCCCACCATGGCCAGCCATTTGGGTTCTTGATCAAGAGGTCTCATCGGCTGAAGAAGTACGAAGTCACATGATTTCAAAGTAGGAGTCTAAGGACATTGTTCCCCATATGGTTGCATCAGCCCAGTACCTCCAATCCTTTCTATACAGAAGTTGTTAAAAAAGAAATAATTGAAGAAAAGTTAAAAGAAGGGGACATATAAACATCCACCATCCCTCAGCTTATCTTCACCTGAAAAATATGAATAAGGAAATATCTAGAAAGCTGCATGTCAAAGTGTTAGGAGCTTCTACAGCTGAATGATTAGATTTAATATTTCTTCTTTGTGTTGATCTGTGTTTGGTAATGTTCCTATAGGAATATAGAAACATGTATCATTTTGTCTTGTGCCTCTGTGTGTGTGTGTGTGTGTGTGTGTGTGTGTGTGTGTGTGTTACATAGACATGTATATATGCATGTCTGCATGTGTGGATGCTCATGTATTTGTGTATGTGGAGACATGAACTTGATGTCAGGTGTCTTCCTGAATTGCTTTCCAGCTTATTCACTGAGGTATGGTCTCCCCCTGAACCAGGAGCTCATAGATTTGGCTTCTCTAGCTAGCCAGCTTACCAGTGACCCCCTCTGCCTCTGGAGTCCCAGGAGTATGGGCCGTCCCCATACTTGCTCAGCTTATGTGAGTTCCAGGGATCTGAACTCCAGGCCTCACGCTTGTAAGGCCAGGGCTTTATCCAGGAGGCCCTGTCTCCGGCCACCGCCACTCCACCCTTTTTGGTTGTTGTTTCTGGGACCAATCTCATGCCTGGCTGACATCAAAGTTGATATCCTTCTTCTTCAGCCTCCCGTCGATAAGATCACAGGTGCAACAGCTCGCCTGTCACTCACTCCGGCAATAATAAATAAAAACAACAGACTTCCAGGTAAGATGGAAAACTAGAAACTGCCTCCATATGGCCTAGGGGAGGAGAGTGGGTATGAGGAAGAGCAGACAAGGGAAGCCTGGGGAACACACAGAAGTGGCAGAGAACCGCTGAGAAGCGCTGGGAGGCAGCTGGGAGAGAGAGACAGGAAATGTCAGCAAGCCAAACACAGCTGCAGCCACATGGGGCGGGGCACCAGCCTCATCCAAGGTGAGCCAGGTGACCCAGGTGAAGGGAGACTGACAATCCCAGCCCAAGGACAAGCCCACAGCTCTCAGATGCTCCGAATCCCACTACAGGTGTTGAGATGGTGAGTCTTCCGGTCATCAGTGTGAAGGAATCCCATAGTCACTGTCTGTGATGGGTATTCTCGATTTTCAACTTGACTGCATCTAGAATTAACTAAAACCCATGCAGTTGAGAAGACCTGCCTTAAATCTGGATAATCTGAAGTAGCAAGACCCATCCTAAATTCAGGCCCCACTTTCTGGTAGCAGCCTGTCTAATGGACACGGAAGAAGGAAGCTTGCTTTTTTGCCTGCTTGCCCTCACTCTCACTGGCCAGCTCATTCCTTCACTGACACTAGAGCCTACAAGTAGTAGTTCTTTGAGATTCTGGCATACACTGAAGACCAGCTGAGATATCCAGCCTCATGGACTGAACAACTATTGGCTTTCCATTGGGAGACAGCAATTGTTGGACTAGCTGGACCACAGCCTGTAAGTCAGCCTAATAAGTCCCCTATAGATAGATAGATAGATAGATAGATAGATAGATAGATAGATAGATAGATAGATAGACAGACAGGCAAGCAGACAGACAGACAGAGATTCATTCTGTCAGTTCTGTTCCTCTAGAGCACTGGTTCTCAACTTGTGGGTCACGACCCCTTTGGGACCGAACAACCCTTTCACAAGAGTTACCTTAAGACCATCAGAAAACACAGATATTTACATTATGATTCATAACAGTAGCAAAACTACAGTAATGAAGTAGCAATGAAATAATTTCACGGCTGGGGTTACCACGACCTGAGGAACTGTATTTAAGGGTTGCAGCATTAGGAAGGTTGAGACCCACTGCTCTGGAGAATGATACTCTACTGTAAGACTTGGAGGGCAGTGGCCAGGTGCTACCTTGAGAGGGAAACTTTCGAACTGACCTACCCTGCGAGGCTGAGAACAGGAAAGGACCACAAGTCAGGAGCCTGAACTTAACCTGCCAACGCCCCAGGATGAGAAACAGTCCTGAGAGGCAGTTGTGGAGAACCAGACAGGTGGGTGGTCCCAAGAAGTCCACAGAAAAAAGTAGTTCTGCCTCAGTGGGTCGAGACACAAACATCATCTCAGAATAACCCTCTTGGGTGTGGCAGCCTGAGCCTGAGGTCAGTACGTGGACCAACCTCAGGAGCCACGTTTCTGTGTCCACTGCTGTAGAATCCCAAACCCTGAAGCTCCACCAGAGTCCTTCCACACTCCCATGGCACTTGGGAGACATACCATCACCACCAGTTAGAAGTTCAGGCACAGCCTGGTGGTGGTGGTGGTGGTGGTGGTGGTGGTGGTGGTGGTGGTGGTGGCGGCGGGCGGCGCATGCCTTTAATCCTAGCACTCGGGAGGCAGAGGCAGGCAGATCTCTGTGAGTTTGAGGCCAGCCTGGTCTACAGAGTGAGTTCCAGGAAAGGTGCCAAAGCTACACAGAGAAACCCCGTCTCAAAAAAAAATGTTCAGCCACCCAAACTGCAGAGATGGTGGGGAAGGTTGCCCAGCCCACACTGCCAAGGTGAGTATGGCCTGCAGAGGTGCCTAGTATGAAAAGCGGAAAGGCTGCTAAGGGGAGCACAGCTCAGGCAGATGCGGGACTCTCTTTCAATACAGGCTCAGCTCTGGCATACATCACAGGAAAGACAAGACTCACAAGCCTGTGCACAGAGCTGAACTGACAGTCTCCATTCCTTGAGAACCCAGAAATGTGTCGTTCACACACCTTTCTCTTTCATTCTTCTTACCTTTCTTTTGATGTTTGTTACTGCGCTTTTCATAGTAATTGCACTTTATAACATCAACAGAAAAGCAAACTTTGTTTTTTCTTTCTTCTCTTCATGCATTCCTACAATTTTACATAATTTTTGTCATTAGAAAATTATTTCTTGGGCTGGAGAGATGGCTCAGTGGTTAAGAGCACCAACTGCTCTTCCACAGGTCCTGAGTTCGATTCCCAGCAACCACATGGTGGCTCACAACCACTTGCAATTAGATCTGGTGCCCTCTTCTGGCCTGCAAGGACACATGCAGGCAGAACACTGCATACATAATAAATAAATAAAACCTTTAAAAAAACTAAAAAATAATTTATAAAAAAAGAAAGAAAATTATTTTTTCCTCTTCTTTCCATCTCCCCCTATACTTCCTATTTTAATGTCTGCTGTACTTTTAGCATTATGACTTTGCTTTATTGGTTTTCGGCTTTTTTGAGTGCTTAGGGTTTTTTTTTTTTTTATTATTCCTTCTTACATTTATTTTCAAGCTTTCTAATTATTGGGAAATCTTTCAGGTTTTGTTTGCTTGTCCTTGTGTCCTTGCCTGTTTTACTCTCTGCTCTTTCCTCTTCTCTTCCACAACATTCCTTCCACCCCTCTTTTTCTTTCTTTATTTAACCCTCCCTCTCTATCTCCTCCTTCCCCTGACTCCATCCTTTATCTCACTCATTTACTACCTCTACATTTGCCTTAGGAGCTTTGCCTTTACCCTACATAAAATGTGAATATTAGGTTAAATTCCTGACTGGAAGCATCAGATTCTCCCTGTGGTTAATTCTGAGAAAAGCATATTGTGTGAAGACCCTGGCTTGGAAGCAAGGATTAATTGTTGCTTCTGGCACTGCTAATGGGAAAAACAGCTCTATTCCTTTTCAGTCTTTACGACATTCTGCTCAAAATTCAAATTCTAATCGGTATGGAGGCTCTTCAAAAGACAAAAATAGAAATATTGGATGATCTAGCTATACCACTCTTGCATAAACACCCGAAGGAACCCAAGTCAACACACCCCAGAGATGTCTATGCAATGATACCCATAATAGCCAAGACAGGGAACCAGTCTAACTGGACATCAACAAATGAGTGGGCCAGGGAAGTGTAGTAGACACGCAAGATGAAGATGGAGTTTCGCTCAGCCATAAAGAATGAAATTATACTACTTGCAGGAAAATGGATAGAGCTGGAGACCATCATGCCAAGCAAAATAAGCCAGGCTCAGAAAATTTTCACACATTTTCTCTCATATGCAGAGTTTGGGGGTATGTGGGGTGTGTGGAGGTGCAGGTTTGTGGGAAGGGTGCGCCATGAAAGTGGAAGGAGCCTATTAAAATGAGACAAAGGACAGTGGGAGAGAAATGGGAACGAGAGAGTAAATGGGATGGTAAATATGAACCAAGTACAATAAGCATGTGTAAAATATCATAATGAAATCCATTGTTTTGTACAATGGTAGAAAATACGTATGTACAATTCATATTCCTAGTACAGAGAATCTGAATGCACAGCAAAGGTCACCTGCCAGCCTTGGGTGTGATAAGTGCAAATGAGGGAGTAGGGGGTGGCCCGCCTAATGCTCCCCCAAGGCTTCAACTGATGGAATTCCTCCATGGAAAGTCGCAGTATCACAACTACATAGGAGAGCATGAGAGAGGATGAGGAAGCCTGTAGGTACTGTAGAGATCCAGGCAAGCGCTGATGCTAGCACATATCTGTGTGCATTGTTTATGTTTGTAAGACAAATAACTTTTGAACTTTAAATTTCCAAGTCAAGGTCACATTTAACTGAATTTCTAGTTCCAATAGGAGTGGAGCAGCTCCTATCAGACTGGTCCACATGCATGTGACAGACAGAAAGCCTCACAAAACACAGGAGAAAGTACTCATGGGTGGTTAGAAAAACTAGACAGATAAATACATGGAAAGACAGACAGGTAGATGATAAATGATAAGTTGAAAGTGAATAGATAGGTAGCTAGATAGATGATAGATAGATAGATAATGAAGAAGAAGAAGAAGAAGAGGAGGAGAAGGAGGAGGGCTAGATAGATGGATGGATAGATAGATAATGAAGAAGATAGATAGATAGATAGATAGATAAGAAGAAGAGAAGATAGAGAGAAGATAGATAGATAGATAGATAGATAAAGAAGAAGAGAAGATAGATAGATAGATAGATAGATAGATAGATAGATAGATAAAGAAGAAGAGAAGATAGATAGATAGATAGATAGATAGATAGATAGATAGATAGATAGATGACTATGACAGATAAATAGATATGTAGATAGGCAGGTAGATAGACTAGCATGAGATGATATCTGTTTATTGAAGAAAATCTAAACGTAAAGTATAGGAATTAGCATGGGGGGAAGGAAGGCTGAGGACCTGTGAAACCTGAATTCAAAGGACAACAATAAAAACAGATCAGACAGAGGGAAGGACAAACACACCCTCTGATTATTGTCAAGTAAGGACAAGGAAGACTCAAATTCATTCTCTTTTTAAAAACACATGAGGGCTTGGAGAATCAAAAGACCAGGGGACTGTGCCAATGAAACTCACCCTCCCCACCATTCTGGCTGCCTTCTCCCCAGCTCCTCCTTTTAACCATTGCCATCCTCCAGCAAATAACATTCTATGAAGAAGCCTCAAATATCATCTCAAAGAGAAGTTACAACTTCCAAAAGAGCCGTTATCTGACTTGTATAGATAAAACACAAGAAAAGAAAAGTAAAAGCTTAGGTGACGAGCACATGCATACAAACACAGACACACACACACACATGCACATATGCACACATGGGCATACACACACACACACACACACACACACACACACACACACACACGTCAGCTAGCAGCCAGTAAAACTGACAAGCATCTTTTCTCTACAGGATCAAAACTCCAAAGAAAATATACTCTCTAGGAAGCAAGATCACAAAGAAAAGTTGGAAAGAAAAGCTAGTAAGGTAAGAAAAGGAAGCTAAAAGAGATTATCGGGCAAAGCACAGAGAAAGCCTAGGAGAGACAGACATGGCAGTACTCACCTCTAATCCCAGTACTGGGATGCTCAGGTAAGAGGACCAGAGTTCAAGGTCACTACAAATTACATAATGAGTTCAAAGCCAGTAAAGACTATATTACAAGATCCTAGTTAGGTAATTAAATAAACAGACAAACAAAATGCCACAAGAGAACTTTGGGGGGTGATGTCAAGATCCCTATCTCATTGGGTAAGTGGTGACAGAGATGTGAACACTTGTCAGAGTCATCCAACTAGTTAAGTTCAGATCGGTCAGGAGGGGAGGCAGGAGGACTGAGAGCCGAAGACCAGTTTCCAATGTGCAGTGAGTGTGAGGCCAGCTTGACCCACATCAGACCCTGTTTAAAAAAAAAAAAAAAAAAAAACCCTCATCCTACACCTAAGTAGACACTTAAAATAGGCACATCTTAGGAAGGGCAAGTCAGTATTTTGACAATATTCTTTAAAAAAAAAAAAAAAGTTGAACTTTCCAGGTTCTTAGGAGAAACATGACACATACAAATTCTCAAGCATGAGGAAAATGGCAGAAATCCAACTGTGGAGGGAGGACAGGAAGGAAAGAAGGGAGATAAAGGAGAGAGGAAAGCCTGCAGGGCAGCGACAGCCTTGAGAAGAAAGCTCCAGAAGCCAGGCCAGCCCGAGACACTGCAGTCTTCCCAGTAACGTAGACGGAATAACAAGCTCCCAGTAAGATGCCCACACTTCATTCATCCTGATATGCTTAGCCAAAGCAGTGTTTTTTTTTAAACAGATGTGGACAGGCCCTCTGGGCCCCTAGAGGGGTGTGCAGTTTTTCCTGACACTGGCCACAAAGGTGAAGTCCCGCCAGAACGGACACGTTTCCTGCCTTGCTCTAACAGGAGTGAGCCGATTGGATTATATCAGGGCCACCGTGCCCACCTGGTACTGGGGATCTGAACTCTGATCCACACTTGTGTGGCAAGCCTGCTGACTCAGTCTTTCCCTTTAGAGACAGAATTTCACTGCATTGCTCAGGCTGGCTTTGAACTTATGGCCCTTCTTCTTCAGCCTCTGGAAAGCTGGGTATGTGCCACTACACCCAGCATAACACTGCATTTTAAGTGCTTTTAATTAAATTTCCATAATTATGAGTCATGTTCTGGGCGCTTTAAAAGATACATATGCATACATTATAAATAACTCACCCTGTGAGCCATCTTATGCATCTCATGCCCACTCATTTATTGTGTGTCTTGTGTAGGTGAAATTGGACTTTTCTCATTAGCTAACTTTTAAAGAATATCTTATATTAGACAAGATTGGGTGTATATGTCACATTTACTCCTTTCCAGTTTTTTTGACTTTATAATAATAATGTGTGATCATTTCACATTTTTGTGGCATCAAATTTAAAATTTTTTCTTTTTGATGATTTCACACATGCACACAGTGTTTTATGATCAAGTTCACCCCGTTGTCCTCTCTTAGCCTCCCACCCACTCCTGCAGACAATCTCCTTCCCAGGCAATCTGCCTCCTCCTTCCATCTCATTCTCTTTCTATGCGGGCCTTATATGTAACCACAGCTGCTTTGTGCTCAGGATTGCAATGGCCATACCATAGCCAGAAGACAGTCTTTTACAGCACTACTCCCAAACATCTGGCTCTTGTGATTTTTGTCTTCTGTGATGTTCTGTGGGACTTAGATGGTGTGATACAATTGTTTCATTTAAGGCTCAACAGTTGTGAGTTTCTGCATTAACCAGTGTGTTTCTGCATTAACCAGTGTATTTCTGCATTAACCAGTGTGTTTCTGCACTAACAATTGTGTTCCTACATTAACCATTGTGAGTTTCTGCATTAACCATTGTGTTTCTGCATTAACCATTGTGAGTTTCTGCATTAACCATTTAAGACTCAACAATTGTGAGTTTCTGCACTAACCATTGTCCACTGCAAAAAGAAGCTTCTTAACCAAATATCAGACCAGACTAGTCTGTGCCTAAACTCCATTCTTACAAGATAATAACCACATGTCTGTTCAGTAAAGCATCAGAAGCAGGCTCTCCACCATGGCCTGTCTCCTCCCCAGCCACAGCATTTGTTCAGTTTTTATAGCACCAGGGCCTCAGGTCCAATCAGAAAGTGGCCACTGTTGCACTGGGGGTCACATCCTATGTGGCGAGCTGATGACAAGCAGAATCCGCAGCAGGGTGAGGCTGGTGGGAACTCTTGCCCTCCAACAGCTGCCCAACACCGCTGGCCCTCTGGATGCTACTCAACAAGGTCAGTTTCCTGCTCAGTTCCAGCTTCATTCCTTTGTGTCCCATATCCAAACTATGCGGTTCCTTCAGCAATAAGGTCTTGGATCTTGAACCTTCTGGTTCTTAGTGGCAAATGAGAGCAGTGAAAATAGTCTCTATAGTTTTGGGAGCCATTGGGGTTTCCCTGGCCAATAATACATAGAGAGGTATCCCTCATCTGACATGGATTTTCTTTAAAAATGAAACTGTGGCTTCTGGAAGAAGCGTTATCCAATGGCACAGGATACCTCTCTTTAAAGTCTTTTTTAAAAAGTAGTTTCCAGTTAGCCTACAGATGAATAGGTTATGTTGGGCTTTTCTATGCATCCTTTTGGTTTGGTCAACCCCCTCTCCCACCACCTCTTTTTCTTTCTTCTCCAACCCCTAAAATATTTTTTTTGTGTGTGGATTTGGTTTTTTTTTTTTTTTTTTTTTTTTTTTTTTTTTTTTTTTTTTTTTTTTTTTTTTTTAGCATCCTGAGATGTCTTTTTTTGTCCTATTTTTCTGAATTTTGTGTTTCTTTACAGTGTTTTCACCACTTACATCCCTGGTCTGGTTAAATGTTCTATTGAGTCAGCATTTACTCAGGAATGAGGGGTGAGTTAGGACCTGGGCTGGTCATCCCACAATGACTCACCAGCTGATACAATGTCTTTCATTGAAAACTCTCTTCTCTACACTGATGAACAGCTGCTCATCACATCATATGTTTTCATAGGTATCTGGGTTTGGTTCCAGTCTCTTTCTTCTCTCCTGTCTGTTCTATGCACCTGGACCAAGTTATTTTTATTTATTCTTGCTTTACATTTTCCCAGAATGAGCTTTGTTCATTCAAGGAATAGTCCATTGGCATATTAATGAAACTATATGAGATCTAGGAGTTTGTTGACCTAGGATGAAATGATGTCATTACAATGCTTAATCCTTCTTCTAAGGACAGAGTTATATTTTCTTTGGAGTTTTTCTACTTTTCAGGCCTTAAAATACTATCTTTTTATAAATCCTTTACCTTTGAAAGCTTATTTTTTCTACTTGGTAATTTTCTTTTTTTATGAGATTCTAAGGATTGAACCAAGTGTGGTGTGGAGGCTGGGCAACAACCCACCTGCTGAGCCATACTCCAAGCCCCATTTTATCCTTTGAAAATTCTTATTTTTGGGTAATTTTTCTTTATGTGTTCTAATTAGAATATTTGTAAATAGGAAGATGTTATCTATATATAAAATGTGAATATTTTATTGTATTCTCTTTTTTCTTAGAGTTTTTGTTGATCATCTTTAGTTTCATAGGCATGCAATCACATCAGATACACATAATCATTATTTGTCCTTTCCCTTCCCAATTTTAACTATCATGTTTATGCAGTTTACTAAAGCTCTAGAACAATGCTAGATAGTATGGTGGCTGTGTGCACTGTATTTTATTCCAGATCTCGATGGGAATGTCATGGCAATTTGCTAGGATACATGATGATGAGTTTTTCTTTATGTATGTTTGAAGAAGTCATATTAAAGTCCCATCTACTTTCTTATATTTTAGTAGTTTTTTCCCCAGCTAAGACCAAGTGCTGTGTTTTTTTTCCAGCATCTTTACCAGCATCTTTGAAGATGATTCTATCATTTTTCTAAGTTGACATGTGGCTATACTGAGCCCTAATGATCGGTCTTTGCATCTTAAATCTTGGCGTATTATTCTTTTAGCATGCTGCCAGAATGTAAGTGCTGATATTTTATTCAACATTTTTGCATTACTATTCATAAGTGAGAGTTGTTCTGTAATACGCGATCTATGTCAAGCTTGGGTTTCAGCATTTGTGCCAGTGTTGTGAAAAGAATTCAGGGCTGGTCCTTAATAACGGGACAGTTTAAGGGTGGTCAGAGCTATTGATCTGTTCCTCAAGGTCTGAGAATTTCCCTCTGGGTTTCTGTCCAGCTCTTCTATGTTTTAGGTGGCTCACTCTTTGGTTACTTTCTGAATTACTTCTAAAATAAGTGTATTTGGACTTCTGCCTTTTCATGGGTCAGCTGTGATTATAGTTTTCTAGGAAATTACCTGTTTCATTACAGTCTTAGAGTTGAAATTAAAATGTTTTCTTAGGACCTTTTCAGTGATCTCTTTTATTATTGTCTCAATAGCTTTTGAAATTTAATGTGTGTTTTAATATATTCTGTTTTCATTTTTTATTTGTTAGAATCCCCAATGGTTGTTTCTTTTTGTATAAATGTGTTTAAAAATTTTGTTTATTTATTTTTATGTACTTGGGTGTTTTGCCTGTTTGTCTGTATACCACATGTGTTCCTGGTGTCTGTAGAGGCAGGAAGAGGGTGGTGGATCCTCTGGGACTGGCGTTACAGACAGCTATGAACTGCTGTGTGGGTGCTGGGGTTTGAACTTGGGTCCTCTGGAGGAGCACTCAGTGCTTTTAACCTCTAAGTCATCTCTTTACTCCCTTATTGTTTCTAAAGAATCATATTTCAAGCCAGTTATTGGTGGCACACACCTTTAATACCAGCACTTGGGAGGCAGAGGCAGGAGGATTTCTGTGTGTTCTAGCCCAGCCTGGTCTACAGAGAGTTCCTACACAGCAAGACCTTCAAAAAACCAAACCAAACCAACCAAACAAATGAACAAACAACAACAACAACAAAGGATCAGAATTCAGATTCATTTGCTTATTATATACCCCTGCTTTTAAGCCTTTAATAATTGTTTTTATTTTTAGTTTTTTCAGTATTGAGGATTGAACTCATGGCCATGCACATGCCAAACAATCTACCACTGAGCTACCACTGAGTTTCTTCTTACTTTGTATTTTGAAATAGATCTCACTAATATGCCCAGGCTGGCCTTGAACTTGGGATCTTCCTGCCTCAGTCTCATGAATATTTGGGATTACAGGTGGCACCAGCATGCCTAGCTAATATTGCTTTTACATTTACTTTTTGATTTCCTCACGTTTATTTTATTTATTATTCTATTATTTTAGTTTTAGACATATTTTTATCTTTTTATTCTTTCTACTGTAATAGGACATATAATTTAAGCCTTGCCTTTTGATCCTGAGCATTCCTGCTGCCTTATACTATAGGTTTTCACACACAGTCTTTCTGTCAGTGGGAGTAACCCAACCTTCTTGACTTGGGTTTCATCTTAGTGTATTCTCAATCATTTCTGGCCTTCTTTCTTTGGTCCTGATGCTGAAGCGTCATCCTGGCAGAGGGATGTGGGTTGACCGGCTTGGTCTTGTGCAGGCAGTTGAATCTGCCATGAGTTCAGGAATATGCAAGAGGACTGTCAGGTTCAGAAGCCAAGTTTGTTCTAGTTCTTCCTGACTTCTGACTCTCCCAGTCTTCCTCTCTCCATCTCTGTTCTTTGTGCCTTGGGGGAGGGGTTGAGGTATAGATGTTCCATGGGCAGTATCCTACAATAGGACTGTCTCAGCTCTTGACACAAAGATTTTAGAGCTGACAGTTTCTTCAAGAGGTGACCCAGTGAGGTGACCAGAAGGGAAGAAGAAGATAGTAAGACAGGAAAGCAAAGGGGAAGTGATCCGCATGAGGGCTGATCCTACTAGGGACCTCTAAAGACTGCTCTAGAGACATCTCTAACTTACCCACTCGAGGGGTAGATCTGGGTTATTTTACCCATCCAGCCTGGTCCTTCGCTGACTAAACGCTAGTCCTTCAGATGGTAACTGCATGGCAGTCTGCCCTGCTCCTTTGAGAAGGACATGCTCCTGAAGCCAGAAGAGTTCTTGAGCTTGTCCCGGGCTTGCTGTCCCAAGTGACAATCCATCTGAGAAGTATGAGCATTGAGAGATTACGGATGGGTGTGGCCACATCTCACAAGCCACACTTCTCTTTTTCAGGTGATGGATGCTGGGAAGCTGAGTCAGAGTATCTGAGACAATTCTCCCTCCTCCTCTCCCCTCTTTTTCTCTTTCTGGGTTTAGAATGCAGCCTTGTTAGACTTTAAGTTTGGCTAAAGAGATGGAGAATCTGGGATAGCTGTAAATATTTTCTGTGAAGGACGTGGATTGCTTATAC